>NC_134732.1:13452186-13755216 GCF_049634645.1 Pelodiscus sinensis | reverse complement strand
TCCTCGTTGTTTTTGTAGGTACAGACTAATCCAGCGACCCCCTCTGAGACTTGTCACTGTTTTGAGACACTTTATTTGTGCTTCAGTAATTCAACCATAGCTTTGATGTAAAGGGTATGGTGAGTGAGTTGTACCTGCATTTGGAATTTCAAAGGGGGAAAAACAGGCAAGGTATCAAGGGTCATTCAGTACCTATGCATGGACAGAGTGTTTGCACTAAATAACCTATATTTAGTAAATGGGCTTCGGTACGGTGGCAGAATAGAGACAATGGCTGTAAAAGATATGGCAGATCCACCCTCCTCTAGCGGGTTCTTCAGAGGGATTCTAGGGATGTAGATAAGTAGATCAGAGTAGATGTGGCCCACTGGGTGAAAATCCATTTCTCATATCCCTTCCCACAAACCGATACTCAGTAAATAGTGACCCCAATGCAGGCTGATCCAACATTCTTTGTGACACCCTTCCCCCCAACACCTAATGATTTCAGGCAGAATAAACAGAGTAATAGGAGCCAATTTCAGAGCGTGATCACCTGTGGTGCTGTGCGTGTGGATTGTGACTGGGCATGGGATGCTGGAGTGAGGGAGGAATGCAGGATCGGGATCTAAGACCCAGCTGTTAACATCTGTTCTCTTACATTTCCAGGACATATTTGATTTCCCTCCCTCCAAACAAAATTCATAATTAACCCCATCTCCATCTCTCCCTGCTGAGTGATCCTAGTGATCCTGCTTTATTTAATTCATTAGGAGTAGGAACAGACTCATGTCAAGCTCCTGCCTCACATACCAGTCAATGTCTGGATCCCGGCAGGTGCCACAGTGGGATGGACTGCTGGGTTTAACTGGGACATTTATTTCCTTTGTCAATTGGAATCACAAACTCTTCCATTATTTTAACTTAGTTTTTTAGGGTTTTTTTTTTTTTGTGATCTAAAAGAACTGAACAATAGCGTTCTGATGTTTGTAGAATCATGGATTCAGACATATGAGAAGCATGAACTGTGTTTTACTGTATATCTGTATTAGGCATTATATACTCATGTAACTATCTTCATTCACACACAAACATATTAGAGACAATCTAAATATAATAGATCTCTGTTTTAAGGATTATCTGTATTATATTATTATTATTCTATTATACTATTTCACCTTGCAGTATAAAAACAATGATTAAAAGCAATTAAATATCTTTTACTGTGAGCCACCTTTCCTGCAGCTTGTCCAGAGGAATAAGGAATTTTGGATCAGCTCTATGTAAAAACCTGATCTGTAATTTTTCCATTAGGCAAACAAACCCTCGTGTAAGGAATGTTACGTGATAAAAACACTTAGCACTCATGTGTCCTGGATTTACACAGGTGAGCTGTGTACGGTTCCTAGCATGGGGCAGTGCCTTCACTTCAGAAAGCGGGTTACAAATGCCCAAGGTGCCTGCCACAGAAAAGGAACAATTTTTTCTCTTTCTGTACCAGCCTATTTGACTTGGGCAAATTACAGGCCAGAATGTGCTATTCCTATGTTGGCAGAACTCCTATCAGAACTCAGGGGGAGTTTTACCTGCCTATGGGGTGCAGAATTGGGACCCAATAATTTTTTTGTATTTCACATTGCAGGGGATGATCTGTAAGGTGCTGGGGATGATGGTCACCACCCAGCAAAGCATGTGCCTCAACTTTAGGAGCATTCAAGGCCCTAAAACTTCAAAGGTACCGTGCACAGGCGTATAGCACTTAAGTGTTCTGCTGGTTGGGAACCAAAATGCTCGGCAGCACACAGGGAGCCCCTTGCACGTTCCCTTGCACTAGCGTGCGACTGTCCGACCCCAGATCCCTGGCACTGGCTTTGTTGGCCACATGTGGCAAAGCGCAACACAGTGAGTGCAGGCTCATATTCCTCTCCCAGCTAAGAGAGCCTCGTCTCCTGCGCCAGCACTCCTGTTCCTGGAGCATTTGTTCTTCTAGACCCACAGCTGGAGAGTCATGCCAGAGCCAATCTGGCCATGATAGGCAGGTGGATTCAGAGACATTCTCACCTCTGCCCCGCTCTGCCATCTGAATTGTAATACGGCCCATATTGGGCTCTTCGTCATCCAGCATCCTAAATGTGGCAGCCTTGGAGTCCAGCAGCTTGCGGAACTGACTTACAAAGGCTTTGGAATGCACCTAAACTGGGCCGGGGGTGTGGGACATGCTGCCTTCAGCTCTGATATTGTTAAGTGCTCACAGGCCTGCCTGTGCATCCCACTAGCACTGGTTGGTTCTGTCGCTTGGGCAGCCTGGCTCGTGAGGCTGTACCCTGCAGGCAGGTTTTGTGATAGAAGATGAATAGCCCTAATCTCTCCATGCCACTGTATATTGTGGTGCTTCCGGGAAGCAGGATCGGGGCCCCATTGTTTTGGGCACCGCACTATTGCTGATGAAAAGTCGATCCCTGCCTCAAAGGGCTGACCTCCACTAACCAGAGATTTGGGCTTGCCCAATGCCGTAAATTGCACTTCTGGGAGCCTGATCCTGCACCTCTTTAGCCAGTCAACACGCCCACTGAAGTCAATGGGTATTTTGGCTGAATCGGGACTTGCAGGAGCAGGGATCTGCCTCGTTAACTTGTATGCCCAATGCTTTAATTTTAACAAGAACGTAACCAATACGTTTTAGGTTAACCCTTCCTGATTCTGAATTGGCCCAGGCACAGACCCTGAAGCAGGCTCAATTAGAGGCAATGGCAGAATCGTGTCCCCATTAGAGGCAATGGCAAAAGTCGCATGGACTTTAGTGGGAGAAGGAACAGACCCCTAAGGTTTAACATCTCAGTCCTCGGCACAGTCCTCCAGCAGGAAGAAAGCCCAAGTCTTCTTTCTTTTCTCTCTCCCCCGCATTTCCTGCACACCCACATGTACTCTCACACACGTGTGCACACATACGCGCGTGCACTATGGATCAAGACTGAACTGAAATGGAAGGAAAAGAAAAATCCCAACGCCCCCTCCCTCCCCCACAAGCACATGCAATGGCAAGTGCACCGAGCCGCCTGCCAAACTCCGTTCTCACGGGCACACGTGTCATTCTCAAACAATGCCACATTGATCCCTGCTGTTCTCCAGAAGGCCTTGATGCCAACATTTCTCCCTGATGGCAAAATCCCCCCTCTGCAAGCCGCTAACCTCTTCCCTGCTGCCTGAACTAGCCCCGGAAGACGGAGTCCCGACAACCAAGGAAGGACGCGTGATATGGAGAATGCCACTTCCCTGCTCCTCTTCCCCGGCTTCTCCCCAGCCTCACTTACCTCAATGGCCTTGTAGAATATGCTGTTCCCAATCTGGATCACTTCCAAGTTCTGCTCCTGCTCATTCCTGGCACACTTGATGTAGGTCATCCAGCTGCGGTGGTCTTCCTGGCTGGCGTCGATGAAGTAGCGGACCGTGCCGTCTTCATTGAAGACCTAGGGTGACGAGCAAGGGCGTGGTACATGAAGAGCCTCGTGGCTGAATGCACTGCCCCAGTCCTTCCAGCCAGCTCACACAGGGATGACCCAGGGTCTTGTGTGATGCTGGGAGAAGTCAGAGGCCTCAGGAGATGCTCAACCCTGGGGCAATGTGGCAGGTTTGTAGCAGCGGGAGGGTGTGTTACTTGTCACGGCAGGGGATGGGGTTAATTAGCTAAGGGGGCAATAGCTAGGAGAGGTTGTCAGGTGTCGGTAGCTCCTCTTGCAAGGTGGAGAGGCTCGGGGAGGGCCATAGGAAAGGTAAATCCTGGGCATGGACAGGCAGGGCTGAGTGCAGACCTGGCCCATGGAGTCTCCTCCTCAAGACAGCTGTGTCTGACCAGTGCAGGAGGCAGGAAGTAGTCCTGAAACCCCGTGTGCTAGGGTAGGCAGGGGAGAGTGGAAGCAGTGAGCCCGGCACCGGCTGCTGCTGGCTGCCGTAGAAGGCCCTCTCACATCTCGGGCTAGCAGAGGTAGCCTGCCTTGGCTCAGCCTTCCCCTGCAACACCACAGTCCATGGGCTGTGGCCCAGCTGAGAATGGCAACTGCCATCTCGGCTCCACTTCAAGACCTGTTATTCCTTCCCTCTGCTCCAGGGAGCCACCTCAGCCAGGACCTGAGGAGCTGAATCAGGGGACCCTTGTCTCATTTGGATTTCAACTTTAATACATGACCCTAATGCCAAGGGGAAACCTAGCAGAGGGGGTGGCACGTCCTGAGTCTTGGAGGCCAGTGGGAGATTGGCCTTTGGTGTCAATGGGTCCAAGGCCAGGTCCTACGTTAGGAGGATCTAAGCAAAGGCTCTCGCTTGTAGCACATGGCTCTCCTGGGGAAGCAGCAATGCCCCAGGCTACACCAAATCACAGCCTGGTATATTGTCTGTGTGGATCAAGACACCTGATTCTGATCCCGCCCATGCTGCTTTTGCACCCATACGACCTCAGCGGAGTCACTCCGGATTTACAGCAGGGTCCTTTGTACCCGGCCCTAAAGTCCGTTCACAGGAATGATTCTCAGTTTCTGTTGCCGCAGCCTCTGGGCTCAGCCCCACTGCCACAATGTGAACTGGGCAAGCAAGTTGTCTAGTCACCAGGCCTGAAGTTTGCAGGCTGGAAGGACGGAAAGGGTGGGGAGAGACTTTGCTAGGGGACAACGTTATGTGTCAACTTCTTGTCTATTGTCCGTGGGTCTTGCAACAACCAGGGCTGCCCCCGTGCTCTTAGGAGACCCACCCGAGGGTAAAGAAGGTGCAACAAAGGCAGCAAACTGGCCTGAGCAGCATTCCTGGCAGGGAAAACCCAGAGCCAAGGGGCATACTGTGGGGAAAGTGAGGCATTTGGAAGGGGAGGGACATCAGCTGGCTGTGCTGGAGATGGGCAAACTCTCTGGTGAGCTCCACTGATTAGCTGGGAACAGGGACAAAATCTGCCCTCCCCCCCCCCCCCCCCCCAGCTCTCTAGAGGCACAAAAAGAGGCCAGCTGAGGTTTGGGGCCGGGGCAGGAGGATTTGGAGCCTCGCCCAGCTCCCAACGAAACTGATGGAAAAACTTCATCGGAGTCACTGAGTCGGATCGGGCCCGGCCGTTCCAGGCGGAGGGGGATCCTGCATGAACACGCCTCTCCCCTTACCGTAATTCCCCTAGCTACAGCCCCGGCCCCTGCGGGTTCCCACGAGCTGCCTCGTACCTACAGCGATGTGGCGGAGCCCAGCGCAGCCTGAGCCGCGAGGGCTCCGCTGTTCTCACGGGGGTTCGTGGAGCGGTTCCTGGCGCGCTTTGCAGGAGCGGCTGAGGCTTGATTGAAAACCCCCGTGGGGTGAAAACCGTCTGTCGGGAGGGGGGGGGCTGCAAACTGCGCGCCCGTTCGGCTCAGTTCCCTCCCGCTGGCCCAGAGGCGCCCACAGACCCGCTTTCCCTTCGGGGCCGTCGTTCCCCTGCGGGTAAAACGCAGCCAGCGGGAACGGAGCGCGGGTTTTCACTCAGGCCCAGCGGTTGCGGGACTTGTGTCGCCGCTGCGCCCGGGGCTGGCGTGGCCCGTGGGAGGCACCTCCAGCTCCCGCTACCTGTCTTGGTGCGGGGAAAGTTGCTCCAAGGAAACCTTTCCCCACGCTCGTCGGGGCCCTGAGTAGGGCTACAGGGAAATGTGAGTCTGTCCTCCGAGGGGAATTCTGCGAACTTAACACCCCCCGCTGGGAATAAACCCTGTCCCTTCACGGGCAGTGCCAGCGCCGTTGTGGGACACTCCAAATCCACACCATTGCCCCTGCCCCCTTATTCTGTGGGGAAACTGAGGCATGCCGAAGGACAGGGACATGACTCGGTCACAAGGAGCCAGGGAGTCCCGGTTCCCTGCCCCGCGTTCCGGAGCGCACCGCAGGGTGGTGAATTATTCTGGGAAGCGAGGCTTGTGCGCGGCAAGTTGCGCGCATAGGCACACATTGCGCGGGCAGGACGGGGACTAGTTGGACACGAGGGGCTCTCCCTCGCGGGGAGGGGCTTTTCTCCCTGCAGCGCACAGAAGGAGCGAGGTCGTTCGTGCCCCCCCCCACACACTCTCTTCTTTACCTCCCACATGAGGTTGTTGTTCTTGCACAGATCCACGTGCTCCGGCGAGATGACCCTGCCGGTGAAAGGGCCCATCTCGGTGCCAGCTTTGATCCAGGTCTTGGAGAAGATGCCCAGCCCTTCCCCGGGGATGGAGCTCTGGGCGATGATCACTTCTGAGGGCAGGACCAGGCTGGATAACTTCTGCACCTCTGCGGGGAGGGGAGAGAGAAGAGGGGGTTGGAGAAGGGGGAGAATCCGGGCTCGCCTCTGGCCCCTCCCGCCCGTCCAACTAACCCCGACCCTACCTGTGACCGTCTCCCGCACTCGCTAACCCTCACCGCCGTCCCCCCTTCCCGCAAGCGGCGCCGGACACCAGGGGTCTGTGCTCGGGACCGAATCCGCCCCCGTCCGCGGGCAGGCAGGAGCGCTCCCCTTCCCTGGAGACAAGGCACCACAGCCCAGCGAGGGGCTCCGAAGCTGAGCTCCTCTCCCCGGTCCATTTCAGGGAGGCGATGGGGGCTGGAGAGGGCCTCCTGCCAGGGAGGGAGCTTTGTGGGGCAGAGGAAATGGCCGAGGAATTGCCCCACTCGCCCTCCCTGTGGAGATCCCAGCGGCTAAACGCACAACACCCCCCCCCCCCCTCCCGCACTCACCAGCTCCCTCCCCGCCCGCCTCCCCTCCTGCTTCGGACATCGCAACCCCACTTCGCCGCCTCGCCTGTGGCCCCGCAAGCCGGCTTCGAGCGCCGCGCCTCCGCAGTGCCCCATTCGCACCCTACAAGTCCTTACAAGCCCCCCCTCCAAATGAGGCATGGGGGGGTACCTGGGAAAAGCAATGTGAGAGCGCGCCGGGCTGAGAAAGGAGGTTAAATGGTGTCTATTGCAGCCGGTCCAGCAATTTGTCACGCTGTTAAAGTGATCTGCATTCATTACGCCCAACTAGAAAGCAATGGCTAATTCTAAATTCATTAGCCCCCGAAGAATGCTGTAGCGATACACTGCGCCTGAAAGGCGCGAGGGCTTGTTTAAAAGGGCCCAGGAATTCCTCTTACAAAATGGGGAGATTAGATGGTTGGACTAATGTGAATGGCAATGGAATTAGTCTTCACGGTAAATTAAGAGAGGAACAGAAATCCTAGAGGGGGAAAGGGAGCCTGGACGCCCCATAGATGCCAAAAGCGAGAGAAAATAGCTTGTCCCCGAGTTGATGAATGGGGCATAAGAACTTGAGACATCTTAAAGAAAGGAAACTTCACCCCGTCCCCGCCCCTGCCCCCTTTTTAAGGTCTTGGTTTAAGTGGGAACTTTCTCAGGTCAAGCCCAAGTTAACTAAATGAATTAAACCCCTCTTCTTTCGCAGTCAACTGCTATTACACGCCTAATAAGACCTTAAATGCCAGGGGCTTAGCGCTTCAATGGGCGGCGGGGAAACGCGGAGCCTAGTGGGGAAAGGCTGGAGGCAGGAGTGGGAAAGTCAAAACGCCAAGAAGAGCGGCAGGGAAGGAGACCGGGGGGCTTGGGAAAGAGCCGGCTACTGTCCTCCGGGGGGTGGGCGCAGACGGGCCTCCGAGCCAGCCTGGCGTCTGCAGTGTGAGCCCCGGAGGGGCTGCGGCCCCACCAGGGTGTCAGAGGCCCGGGGACCGCGCGGGTGATGCCCGCAGCAGCAGGACCAGGCGGGCGCTTTCTTCCTTGCCTGGAGGGGGGGTCCCGGCCGCCCCCGTCCCTCCCCAGCCGCGCCGGAGCGCAGGGACTCACCCCCCGAGAAGGACTGCGCCAGCACCTCCGCCGTGAAGGCCGTCCTGGGGCTACTGTGGCTGCCCTTCTCCTCCAGGAGCTGCTCGCCCAGCACGTTCCGCCAGCGGCCGTAGAGGAAGCTGTGCAGGATGTCCGACGTGATCACCTCGGCCAGCGACAGCCCCGGCGGCTTCAGCCCGCTCTTGAGCACCAGCGCCTCGGCGGGGAGCACGGAGCCCATCATGGGCGGAGACCCGGGGGCGCGGCGGGCACGGGGGACGTCGAGCGGCCGAGCGCTGTGTAGCCCGGGGCGGTGGGCGCCTTGCCTCTGGCGGCCGAAAGCCCCGACAGATTCCTCTTGGCACAGCCGCGGCGCCGGGCTATATATGAGCGGCAGTGACCCTCCTAATTGGTTATTAATGACCCCCGACGTGGTAAGAGAGACTTGTTCTGCCAGGCTGAGCCAAACCTTCCGAGACCCCCCTCCCTCCCCCGGGGTGGGGAGAGGGTGGGGAGAGGCAGGGAGGGAGAGACAGGCAGAGGCAGCGACTCACATCCCACTAGCAGCCCATCCGTGGGGAGAGGGAGCCGCATCTCGGAGGGACACCTGCGGCCGCCGCCCAGCCCTAGCGCGGCCCAGCCGGCTGCGGGGAAAGGGAACCCCACAGTCCTCACATGCACCACCCGGCGGCCGGGGCTGCTTTCCCATCCAGGCAATGAGGGTGCTGCGGAGAGAGGCGAACCCGGGCAGGGGCTGGGCTCCCGGCTTCGGAGGGAAGCCACCTGGCTTCACCTGGCCAAGCCCGGGGCGAGCCAAGGAGTTTCACTCCCCAGACACGGCTCGGGGTGGCCCCGACGCCCCTTGTGCGCCGAACCCGGTGCGCTCTGCGAGCGGGTCGCTGCCCAACGTCCTTCGGGGGGAAACAGTCCGGGAGGGTTCGCAGCGCAAGTGGCCACATCACAGCCCAGCCCTGCGCTCCCGGGGCGAGCCAGGGTCCCTTCGCTAATCGGGCCAAACGGATCCGGGGTCCTGGGAACTGGTTTGGTTCTGCCGAACCCTGAGGGGGGGGAACCGGTTCCCCAAGAGCATCCGGGGCATGAAAACAACCTGCCCTGCCCCCCCGCCCCGGCTGTGCCTAGCAGTGTCCTCCTGGCGAGCCCAAACGAACTTCCCCCTTGCTTAGCGAGCTCGGGAACAATTCCGCGCCCCGAAGCCCTAGACTGGCCTTGGAAAGCCGCATGGGGACCCACACATGGGTTCTCGGACAGGGGCTCGTGGGCTCGGGCTAACATGGTAGCCCCAGGCTCGTGGTTTAAAGCTTCCATTGCAAAGCCGATCTTACCCGGCTGGTCGGAAGATGGGTGGCGGCGGGGTGTGGGGGGGGGGCGGTTTATATTATAACAGGGGACGGGGGATTTTTTCCCTCTTTCGATTCTCCTCTTTCCGGCCGAAAAGCTGGCAAGCCCCGGCAAAGCTTTTGTTGTTAGCCCCGCGTTTCTGATTAGCGAGACCTAAGCCAAAGCCGCAGACATTTTCCCGTCTCCCACTTGCAGGTCGGAGTCTGTTTTTTAAAATCACCGACGCCGTAGAGACACGAGCCTTGGGCGCTGGGAAGCGACTAAATTCCACAAACGCTTCTGTTGCTAGAACGCGTTAAAAAACCCCACCGCCAGCGATTTGTTCGCACCCAGCCTTTTGAAGCTACCTGCTTACAAGAAAATTCTTTAAATCCGATTAAGAACCGCAGAAAGGGCTTTGTGCTGTGGCTGGGTTTTCATCTTTTAATTCGGAGCGCGAGAAGGCAAAAATAGTGTAAACCCTAAACGGCCGTTTAGACGGTTCCTGATTGCTGAGCGATTAAATCTGATTTCCTCCCCCAACTATTGCCTACACTCTGGGGACGCGGGACAGGGATCCGCTCACCTATTGCTTTCCTGGGGTCGGTCCCAAGATATGAAACTTTCTATCCTTCCATTTCCACGCTAGCGGGAAACACCAAGACGACCCGAGCGTGACTTTTCTTTAAGCGGGGATTTCGCAGGTGGGAATCGAGGCAAACTTGAAACGACCGGCAGAGATTCTGAGCCTTCCGGGCTCACCGATCTCCGGCAGTCCTTTCTAAGGAAAGTTTGCCCACCATTGCCAGCCAAAGAGCCGCTCGCGGTGAACAGAGGACCAGAGAGCCCGCCCGCTAGGTTTGGAAATCGCTCCGTTTCCCTGCCCGTTCACTCCGGTGTTGAACCGAATCGAACCGACTCCTGGTTCATCCTCCCGCCCGCAGAAGACCATAGAAAAACCTTTGGGGTTGGCGGGGTTGACAGTTCGCTCCGGAGTTGGGACGGGACGGAGCCCTGTTAGGGAATGCGGGGGGAGAAGAGGGTAATTAATAAGAGCGCAACGAGGCAGGCCAAGCGCAGCCCCTCTGCACTGGGTCCTTCCCGGAGTGCGACAGCTGGAACGGGGGGTAACTCGCCTGCAGCCCCCAGGCCGCCTCCTGGGACTGCAGCTTGGGGCGAGATCCGATCATTGCTAAGAGACAGAGAAGGTTCTCCAGCCGGGCCAGGTGAAACTGACACGCCCTGGCTTGTGCCTGTCTATTTCACTCGCCCGGCTCCGGCGGACCCCACTCCGGCACCAGCCCCCTCTGCAATCAGAGGCAGCTGCCCTGCGCATCGCTCCGCCTCGATTGTCACCTCGGCGGGGCAGGGAGCTGGCCTCACAGGTGCCCCAAAAAGCAGCTACCGCTGCGAGCCAAGACGGGGGTGCGTATTCCACCACCACCGCCAGGCCCGGGGCGTTCGGCCCAGCGTTAGCGAAGGTGGAAAGAATCCAGGGTGAGTGTGTAGCTCTGCCAGTGCAATCGCTGGAAAGGCCCCGCGCGGGCAGCAGTGGCGCTGGATCGGGCCCCCAAAGGCGAGTGAAAGGGCTGTCAAGTAGGGGAGCCGAGATGTTGCACGTGGTGCATCCAATGCAGAAACAGCACCCTGGCTTCACGTGCACTTTGGAATAAACCCCCGGGGAAATCCCTTGCCGGAACCAGCCCAGGGACCAGCCCAGGGAGGTGCCACCAGGAGCTCAGCTGGGCCCAGCTTCTCCTGGAGCGTTTCTCAGGGAAAGGGGGTGTGACTGCCCGTTGGGGTTTCCCCATCTCCTGCACCCCCGTAGTGGCACCAACAGACTCCACCAGCCAGTAGAATAGAAGTTTATTGCTTCTCCAGGATACAGCACAGCACAGATGTAACCAGGTTACAGGAACTGGGGCTAGGAGGCCTCAGTGCCCCCCTTGAGAGGGGGCGTGGCTGGGCCTTACAGCCCTGCCTCCTAGCCAGGGCTCCACCCCGCCTTCTTCCCATTGTTCCACTCCCTGGGAGATAACTGGTCCGACAGGTTCGGAGCCCCCTTGCATAATGACTCATCCCCTTCCCTGCTGGGCCCTGCTGCAGACAGGGGAGGTCACCCACAGCCCACTGCCCAGCACAGCAACCAGCAAGGTACCTCCCATTACGTCACAGGGGGTGAAACACGGGTAGAGTCCCCAGACCCAGAGACGCATCAGCCTGCAGGCCCCGTCTCCCCCCATGCCAGGGGGCACCTGCATTCTGGCCAGAACTGCAAGACTGGGAAGAGGGGATTATGAACAGCAATTTCTTTGGCCTTGCTGGGCCTTTGTCCTCCGACCTAGGAAATGCAGGTGCTGCTCTGTAGCCAATAGTCGCTCAGCAGGGAGACGGGGCAGAAGCAGGTTGCCTGCATCTGGATGGGGGGAGGCAACCTCTGGGCCCAAACCCAACAGCTGGATTCTTGTCGGGCAGGAAGCCCTCCAGCTGTTGGAGCCCAATGAGAAGGATTTGCCCTCGTTGGTCTTGGGTGGCAATGAGGACACAACACAGACGCCGGATTCAGCTCCCAGCCCCACCAATAAGACAGATACATTCAAGCTGTGGACAAAAAATCCCCTCCCACCCCAAGGTGAGAGCTTAGCCGGAATGCTAAGGAATGGATCCCTCGTCACGCAGTCAGGCAGCCCCCCTCTCATGTCAGGATCCTGCCCACAAGCCTCCTTAAACAAGGTCCACTGGGGCTAGTGGAAAGACCCCTCCCCCACTGATTTCCGTGGGCTTTGCATTGGGCCCCCAAACCTACCCGTGGACTGTTCACGCTTCTCTCTGTCCCCCTCGCAGCCCCACTCCTGCCACGCCTACTTCCTCTCTGCCTTTGCACACCCGGTCCACGGTGGGTGCAAGAGCCTTCTCCTCTGCAACCCGCCCAGCCTGGGGCAGCCTCGCTCCAGCTCCTGCGCGGTTTCATTTCCGAACTCAGAGGCCACCTTCCATCGATTTTCTCATTTGCTCAAGCCCCCGGTTCTCCCTGGCTGGTATGTGCGATGTAATCCTGCCGCTGTACTATTTACACCCTCCCTGCAAGGATTCTGGCGAATGCCTTTTGGAAGAAGGCCGTGACAATACAAGGAAATTGCCCAGTCATGCTAATCCAGTCAAGACTCGTTCCTAGAGCACGGAAGCCCTGCGCTCCACACACCTTGCTTGTCCGATTTCGTTGCAAGTAGATTATAGGGTCCTAAAAAAACCCCCAAGTTACACAAAAAGCTTCGCTGTACAAATGAATCGGTCCGGCAGGTTTTCAGGGTTCTGTATACAGAAGCAATTAGCCTACCAAACCTGTGGACATGTGAGCCTAGCTGTATGGGACATACCCATCAGGTGTTGGGCTTAAAAAAACCCCTTTGTTACTTTCCCACCGCTACAAGCAAGTGGGTCCTTTTAAACAGAGTCTTTTCTAGCGCTCAAGTTATTCAATGACAAAAGGTGTCTTTTAAAAACACGAGGGCATACTGTACAGCCAGTCAGGTTATTGTTAAACATCCAGCCCTGCAATGACTGAGCCCCTGAGATAGCTGGACACAGCATGCCCCATGGCCGGAGGGCGCGGGGGGGGGTTGGGGGCATCACTAATAACTCCAATCCAAAGCAATCAGACACACACACAAATACAAGTTTGCAGCGAACAAGCAGGGCCAGGTTTAACTACACTCTTTCCCCCAATGCACAGAAGGGGTGGGGAAAAAAATCTACCTTTTGAGAGTGGTTATAATCAGCCCCAGCTGTTTTCCAAACAGCCTTCCGTGTTCCAGGGTTTGTGCTGGGTTTTGTTTTCCCTCCCTAAATATTGTAACTATCCCTTCCTTTTAACATTTAAGAGGAAACAAGTTTAATATTCATGGCTGTTAATAGAGAAGGCCCATTATTACTGGCCTATTGTTCTGGGCAATACACAATGCTGCTTGTATTTTCATGTGTATATTCCCAAAGTTCCTTCTTAGCGTTTAGTGTGGACTTTAATATTCATGGGTGTTAATAGAGAGGCCCCCAGTATATTGGGACATTGTTGGGAGGTGTACATATTGCTCTGACTCTGAATAGCCAGAGTTCCCTTTTCTTTTGCTCTGTTTTGCAGGGTTGATGGTCCAGGAGCAAATGAGCACTTTTCCCCCCCTCTCCCCCTTACAGAGAGAACATCTTTATTCCAGCCCCAGACTTTCTGGTTTCCCATTCAGAACCCTCCGAAATAATGTCAGGCAGAAGAAAAGTGGAGCAAATCAATCTTTCATGGTCTTTTTGAGATCAATTTGACATCCATGGACTCTTCTTTTCTTTCGCAGCCTACAAGGGGATGGTCAGGATCTGGACAAGGTTGGGGTCTGATGAGGGGAGACATGGAATCAAATGCAGCAAAGAAAGAAAAGAAAAGCAGAACAAGAAAAGATTGCGGGGAGAGGGTGAGGGGGGAAAAATGAGGGTGAATGACAGTGCAAGAAAGGCGATTAGTGCCCGGCAGCTGCTTTTGGGGGGGTGGGGAAGGGAGGGAGATTTCGCCCCTCTTTCAGCCCCGTGCATGAATAGGATCCGAACAGAGCGGAGATTGATTTATAGTTATTGCAGTTGAACATTTATTGCTCTTAAAGAGGGAAGGGGAGAAAAGAGAGAAAAGGGGCCTGAAAAGCTCCTTTCTGTATTAAAGAGGTATCAAATGAAGACTGCTGAGATAATATACAGTGGCCAATGGGAATTTGATTTGCTTTAAAATTTAACTCTTTTGGGGCCGCAGCGGATGGACACATTTTGAAACATAACACTGGGAAGCACTTTGATTTTTGTACGGAGACAAAGCCCCGGCTTCTCCCTGTTTACTCCTCAATAGCTCTCGAATATCTCGTTAATGGTGCGTTCCCTACAATTACCAATTTATGAATGAGGGAGAGGGAAGCTGGTCCCCTCCCCCCTTTTTGTGCAGGGGAAAAAAACAACAACCCACAATCCAAATGAGATTGGATTCACTTTTTCAATCGCTGCCCCCTTTCCATAGGTGGGTTAAAGGGACTTTTCGTTTACCACTGACACCGGGTAACATTTCCTGGCGCTCTGAACAGATATTTGTTAGAACCTGAAGCACAGTTCTGAGTTAAAAGTCTCACCTTGGCTAGCCGGAGAATAAAACAGCAGGTACTTTTTCGATAGTCTTTACCTCGGGAAGGCATTTCAAAAGGGGGTAGATTAAAATAGTGCCCCCAGGTTTCTGGAGGGTGCCGTGAGACTAGGGAAGTAACACGAGAAGGGGGGAAAACCCTTAGGGGTTTGAATTTGTTTTAGTGCCATCAAAACGGAGCTGCTTTCTAATTTCTTTTCCTAAACAGCAGCAAATCGAGCTCAGTGTCGTGTTCCTGCGCCCTCGGACCGAAAGGAGCCGATTGTTAGATAGAGAGAAATACATTTTTACGAGTGATTGAAAGCTCCTTTCTCTTTTGAACTTTAGAAGAAAGTCTCTCGCATGGAAAGAAGTTTCTCCTCCCCCCCCCCTTCCTCTCCCTTAAACATCTGTTTGGAGAAATCCAGGCTCCAGGGCAGAGCTGATCCCTAACCCCCCTCCAAAGTCATTAAAAAGATATTAGTTCAACTGTGAAAAGTCCAGCACAGTTATTGATCAGGAGGGGAAAATAATTAAAAAAGATTTGGGATTTGCCAGAACTAATAATGGTAAAGGGGGAGGGCTACTGATAACCAAACGCCGGGCGTGCATTTAGTTCAAATGAAGTCTTTATGTGGCAGATCATTAACGCAGCCTTCCTTAGGAAAGCGCCCCTGTCTCTTCCAAATCCAGGTTTCTTTGGGGGCTGGAATGCGGGGGGAGCTCCCCCGATCGAGCTCTGGCTCTCATGCACCACCTCAGCCTCCAGCCGCTAGCTCCGAGTGGGGGCCCTGGATTTTTGGTTTGATTTCACGTGCAACAGGAAAAATAAAAGCAAAGCTACTTGGTAAGGGGGGAGGGTAATTCCGATCTGCTTTCAGCTGCCTTTGATACCCCCCCTCCCCGTTTAAAATAAACCCTAAAGGGGGGGGGGGTTGTTGCTGTTGCAAAAAAAAAAAAAAAAAAAAAAAAAAAAGTCGAACTGGCCCAAGTGTTGCATTTTCCCTCCTGCCCTGCAAAGTCCCTACATGTGTAATTTATTAAGCATTCATGGGGCTTTTCTTTCTCGTTCGCTTGCAAGCTCACAAAGAGGCAAGCTGCTGTTTTGGGGGCTTTTCTGATGGAAAAAGGGCTCGGAGACCCCTAGAACAAAAGAAATCCTGCAAATGTTTTCAATAGATTTAACTCAATGAGGAGAACAATTTGCAAAGCAAGGAAAGGAGGGGAGGGGGGAGGAACGGTGAATGCCCAGTGTTTGGGCTGAAAGGCAGGGCTGAATTTAATGGGGAGATATGGGCTTATTTGTTGGGATCAAATTTAATTAGCTTAGTACAACCCTCGAAAGACAAAGCGGCTTCAATATGGATCCAATCTGAAGCTCATTTGGGAAGCGGCGCTCCTGGAAAAGTCAAAAGAGAACGGGAGAAAGAAAAGCAAAGCTCCCAGAGCCTTTGGGGGCAAGGCAGGTGACTGGCACGCGCAAAACAAGGGACCCTTTTGGGCACAAGGCAGGATTCAAAAGGGGGCGAGGAAAATAGACTTTTCCTCAGGTTTTACCTACTTCACAGCTTGGAGGGGCCGCGGCTGAAAGGGCTGAATGGGGGGCGAGGAGGGGGAGGCGGTAAGGCAAACACAAGCCGGGAAGTGGCAGTTCAGTGGCTTTGGCGACAGCAGGGGGCTGGGTTATGGGAATGTGCCCAAATGTTACCTGCTCTAACAGCTGCAAACAAGGGACAGGACAGGGAGACCCCTCCCCCTCCAGCCCGCATGCCAGGCTCAGAAGCAGGCTGGGCGAGGGGCTGAGGGGAAACCGTGCATCTTGGGGATCAGGCAGTTTCTCAGGGAATGGGCCCCGGCTGCCCCCAGGTCCACTGCGCCTGGGAGTCAGATACAGTGATGGCAGGAGGCTGCCCCAGGAGTCCCCCTCTGCAGCCAGAGGAGCAAAGGGGAAGCGCTAGCCATGGGCTGACAGCCGGGTCCCTCCGGCTTCCGGGCACTGAAGGAACAAGCCCCTCCTGCCCCCCATGCCAGGCCGTGGGTCCTGCGCAAAGGGAAGGGGCAGCTGTGTGGGGGAGCAGGCCGGCAGTGCCAGCCTGGAAGCACACCGGAGGAGGAGAGGGGCTAGCACTGAGAGGGTAGATCTCAGGTTCTTTATTGGGCCAAGTGCTTGGAAGCCCCAAGTCCAGCCCCAAGGGAGAATCCAGCCACACCAAGGTTGGCGAACCCAACTCTGGGCCAAGGAGGCCCTGGAAGGTTACTCCAAGTCACCCTCTGATGGCAGTGAAGTGCTCTACAGCTTCTCAAGCCAGTGACTCTGGTCCTCCCTGCCCCAGGGCAAACTCATTTTAGGTCCCACCAAGGCTGGTCCCCTTCCCCGAGATCTGGGGGGCAGCCACACCAAAGGGTAACAGGAGATCCCCACCTCCGTGCCACGAGCCCAGAGGGTGGCAGGGAAAGGTCTTCAGACTGTCACAAGAAGCATACACAAAGTTTGCTGGGGATAAGGCAGATGTAGACCCCAGTGTTTGGGAGCAGGCATAAAATAGAGCGATGGACATCCCTGTTATGGACTTTCAAAGGGGCCTCTGAGAATTAGGTGCTCAGATCCCATCAAAAGTCAACGGATGTGGTGCACCAAACTTCCTCGGGCTCCTTGAACAATCCCACCCAGGACTTGTAACCCACTCTTTAGACCCCCCCCCCCAAAGCAGTATGTATGAGCTCTGAGTGGAAGGGTGGAGAAAATCCACAGGTGCCCCGTATCCATTGCCATTAGCGGGTGGATGCAAGAGGATGGAACAGAGATGGTATTGATCACAGAGCATTAGACCCTAAAATGTAACCAGACAGATGCTTGCTATCCAGAACTCATGTAGGAGTTAATAGCTCACAAGGTAACAAATGGCTGACTGTACTTGATGGAAATAAAGGGGCTGCCCAGATGCTAGGAAGCTGCCTTTGTTTGTAACACCCTGGAACACTGGTGTGGACCCTCATTCCCTTGGAGGAGACAAATGCACCAGCAGCTTTCCGACCCCCATGGACAAAGGTTTGAGGGGTCTCCAGGCTGGGCTGCTTCCCATTTTTAGATGGCACGTGGGTATCTAGCAAAGGTTTGACGGGCAGATGGTAGAAAAGTGCTTAAGAGACTGTAAGGATGTGGGGTAAAACTCAGCCCTGGCAAGCATGATAATCCACTCGCCAGTGAGATCACTAGCAAGCGGAGCTTTGAGCCATTGCCACCCCCTGCTGTTGAAACAAAACAGGTTAGATGGAGGCTAAAAGGTACAAGGTGAACGGATTTCCTGGGGTAGTACTGAGGTTCATTAGGGAATGCTCTCCCCTTCCATGAACTGTTAAGGGACCTATTGGATGGGGACCAGAGGCAGAAGAGAAAGGAAAAGGGCCTCTTTCTACTCCCCTCCTTACAGGCTCCAGGAGGTTCTGCTCCTCTCCTATATCCCCACCCCTTAGCAGAGCTTTTCCCCGACTCCTTTTCCAAAGGCGAGGTGCACTAGTTCGTCTGCGACAGGGTGAGGACTTGGTCACAAATACTTCTCCAGGCAGATGAGTGTTACCACCTGCCTCCCAGGGAGTTAGAATTAGGGCCTGTTTCCAAGCTGGTTACTGCTCAGCACCAAGCCCGGTGCCTCACCTCTGTGGGCAGTAACAGAGCTGAAGAGCAGAAATCAGCAGCTTCCCAAGAGCACAGGGATGGCAGAAAATGCCCAGACGGAGCAGTGGAGAATGCCTAGCGAGGTGGGCGGGTTCTGCCCCGTCCTCCCGAAAACTCCCCCTGAAAACTCCCCAAACCGCATCAATCATCAGTTTCACCAACACACCGTGCAAGCGTTTTCCCATTGGCTGCAATGGAGCCAGGATTTTGCCCCTAATATTCTGTGAAAGAAAGCCCCCTGGCAGCTTCTTTGTCCTGATTGTTAATGCCCTGCCCCCTATTTGCCCCCAACCTCCTGCAATAATTCTGATCACTGACACACGCGGAGCTTTGGCATCCCTCTCTCCTGCACCCCTGCCCACTGGTCACCTCTCCCCAGTGCATACCACTTGACGGCTGGACCATACAGCAACCACATACACCCACTCTTCTGTATGCTACTCTGCTGCTAACTCAGCAGCCTGTATATCCACCCCCATCATGCCCAAGGTTAACATACAGCCTTTTGCTGCTCCTCAGTTTATTATCCAGCCTGTTTCTCCCCATTGGGGTTGTTACGCTACTGCCCGTTGTGCTAGGAGCTGTGCCAAAGAGCAGCCCATCTACCCCCTAGCCTCGTGCATGCTCTGTGTACACCCAGCTTATTGTGCGTCATGCTCCTTCAGAAAAAAGCCTCAAGAGGCAGCATGGGCAGGCCAGGGCACTGAACTGGGACACAGGAGCCTTATGTCCTGTCCCAGCTGTGTCTCTTTGGCCTTTTCTCTGGTATCCTTTTGCCTGGTTTCTCTCTCTGAAGTGTGAGCTCTTTGGGGCATGTGTGTACAGCCCCTAGCACAATAGGGCGTTCGGGTCGGTGCCTCTAAGATGGAGCCGAATCTCAACTAGCAACATGCATAGCATCAGTCATCTCTATGCCAGCTTCTGAGGCTGCCTCTCTGCTATACTGCCTAGCTCTCTGTCCTCCTTCGTGTCATGCCCGGCTCAGCCCAACTCCACAGGGTCATGCCAGACAGCGTATTAGCAACAAATAAAATGACAGGGCCTTGTGCCACCCTCCTGCTCCCAAACCTACTGCCTCTCAACCTCTCTGCCTTCCCTGCGGCCCAGCTGGAGAGAGGCCTGCAAGCTCTTCCTTCTACCCTGAAGGCCCTTTTGCCACCTCAAAGGAAATAGGTATTCAAGTGTCACCTGTTGGAACCAATTCAAGCAAAATATTTAAAAAAAAAATCCAAGTCATTTTGCTTGTGGGGGCCTGTTCTTGTCTCAGGCCTTTGAGATGGCACCAACTAGCGCCGGCCCAGCCCAAGATAGTGGCGCGGCGTAGCCATTTAAAGCAGCTGTTTTGTTTTTCAAGTCTTGGCCCTCTTGGCTATAATGCCCTATACACACACTAGGGCACCAGCCTGATTGTACGGAGTTAGAAGGGAGCGGCAGGCATTACTTGCCTCTAGTTCACACAGCAGGGACCCTTGTAGCCAAAGAGAGATGCTCAACCTCCCACTCACTCTTCTTCAGTAGGGTTCCCAGGGTTGCTCTGGCAGGGGGTCCCGGGGCCACACCAAAGCAAGAGGGTAAAACACATCCCTGCAATGCTCCACTGGTTTAGAAATGAAACCCTTGTGTCCAGCCGGAAAGGTAACTTCTCTGCTGCCCAGTGGTGGCTTGGCTGGGGCTGGAGACAAAGCCAGCTCAGGTGACATGCTCTGAGCACCAACCCTCATGACCAGCTGCATGGAACAGTGAGCTGAGATGGGGCTGCTGCCTGGAAGGGCTCAGGCAAGTGCATGCAGCCCTGCGCCCTGGCTTTGCAGCCCATACTCCGTGCCAGGTGGATTTCAGGGAGCAGGAATGATGCATTTAATGCCTGGCCCCTCCTGAGAACATATTTCTCCAGGGCTTGCGGGGGAGCAATTGCCCTAAAAAGACCCTTTCACACCCCCCTATGCTGGGCTGGAAAAGGGCCAAACCAGGACATATGAAATCAAAAGCAAAGGCGGAAAGAAACAGGGCTAGGAATAGCGAGCAATTTGTGTGGGTTCAGACATCTAAACCATTCAGCGATATTAACACAACAGCTTGACTGGCTCTTGCCTGATCCCTGGGCAGTGAACTAATGAGAGCCCCAGGCCAGCAGGCTGGGGTTCAGTCTTAAAACCCACTTAATCGCTCTTGTTTTCATGGGCTTTTCCCCCCGGGGAGATCCTGGAGGGCCTAGTTGCTCACAGTGATTAGAGACCAAACGGGAACAGGACAGATCAAAGGGTGCAGATAGCAATGGGCAACGGGGACACGTGGTGGCCAATCTGTTGCCTCCCTGCAGAATCTCCCGCGGAAAGCAGGCCGTGCTTAGAGCAGGAGTAGTGGGACTCTGGGCCAGAGTCAGCTGTGAGGTGCATTCCACGCCAGTTTCAGAGCTGGTGTAAATGGGAAAGTGGGGTAACTCGCACCAGTTCAGCAGCCGGGCAAAGGAAGGGCTAGTCCTCAGCCTGGGGCACACTCCTGGGGGGTTACAGACATCGCATCTGGTTATACAAAGCGGAGTCAGGCCACACGCCCCCACGGAGAGCTGGATAATAGTTTGGGACAGGAAGTGACAACTTCCTCTCCCTGCCAAATCCAAAGGGGAGGCCAAATGCCTGGTGACACCAGTGCAAATTCCTAACAGTCACTGAAGTTGCAGGGAGGCAGCGGAGCAGAGTGGCAGGAGGAGCAAGGCAAAGCAGGAGAGAGACAAGACGTGTGTGTTAGGGGATTGGGAGCAGGATTTGCTTTATGTTACGCCCTCCTATTAGCTGCCTTCTTGCTGCTTCTTATCGCTTCTGCCCCTGCCTGCACCTGCTCTACACCGCACTGATGCCAAGGTGGGCCAAATGACCCGGATTTTGCCTTTTGCAACCAACACGGGGCTCTGAAGCCAAATCCAGCCTCCCAGGGATGACCGCCAGAGATCGGCCAGCAAATCCCGCCCCACCCCAGCAGAGCAGCTCCTTGAGGAGATACCAGTGGGGCTGCCTGTGCCCAGGGAAATAAAACCGAGTGGGACGATGCTGCTCTCAGTTCTGGCGGTGGAAATCCAGAGCGACTCCCCCGAGTGCAGTCGAATGAGTTAGGATTTACATGGCTGTAACTCAGAGCAGAATCTGGCCCCGGACTAGATCGGACACCAGCGTGAAACAGGATTTCCACGACACCAGGCCTGGTGAGTATTCGCCTGGGGCCAGCGGGTTCCGTACCGCGCGCTGAGAGACTCGGCACATGGTGCTCTCGTCTCTGAATCTGTGCTGGTCCCGGCCTGGTACCGGGGAGCACTGGGACTGCAGAGAGCGGGGGGGTGGCTCACAAGGGGACGCTCGGCTCTCCACGTCAGTCCAGCCCCCAACATCCCAGCAGGCCAGAGAACGGCTGTGGAGTTGGGAGCGTTGTGGGAGAGTCAAAGGAAGCAGTGTGGGGGGGGGGGGGAAGGGGTAGGAGTAGGGTCGTTGTCTCAGGGCCAGTGCTGATGCTGACCTCAGGGTCCCTGTGTGATGCTCAGTGTGCTGTGCTTCTGGAGTGGCTACCTTTGTGGGCCATACGGAAAGCTGAGCTCCTGGCCACCTGCGGCCATTGTATGTGGCAGTTTTCCCTTGAGCAGGGGTGGAAAATCTGAGCTCCCAGGGAAATCCTAGCCTTGGGAATTGCCTTCTGCTGCCCTCCATCCCTCCCAGGAAAGGAATTCACTTCCGGAACTGCTGCACGGCCGCAGTGCTCCTTGCGGGACAGGTGGGAATGTTCGCAAGTCTCCTGCGGGAGCGACCAGCATTCTTGGGCACCATCTGCAAATGGGCCCACGGCCTAGGCTCTCGGGAGGGGGGAGCAGAGAGGGGGATCGCCTCGCCTGCACACTGTGTTTAGAGGGAACCAACGTTCCCAGCAGCTTTGATGCTGCGGCAACCACACAGCCTCACTTGTTACGAACAACTGAGCGGAACGCCATCCCTCAG
Organism: Pelodiscus sinensis; assembly: GCF_049634645.1. Taxonomy (NCBI): domain Eukaryota; kingdom Metazoa; phylum Chordata; order Testudines; family Trionychidae; genus Pelodiscus; species Pelodiscus sinensis. Next base: position 13,733,309 of record NC_134732.1, on the reverse strand, counting down.
TGGCTCCGCAATCAAACCACTGGGTGTCCTGAGTCCTCTGTGATGAGGGGGGGGCCCGTGTTCCTGCTCCCCCTCCCCAGCCAGGTCACAGTGCACTGCACAAGTGGATTCCTAGGGCTGGGTCCTTCTGGAGTGTGCATTCCTGGCAAAAAGCGGCAGCCCATGGCTGGCCCGGCGCAGCACTACAATCGAGGGAACGCAACCGAGTCTCTGCAGCCACAGAGCTCGGGCCAGAAGGGACCCGTGAGTCGCAAAGGGAAGGTGGGTGCCTGTGTAAGCACCAGGCCGCCAGCGACGGCGGAGTAGAGTTACCTGAATAGCGCGACGATGTAGGAAAGGCTTAAAGAGAAACACCCAGCGACACGCTGCCCGGAGCCACTCACCTCAGACCATCAGCACCAATCCAGCTCCGGGTGCTGGCACTCCTCTCAAGGTGTCAATTCTTCTGGTGATATTTGGAGGTTCTCGTAAAACCCCAGCTCCTGGAGAGGAGGAACGCTAGAGAGACGGGGGCCGGAGCGGTTCGAAGGGCTCAGACTGGAAGATAAAAATAGAACCGGATGCCCGGCTGCTTTTTTAAGTTTGGGGGTTTTTAAGCCAATTTTCAGGTGCCTCCTGGATTTTTGGATGCTTAGATTTGGGGAGACTGCCCCAAGTAGAATTAATTGGCCTCCTTGTTGGTAATATCAGATAGGGCCAGGTCTCGGTGGGCTGAATTCCCTGTCATCCCCTGAGGGGAAGGCACTTTGTATAAGAAGGGAGGTGGGAATCATGCCATGCCATTGCCCACCCTGTGCCTGAACAGAAAGCTTCATTCCCCAGCTTCCTGGCTCCGGCCTACCTCACCCGTGCTTCCACAGCCATGCATGCGGAAGGGGTACAAACCAGCCAGACCCTTACCGCTGTGCAGCCCGCGGGACAGGCAGGGTGTAGCCAGCAGGCCATCTTAGATCCTTTGGCTGGCCAGGAAGATCTCTCCTCCCCAGGGCGGGGGCTGTGGAGATGTTCAGAGCCAAACCCCAACCTCCTTACTGCAGCCTTCTGCATGTTGGCTTCGCCACCATCCTTCTCACACGCCACTGTACAAAGGGAGAATGTGGCCCAACGCGGGGGTGGGGAACTGGGTTGGGGGCCGCTGAGCCACAGAAAAATCAGTCGGGGGCCACACACACGTGGGAAGCCCCTGGCTGAGGAGAAAGACACTCTGCACCTTCCCCTCCCACACCAGAGCCTTGGGGGAGAGGGGGTAGGAGGGCGGGCTAGTAGATTGTGTGCTCCAGCCCTGAGGTGCAACAGTGGGGAGAGAGGGCTGGAGTACCAGCATGGAGTCCCCAATGCTGGGGGGAAGCCCTGGCCTTAGCTTCTTCTCCCCGATCTAATGCAATGAGTCACTGGGAACTCCACCTCGGCTACGGAGTCTTTACCCACGTATGGCTGGGGACTGACCGCTCAGGGGCCCACAGCGGAGCAGACCACTGCGGAGGGAGGAAATACACACACAGGGTTGCAGGGAATTCTCCTTCACAGGCAGTTTTTAAAGCCAGACTGGCTGTTTTTAAGAGATGCTCTAGTTCAGTGTTTCTCAACCTTTTTTTTTTAAATAAAGTACCCTTTAAAAAATAAAATTAGAAGTACCCCTAGTACCTACAGCTTTCAGACACACAATTTTTTCCTACCATTGCAACACATTTATTTAAACAACTTAATCGCAGCCGGGCAGGCGATGAAATTTTTGGGTATAAAACAGTGTTTCTTAAACTGTGTGCCGCAGCAGAGACAGTCTGAGGTGTGCCACTGCCTCTTCACTTTTTATTTTTCTCCCTTCCTCTGGCAGAGACGGAAGCTCAGTTGGGAAAACACGTGCGGCAAGTAAAGGGGCCATGACCTTTTTTTTTTTGGCGCTCAACAATTCCCCCCCAGTGTTCTGCACTAAAAAAAAAAAAAAAAAAAAAAAGATTGTTTGGTGTTCGGCGGTCTTAAAAAGTTTAAGAAACACGGATATAAAAAGCACAAAAATAATAAAGTGCTGGAAAACTTACAACAAAAATTCAGTTTTCTCCAAATTTCAGTTGTGTTGAAGTACTTCCTAGACTTCTCTTGAGTACCCCTAAGGATACTGGTACCGCTGGGAACCAGCATCCAGGGAAGTGAGGGTGTGTCTACACAGCAGGGCTTACCTGGACATAAGCTCCGCAAATTGAGCTACGTCCACTGTGTAGCTTATTTCGAAATTGGGAGCGTCTACACTTGCCCATCACTTGGGAGGTTATCTGTGGATTGTCTCCCAGGAGAAGGCCGGTCCCTGGAGACAGCGACCAGACCGTGCAGCAGGAAACAGGAAATGCTTGGCTGGACTAACCCCTCCCTGGGCCCAGAGACACTGCAGGGCCCCCGGGTGTCCTTCCCATCTCTGGGGGTTAACCACATGGTGCTGCCCCCAAGCACACGGAGGTTTCAGGCATCACACACTGAAGTAGCTTGGAGAGGGCACCAAACGGGGAGCTGCAGCGAGCCGTGCCGTGCCGCCGTCAGCCCCGGAGACTGCTCTGTTTCCCGGGATAAAAGAGGCTGGGCCTATGAACAACAGGCACCCACATCCAACGTGCTGCTCGGCCATCCAGACAGGCTGGCGTTGCCTCATACGTCCCAACCCCGCCTGCCAAACACGTGAGGCAGAGCCCTGGAGAGAGCCGGCCTGGCCAGTGGGAGGGGGAGAGACTGGACCTTTCAGACTTATCTGCTGACAGGTGACCTTCTAATGATGCCGAGTAAAAGGAGCCATTATGAGCCCCCCTGCCGCTCCCTCCCCATTGTTACCCTCTTTCTCTCTAAAACAAACAGCGCGACGGCCTCTGCCAGCCCGTTGTAATGACTCCACTGCCGAGAAGTTTAATATTCCCCCGTGAATAGCCCATACAAGGATTCCTGCAGCTCCCCCTGAATTCTGCGGGGCAGGGCAGACAAGTGAGTGACAGGTGGGACAATGGGAAGGGACTGACTAATCCCCTGGGGGCTAAGGCACCTGCACCCCAGCCAGGCCAGGATTAAAGAGCGAGCAAGGCAGACAATCAAAAGATCAGAGGCGTCTTTCGAAAGGCCTTGAAATAGGATTTCCTTAAGTGATAAGGGCAGGGGTGGAAAGATAATCTAGTGGTGGGACCCTTAAGAGCCGGACAAACACATGCAGTACCTGTCGCCTTCTGGCATACCCCAAATGGTCCCGAAAGAGAGAGACCAAAGAATTGCATCCTTTCCGGGTTGTGCATTTCTTTGCTCTTAGACACCGTCAGCAGCTGCAGGCGGAGGCTAAGTTACCACAGAGCAGGAGCGGATGTTTTCAGGCACCTAAGAATTAATGAATTTATAGGCTCAGACTTTAGGGCCAGAAGGGACCAGGGTGCGTGATCACCTCATCGGGCCTCCTGCACTTTGCAGGCCACAGAACCAGCCCACTCTCCCATCGCAGATCCCCGACTTCTAGCGGGGCGACTAAAGCCCTCAAATCATGATTGAAAGACTTCAGGTTTCAGCCACTCACTCTTGCAAGTGTCTCCGCTTAATTTAAACCTAGAAGCGGCTTGTGCCCCATGCTGCAGCGGAAGGCAAAACCCCTCCAAGTTGCTGCCAATCTGATCTGGGGGAAAATTCCTTCCGAAGGGCTAACGTGGAGGTTAGGGACACCCTGAGCAAGACCCAGGCGTCAGGCACCGGGAAAGAATTCTCTCTAGTAACTAAAGTGTCTTCCCCATTCTAGTGTCTCCTCACTGGCCATTGGGGATTTGTGCTGCCAATGGGCCACATGCCATAACAGACTGTCCCATCGTGCCACTTCCTCCATAAACTCATCAAGCTCCTCCCTCTGCCGTTCCTTTTGGCAGGCAGCTCCCTCTAAGGGCCAGACACCCTTGGCTTGTGGAGGGCCGGCCTCTGTCCACTTGCTCTCATGTCCACATTGGTGTTGAACTGAAGGAACTGCCCCCTTGCCTGGTATTTATCCCTGCAATGGGCTTAGAGCAATCCCAGCTCCCCCACCTTCGCCAGGCTAAACGAGCCAAGCTCGGAGGTAGATTTTCCATTCCCAACTCATCCCTCCCTTGTGCGCAGAATCCTTCCCTTCAGCTTCCCCATCACAACAGCACCTCGCGCCACCAGAGGGGTTGTTTTGAGTGGGTGAAAGCAAGGGGAGAATTTACTTCAAGACAATTCCCTATCCGGCCCACTAGCCAGCTAGCCCCCACTTGGGGCTTTCAGTCTACAGTTAACCCTGTCCCCGAAATTGGCAGAAACCCATGGACAACATGCAGCACTAAACATGTCCCATCAGACGGGTTCTTTATGTTTAGTGGTTCCACTGTAACGAATTCCTGAGGGACACTAGATATTTATACGGCCCCGTACCTGAATGTCCGAGCCCCTCACAAACATCAGTGAAGCTGCCCCATGTAAGGTTCTTTGCTGGCCTCATTCTCTTCTCTCAATGGAAGAGAGAGTCCTTTGCAATCTTTAAGGAAGTGCTGTCCAACCTTAAGCACAGGGTCACTTTTTTGAAGTCAATCCAGGGCCTACCTCAAACCCAAATCCCCTTGTCCCGCTTCCTTCTTCACCAAGGCCCTACCCTGCTGACCCTGTGCAGATAACACAGTGATGAGGATAGAGGAACACCCTGACATCAGTGCCCCCTTCTGCCTCCCGCACCCTACACAGTAAGAAGGTGGCTCTCACGGGGCAGGTCCAAAGCAGAAGGCAGGAGCAGCAGGGGAGGGGCAGCTGTAGCGCCGGCACTTGGTAGCCTCTCAGCCAATCATCCATCACAGACTCCAGAATCTACTAGTTGGTGACCATTGCTGTAAGGTATTTATCCTCACGCCACAGTTGTGGAGGTAGGGCAGGCTGCTAGACCCATTCTGCAGATGGGGAACTGAGGCCCAGGGATTAAGCAGGTCTCCGTGTTTGAAAAGCTAGAGGCAGAGCTGTGCTGCTGAACTGCCTGTGTAGATGCTTCCTGTGCCGATGAGGGAGTTCCAGCCACTGGCGTAGGTGATCCATCCTCCTGCAAGGCAACAGCTAGGTTGAACAAAATTCTTCCATCAACCTTTCTGCTGGGGATTCGGGTTGGCTTAACTGTGCTTTTCAGGGGCGTGGATTTTTCACCCCCGCCCCCCAATATAGTCAATCCAACCCATTTCCTAGTGTAGACCAGGCCTTAGGGACTCACCCAACGTCACACAGGCAGGCTGAGACAGAACAAAGGTTTGATCCTAGGTCTCTCAAAGCAGAGACTAGAGCTGCGGCCACTGACTGATCCTTTGCTTAATGCTCACCATGCCCCTGCAAGACGTGGACAGTCATTCTCTTTGTACTGCTGGGAGGGTGGTGGCACAGGGAGATTACACACATCCTCAGTCATTTTAACACAGCGGCACATGCTCCTAACTTCCCAATCATTTATTTTTAAGCAAACATTTCCTAGTACTAAGTCTTTAGCCAGAAGAGAATTCTGGTGAACAGCTGGAGGAAATGCTCCTTAGCAGACTGAGTCTAGGCAGCATGGGAAATAGAGGGACCGGAAGCCTTTTTCTTGCACACAAACTTCCAGAAGAGCTGAGCTTTCCCACAGGGGCAGGGGTGGGGAACCTTTTTTGGGTCTGGGGCCACTGACCACAGAAAAATTAGTCAGGGGCCCCACACAAATGAGAAGCAGGGGGGAGGAGTGGCTGGAGCACCAGCGCTGGCTCCCCAATGCTGGGAGGGGCCCTGAGCTTTGGGGGGCCAGATCAAGGCAAGCTGGGGGCCAGATCCAGCCCCCAGGCCTGACGTTCCCCACCCCTGCTATAGGGTACGATCAGGCTGGCTAAGCCTCTGAAAATTAGGTTATTTTTAAAAAAGAAGAAATTCCATTGAAAGCCAAAACAATGATCATTTTAAAGTCCAGTTAAATCATTCAAATCAGGGACTATGAAAGTTGATGTTCATCTCACTTCTCTAATACCCTCACATGCAGGAACAATACCACAAATTGGAGACTGATTACACACAGTGTTTTCTACAATCTTAGATACACACCTAGTACCTTTCATTTCAGTCCAGATCAAGCATTGCAAGAACACACAAACATTCAATCACCACACTGCAGAAGCAGGGCAGTAACACAGCCAGTGAACTTGTGCTGCCACAAACATTTAGAATGAAAGAACATGCAATTACTGAAAGAGTTCCTCAAACCGCTTATGTTTCACTGATATGGCTGATTGTAAATATACCATTATTCTAATGCAATTAAATATTTAGTACTTGGGGGGAAGAGACGTACCTGCTTATGGAAAAAGACAATCATCTTTTCATTTTAACTTGCATTGTCTGAAACGTTTCAAGTCATGCAAAATTAAAGGAACTAATTTTACAATATTGGAAAGTACCCTGAAATAGATTTGCATGGTAAGATACTCTGTAAATAGAGCACAGTCCAGAAGACCAACTGGGTCATCATTAGCCTAGGCAAGACACTCAAGCAAAGTTGTCATTTACAAATGTACCTGTCAGAGGAAAAAGCAGAACAGGCTACATACTGCTTAATACACAGAGCTTGCTAATTAGCACTGGAGCATAAACAGAATAAAAAGGGCTCGTCACGAAAATGGTATTTTGGGAGTTGATTCAGTGCAAGAATGAAAATAAATACACATTACAAGATGCTACACCTCTACCTGCATCTACGACAGTAGGAAAGTGTGTTTGACAGGAGGGATGAGAGCAACTGAAGACTGGTTGCAAGAGCTCAAAAAGGTAGAAGTGAAGTTCAGGTTAAATGTTGCTACCTGAATTTTTAGGTCCTGCTGTGCCCTCATAAGGGCACAACTTCAACTTCTTTTTAAAACTACTAATTAGAAAGCCCAGCTGCTGATACAATTTTTGAAGGGGTGGCATTTTTTGAAATGAAACAAATTAAATGTCACAGGGGGTTTTGTGCTCATTTGGGCATTGGAGAAAAATGACAAACAAGCGAAGTAGAGTATACCTAGACTGAGGAAAAATGCCCCAAACCTTTGCAAAAGCAGCTTTTCCCACCTTTGACTGGCCAGCTCTAGCTAGCTCAGGTGTTGCATGTAACTGAAGCAGGCTCACAGGTTTCAGATATGATTTGCAAGTGCCTCATTTACATGAAACATCTTCCTCTGGTCCCCAGTACCTCCTTCCTCAGTTTCCCTGTCCCTTTACTTTCTCCCTTCTCTCCATTTTACTCCAAATATCTCCCCAACCTGGGCAGCACCAAGAACACCTGTCCCTGTAAAGAAAAAATCCTGCCTCCTTCCCCTCACTAAACCCTTCAAATCAAGCGTTGGGGAACTTTCTTTGGGTTGGGAGCCACCGACACAAAAATCAGTCAGGGGCCGCACACAAGTGAGAAAAACAAAAAACCAACCCTCACGGATGTGGCCCCCCAACTAAGGAGAAAGACACTCCCCACATTCCCCTTGAACACCAGACCCTAGGGGGCCCAGTCTAGTAGATTGTGCGCGCTCCAGCTCCGCGTTGGGGAACGGGATCGCTCGCACAGGCTCCCTGATGCTGGGAGGACACCCCTGAGCCTTGGGGGCCAGATCCAGGCAAGCTGGGGGCCACAACTGGCCCCTGGGCCTGAGGTTCCCCACTCCTGCTTAATATAGACAAGAATGTTTAAAAGTCCACGGCCAGCTTGCCAGAGGTACTGTAGTCCCAATAGACTCGGAATGAAGTTTAGGTGCTCAGCTGTTCTGAACATCACCCTACCCCCGCCCCCCCCCCACAACCTACCTCTTCTATTGCTCCCCAGTGGTCTCATGTTGTAGACTAAGGGGCGAGGACAGGCTCTGGCCACACTGGGTGCATAGACACAGGTATTGCCCAAAGGCTAGTCAACTACAGTGGCCAATACAGTAGCGTGGAAGATATCTTGCATTTGTCACCAGTCACAGCCCCTTTGATCCTGGGAATTTCAGAAAGGGGGAAAATAAAGAGGAAGGATGGAGCCATTGGTGGGTCCCAGTTTAACCAGGCACCTCTTAGGGAGGCCGGAAAAGGGGGAAGTGTGATTGGAAGCAGTCTCATGGCCACGGCACTGCCCTGGACCACTTCCTCTGGTCCTCACCCATGCCTTCATGAGGCCCACACAGGCCAAGGTGGGTTGTTTAGGGTTAGTCTGCACAGCAGCTCCCTGCGTGTGGAAGGGCAGATTTCATTACATAGGATCCCTTCACACCCTTCAGCTCCACATCCTAGAAAAAGACCCAAAAGTACGAGCTAACGCCCGGCAGCCAGTTTCATCAACTCCTTGTGCCAAGCACAAGAGCCAAACGGTTCCTTCAACCAGACCCTTCGAGCCACAGCAGTCACCTGAAACACCTCTCCCGGCCTACCGAGCAACCCAGAGGGAGCACCGGCAGGTCCAGAGCCAAGTTCCTTGGCTTCAGTGTCCCCAAGGCTTTGAGCTGCCCTGCCGGAAGGGTGGTTAGGGACACACCCAGGAAAGGTCATGGGAAGAACAAGAATTCAGGAGATGGAAAGCTGAGCAATGAAGCTAAGCAAGGCCCCAGGCCCTAGCCCTTAACACTGCTGAGCAGGCCACAGGCAAAGGTGGCACTGGCTTCACTGACCTTTGAAGAAGAGGATTCTCATTCAACATGAAACCACGTGGCAGTTACTGCATGGGTTCTATTCCCGTCACCTTTGCATTCGGTTTCTGTTTTTATGAGGTTTTGCAGCAATGAGGGGCCATCAACATGTGGGAGAAGTCGGAAGGGTATTTGAGATACTGGCTTCCAGGCCTCACTCAGTGCCACTTAGGACCATGGGAGAAAGACATTCTGCTAAAATCAGCAGCAGCCAAACCATCAACATGGACCTTTCAATTCTCCGTAGGTTTCTGAGTTCACCTCCATTGAGAGGATGGGGGCCATTCATGCATGCGTTCTAAAGTCCAGGGGCTGGTGAGTCAAGACACAAGCACTGCATCAGTTCGTGCTTCGAGTTCCGAAGTTCTTTGCAGCCATGAGAAGGAAACATTTAAAAGGAGACAAAAGCTCACAGCCTGGCACCTTGCCACAGATTCCACAACTACAGAACCCGACACTGTATACAAAGCTTGAGCCTCAAGAAAAGATTGGAGGGATTGGAGAAGCATGTGGTAGAGTTTTTGCTACCCTAGACAAAACCTATGCCTCTTCTAGACTCCTGGGTCTGATTTGCAAGTGTGCCAGCCAGCCCCAGAAACTACACTCTAGACTTTTCTGCCTGCATTTGTAGGGCTGATACAGAGGAAAACTCCAGTTTCCAGCCAAACACGTTAAACTGCTCCTGCACTAAGTGTCCCACTCTCTGATGACCATGCAGCAGTAATGGAAGACAACTGCTGAACTTGGTAACATTTCAAGCACATTAGCCTGCCAGGACACCAGACTGCTGATGAAAAACCAGCTTTGCAGGCGCCATCTTAATGACAGGCCAAATTTCAAAGGCTTGCAAACTATTTCTTTTCACTGCCCCACCCCCTCAATAAAAGGTTGCATCAGAAGGATATATTTCCATAATTTATAGTATGGGTATTTCACTGGGGAGACTTGCTAATCTGTACTTACAGATACATTTAAGAAAATGCATCCTCCCACAATCCTGTGCCATTTATGACTCTTGGCACAACCCGCAATACTCAGTCTTCAATTAATGGACACCTTAGGGTTCATTATCACACAATTGCTCCCTGTGAACCATGCCAAATGCTGTTTTGGCACAGAGCTTGGAAGATGAATTAGAAGGAAGTCTTCTCGGTAATGCCCTCTCCCCAATTCCCATTCCCATCATCAGCGTTTATGCCCTCCTCCTGCAACTCCCCCTCCCCTTCCAAGTGGCTTTTACTATTCCATCGTTCAACGTCTCTCTTGATTCTCTGGAGGTGTATTTAAAGATGCTATATTCTTTTCTTCCGGCTCTCAATACGCCTCCGAGTCACTGCTTTACAGATGGGATCTCTCTCTGCCCTCTCCCCTGCCAATTCTGCTACAGATGCCTGGGTGTTTGAGAAGGCAGTAGGGTGGACAAAGCGTTAAGTTGTAGGACATGAACATCACATAAAAAAGGGATTTATTTCAAGTGATACCAGCCCAGCATGAGTTGGTTGCAGCTAGAGAAAGTTGCCCTGCCTAGGAGATGATATTCGATGGTTAATGCACATTTCTATCCCAAGGACGTGAACTCCTTCCACCTTTTCGTTAAGAGGATGGCATTGCTCCGACGATCTGGTTCCAAAGAGCAACACTGCTAAGAGCACACGTGTAAGCCAAAGTATTCCATTTCCTAGCACAGAGGACAAAGTTTTGGGAGAAGAGCAACAGGTTCAGTAGATTATAAAACCAAGCTCTGTTGATGCACTAACAAGCAATACAAATATTTATGCAAAACTATAGACAAAAGCTTCTATGTCGTTCTGGTTTGTAGAAATCTTCCATTTATTAAATAAGATCTCTCTGGTCAGAGGCATTTACATTTAGAGTACCTTATTTTGGAACTCCTTGGAATTAAGGCTCTCAAGTCAACGTAACAGAGTTATCCAAAAGCATTCACATGAAATCATTTGGAGGTAAGTTGATGTGATTCACGCCAGGTACGCAGGCAGAGATGGGGCTTGGTGAAAAGAGGTAGCCCGTGCCCACTACACCTTCAGAGGAGAGTGAGCAAATTGAGTAAAGCAGACTAAAAATACTTCACCCACAAGACATCTTGTGGAAATTTTATTATATAGAGTGTAAAATGCAACTGTCAGTCAAATAAAAAGAACACTTTAACATCATGCTCAACATTATCCAATGGCATTTTTTTTTATAGTTAGACATTTCAAGCATTATAAGGAAAAAAATAAGTAAAGAACCCAAGAACAGTAACTTCAGTACATTTCAAAACGGAATGTCCCGCAGATCAATTAAAAATGCAAGAAAAAATAGCTTCAATTCCGTTTTTTTCCTTTAAAAATACAGTTATCTGTACAAGAAACACTACAGTAAACATTGGAAATCATATCCCTTTTATTAAATCAAAATTATTTAGCGCATACTGTGGTTAATACTAGATTCATTTATTTCTCTAGGTAATTTGACAAATATTAGATAAGAAAATATTTAAAAAGAAAAATGAAAAAAGCAAAAAACACCTTGGAATTAAAAAATAGTTACTACCTTTTATATGGTTTAATGTTCCACAGTGTTTGTTAAAGGTACTAATAGCAGATTCATTTTAATATTAAAAATAACAGTATTTATATTTCTGAGAGCATAGAGGAAGGGTTTTTTGTTTTTTTAAACAAGCTTGGAGGTCTTAGATACATAAATGCAACCAGCAATGGAGACATGAAAAATGTATTGCTAAAAAAATTATCACATTTTATATTACCCTTTAGAACTCTAGAAATTATACAAACCCTACAAAATACCTCCCCCCATACCTTGCCTGACAGCAAAACAGTAACTGTCTCAATACAGAATTCACATAATTAATTAATTACAATACATACGATAGTTCAGTTTTTTAAAAAAATGCAATAAAATCAAAGACAGCCAAGATACAAGAAATTAGAAGTAAAACATTTAATGAATTTACATATTTAAGAATATTTAAATACTGTTTAAAATTTTTTTTTAAGGATTTGTTACATACCACCTAAGACTTCCAAGCCACTCTTTCTGTTGCAACAGAAAAGATTGAAAATTAAAAAGAAAAAAAAACACACAAAAAACCACATGTTGAAATGTCACAGCTCTGGGGTGCGTTTTGGTGCCTGTAATGCTCTGGCTTCTTTCCAAAAGGAATCCCGGAGTTTTTACAAATTTGGAAACCAAAAAATTACCAGCATGTCCATAAGTTTAGTACATTACTAATTGTTCCTGATTCTTAGAAAAGTTCAGTATAGATTATCCTACAACTAGTGTTTCACAAACAAACAGAAAAGTCTTCATCAAAATGTTGCAAATCTAGAAACCTCTGTTACAAAAAGGTTTTCTTCCACAATGATTCCAAGAAAAAAAAAAATTGCCACAAGGACATTGTTCTACTGCTCCTGCATAGAAAGAGAAACAAAGTCAACTTAGGTATACACTTAAACTTATATTGACACAGCTTTGTCAGACAAGGCTAACCCTCTACCTCTCCCCCCCTCCCATCCTTGACCAACAGAGCTATGTCAGCAAAACCTGACTACAGATGCAGTTGTCTACGGACAAGTGCCTCTGCTGGCATAGCTAATGTTGTTCAGGGAGGAAGTTCTACACAGACAGAAAAAGTCTTATCAGCAGAGTGAATCTACACTGGGGGGGTTCTATCAACCTAGTCTCTGTAGTGTAGACACAGCCTTACTAAGCAGCCAGTTCTAAAGAGATCTCCCCAAAAACTCCACCCACCATATTTTCTGTTCTAACAAATGAGGATATATACCACACAGGGATACCTTCAGCCATAATACCTCTATCCCTGAGCTTCTCCTTGGGAATCCATGCCCCTCAAGTAACTTTTTATTTCTTTCTCCCCAGTCCCAGACTTTTCAATAGGAGACTGGGAAGGGACTCCATTTAATACTACATCTATATCAGCCTAATTACACTAAATATATCCTCCCACGGCTTTTTCAGCAAGTCTGGGACCCAAGTGAGCATGCAGGTTCCTGCACCACTGGTAATTACATGGCCAAATGTGTCTTTAGGAATTAAGAGTTTTAGTGCTGATGAAAGGTGCTGGACAGCCATACCCACGAATTAGCCACAGTTAACGTTTTTCTACACTGCCTAACAGTTTGCTTCTAACCAGACTTTGGGTGTGAAAAAGTAAAGTCTGAGCCTTAACATTTGTTTCCTTGCTCATAGTGCAAACAGAAGCACCAAGAGAGATAGCTGCCCATAGGAAATTAACAGACCAGAAAGTAATTTCCCACTAGTTACCATGCACCCATTACATGCTAATTATGGCTGGTAAAAGACTTCCAAGGGAGCAATTTTCATTATATTTTTAATTAAGACTGACACAAAGCGAGTTGAAGCGTGATCAAAATCTTCACAAAAGTTTTGCTGAATTTTTCTGCCAACTGTGGAGCTGGTAGAAAAATTGTGAAATGTCAATGAAGAACGAAGTACTAGTTGAAAAACACCACCTCATTTTCACACACTAGTAATAGCTTTGGGGCTCTATTGAAACAAGTGACTCAGTGGTAAAGCGCCCTGCAACTCATCACCACGCCAGTAAGTAATCTAGCTTTTTGACTGATTTTAATGCGCTATTCATAAAGCATCTTCATAAATTGCACGTGTGAGGTTCATACGTGCATCTTGCCAAAGGCCAGAGACGTTCATCTTAACAAGTCTAACTTTGCAAGCAACAGCCACTTCTGGCCAAAGAAGCTTTGATGGTAGGATTCAAAATGAGTCCCACTCCATCCTCAGCTGGAAAGATGGCAACTGAACTGCAGAGCTCGAGTGACAGATAAAGTAGATATGGAATTAGCTGCCATGAATGCACAGTACAATCACTTTTCTGGTGATGTGTTTTCCCATAGGACATTAGAACTGCAGACATCCCTATATATTTGCAAACACCTAATCCAGGCACAAGGATACCTAACATGCACATGCAAGTCATAGCCTGCATGTGGGAATTCAGAATACGGATGTGCCACCTGAGAGCTGGGTGAGCACCCTCATGAAAGGCTGGTCCACACATCTCGGAAATGCAGAGATCATAGCAGCATGTGGATTGTGAGGCAAGTGCCAAGGAAAGCCAGTTAACTCAGGTATTAAAAGCTTCCCATGGAGAGGTACAGTGGACTGCAGTTAGCTGACTGTCACTCTTTTGTAGGTGTGGCTCAGATATCACGGCAGCTGGTGGAATCTTCTTTGCCCAGGGGTAATGCTAGCCTATACTGACCCCTCAGAAAAGCAGCAGGAGATAACTCAGTGGAACACAAATACAGACCTGGCTGTGGGCCTGAGCTTGCCCTAGTGTCTGCCCATAGTAGGCAGCCTGCTGTCTGTAATACTCTGCCCAAGCCATTGTGTAGTCCGGCTGGGAACTTGCCTGAGAAGCAGCACTGGCAGCGTGACCTGGAGGACAAAAAGGAAACACAGGGAGTTGAGCACCAGCAAGAGCAAGCGAAGGCAAAGTTTGGTTTGCACACAGCATATGCACGTTTGCATACAGCAACCATCCCACTTCCAACAGGTGCAGACACCTGAAAAAAGCAGCAACAGCAGCTACCTGCCCATTGGGACAGAACAAGACATTTTAAGCAGACTTGCAGGTTATTAGTCGGTGTGGCTCTTTGGAAAGCATAACAAGTATTGTTCCCATTGTTCAGAGATCTTTTGCTTTGAAGTTCTGCTTTGTTCTTCCTTTGACTCCTTCAACTGAGGAGCAGCCACTAGCTGCAGAAGCTAGGGCACAAAAGATGCCAGAGAGGCATTCCGCTGAAAGGCCTACGAGAAGACACCTCCCCACTAGAGTGCTGAGCTTCCCTTCTACTGCAGAGAGAAAGCCCCCACCCTGCTTCAGCCCTTCTGTCAGGTCTGGTTATGGGTACATGCGCAAACATTTCCCTAGTACAGTCCAGCTTCTTCAGGTGGACCTGAAAGGGAACAGTCCACTGTGGAATGCAGTTCATTGGCCTCACCTTGCCTTGAAATGATGCAGCAGTGAGCAAGATTTCAAGCTCTCGGGGGAGACCTACATGCATCCTCACCAACAGAAGGACACAAAAAGGGACCAGAAGGGGAATGGGAGCTAGTAATGCCATGGGGCAGAGATAAGTTAATGGCTTAGAGCCAACTCTGTTTATAGCAAGAGTTTATTTCATCTCCAGTAGCCCTGTTTCACTCACTCTGTTTTTTGTAATACTCCTCCCACGCCTTGCTGTAATCAGGCTGGCTGTTCTGCTGCTGGCTCTGTTGGCCTGTGCAAAGAGGACAACAACGGGCATGTCAATAAGGAACAGATGACAAGTCTCTAGCTGTGACCTCTCCCGGCTCCAAGTCTATTGCCCAGGCCCTCACTATTCCTCTTCACACCTTGCTACAATGTGTGGTAGTCTTAGCTTGGCAAGAGCTATTTTAAAGAGCAAGGGTGCTTGAGTTGTCCTCATTTAAATCCTTTCCTCAGGGAGCAGTTCGCTAGTTTCCTATTTGGAGTGACCACAGAAGCCACATTGCCATTGCTGGACAAATACTTAGCCAGTCTGCAAACCACCTGATGACATCACCAGCAACCTCTGGAGAATTGGCAGAACCATGGTGGGAGGAGGAAGACTGAGCAGCACTGGCTGTGCTAGTGAGCAAGACCGCCTGTGTACTTGGCAGTTAAAATTCACATTCAAAAGAGGGGGAAGCTGGGATGAAAAAAGTTCGTACATCCCTGCTTGACAACCCAGTTTCTGCCAAGCCAAGCGTCGATTAGCGTGTCCCCCAGCTTGGCATCATGATGCTATTCCGTAGGTGCCTCTGAAGGGACGCTGAGGGGCTAGACTAGCCCCTGTGATTGGAAGCACACCACCAAGAGATGGCAATAAGACGATCTAGCTCGCAGCATCTGCCGATGCCCTATGGCCACACACAAGTGCTATTTCAGGCACCTTCCAGGGGCTACGTGTGCCAGCTGGTTGCAATACTCTGGATGCAGTCTTTAGCTCAGACTTAATGGAACCAGTGCAACCTACCACTTGTGAAGCGTGGCAAGGGAGCCGCAAAATGACCAACGCCATCCCACAAGGATGTGCCTTGCATTTGAAAGTGATCCAAAAACTCCACTTCCAGCAACAGGGCTGCACACTATGAAACAGGTTGCTCAGAGATGGGGGGAAGGGGAGGTCCCAGAACACACCAGTGCTACCCTAGCTGTAAGGCAATAAATGCAAACGGGTTTCCATGACTGTGCTGCTGTGCAGACACATGAATGCTTGTATCCCATCAACAGAAGTTGATCCAATAAGAGAACAACTGCCTTGCCTCGCACAAGAGAGCCAATCATTTCATAAAATATTCTGCAGTCCCTTGAAGCACATGCACCCTTTGGGGAAAAAAAAAAGTCAAACAATCCAGTTAATGGTCTCAGGACGTCTATGCTTCAACCAGGGGAGACGCCAGCCACCTGGGGCCGGGGCACCCCCCTTCCTTATTCCATTATGGTTAATGTACAGAATCTGCAGAATCAAGCGGTGCACTAACTAAAGAGCCATACAGACAATGTGGTAGTTAGAGACATAGCAAGGAAAGCCAGGCGAACTAAAATGCGTAAGTGCTACATGAAAGCCACTGCATGCATTAAATTGGTGGGGGAGGACGGGAGGCACAAAGAAAAAATGGAGGCAGGCTCTTCCTGGCCATCTAACTGCCTTCTCTCTCTATACACCATTCGGGGTGCTGCCCTGCACTGCAGCACAGGCTGAAGAGAGCTTTGAAGTGGCGGGGGCTGGAGGAAGGGCGAACATAATACACAGAGAAAGTGTGAAGTGGGTGGAGGAAACAGGGCTGCAGTGTCCTGTCCAGGGGCATAAAAGCGGGTTAAAAGACTTGACCAAAACTACAAGTCAAGACCTTTTCTTGCAGAGGTCAGGGCTGCCTTGACTGTCCACCTGCTAATGCCAACAAAGGACCTCCTTCAATGCCTTTTCTTCTAGGAGAATTACAGTCTGCAGTGGGCTGAAAGGACACGCCGCTAAATACATTTCACGGCAAAATGTTTTACCCGGCCAGTTAGTTTATTTAAGATGGGGGGGAAGTAATTAAAATCTAAATACAAGGGTAGGTTGGGAGGGGTCTGCCCCTCCTCCCACAAGGGAGGCTGCGCTGGTGAAAGAAGGGGACATTCTAGAATTTGTTCCTAGGAGGTCTGTTCCGAAGAGTGATTCATCCGGCTCTTTGACAATGCTAATGAGACCATGGAAACCAGGCAGCAGCGCTGGCTTTAGAAGAGGCTGGGAAGGAAATGGTCAGAAGCTGATTTGAGATAAACCCTTATGTGTAAAAACAAGATGTAGCAGACAGGTATTTACCTAGTTTCTTATAATAATCCTCCCACGCCTTGGTGAACTCCACCTGGCCTGACTGGGTACCATTGTGATCTGCAGCAGGAGAAGAAAGCAGTGAGGTCTGCTTAAAGCACAGCAATATCTTGTCTGTCCTCTCTCTTTACCAAGACTGCCTTCAGAGTGTGCCTGGCTATAAACAGGAACATGGAGGATTCTAAGTGGATATGGAACGGAACAGCCAACATTCTCATTAGGTTTAATAGAAGCAATGCAAGACATCTGACCCCGAGCACAGTAGGGATGGTACAGACCCCTGTTGGTGAAAGGTTTGTCCAAGGGATTAAAGTTTGGATGCTGCTGGAGTTCCAGGGGGCACTTGGGGAGTGAAGCAAGCACTTTTTCATCTGTGTCTGGCTTGCTGTTTGTGACTTTAGAATGCAAACTGGTGGCAGAGTGGCCAATGAACAGCCTTAACTTATCCCATTGGCTCATAGCCCAAGTATGCTGACCTTCAAGGTGCAGTGCAAAGCCCATCTTCTTCTCAAGCCCATGCTTAAGGAAGGGTGGGGTATATATAGAAGGGTTATTTTAGGAGAGGCTTTTTCCTTTGTAAGTAATTGCTCTTGGGATAGCAAAGCTTGTGCAGATTGTTTTGATGGAGAATGCCTTCCCTTGTTCTCATGGAAAATGTGAATTTATCTGGGATGAGATTATGTTTTTAAATGTACCCTAAGTAAGCATGTTTCCTAAATGTAAAAGTGAGCACACGCAAAGCCTTTTGACACGAAGGTAAAGATAAAAGCCTCCAGTATACGGGAACCATAAGGATGCTGGCCTGATAGCTCTTATCCCAGCATAGGGGCAAGTTAAGATACTAATGGTGCATCTTCCCTACTTCATTTAAATAATGTTGCACCTGCTGTTTTCCCCATGCAGAAGACTGTATTGAAAGTTATGATGGAAATTCTAAAATGCAGGACAGGCTGCCCTCCCATACTCAAAGCAAACTGAAAATAACTGCAAGTAGCATTTTCCTGGTATTACAAAGTACAGGTAGCAGGAAAACATTAGTGACCATTATTCTGATAACAGCTATCTGGTGAAGGAGTACATTTGAGTGCTT
The DNA here is from genome assembly GCF_049634645.1 of Pelodiscus sinensis. Classification (NCBI taxonomy): domain Eukaryota; kingdom Metazoa; phylum Chordata; order Testudines; family Trionychidae; genus Pelodiscus; species Pelodiscus sinensis. Next base: position 13,715,163 of record NC_134732.1, on the reverse strand, counting down.
GCATCATTTAAGCTATTTGCACTACATAGCCACTGCAATTATCTATAACTCAATACCTTCTACACTGTCTGTTCCTTGGAGCAAGGACTTTTGTCTTTGAAAGTGTCTGTACAGAGATTAGGGCAATGGGCCCCGTTCCCTTTATGTTAGTATAGCATATGTATTAGAAATGGTAAGTTAGAAATCCCCTGCCATAGTGGTTCACTATGTACAAGATTCAGAATATTCAGAGATACATTTCCATGGCATCAAATTTTAGTGTCTGATCTTGGGAAACAGATTCAGCTTCTGTGCAGCACTCCAGGTGGGATCTATAACTGCAGTTCTACATCTTGATATGCTGTTAGTAGGAAACTGCAGGCCACAGACAACATCCAATCTTCAGATTATTTCTAAACCAAACCTAAAATGTAGAGAGACACTTGCCATTCCTGAAAAACATGGGAAATGCATTCCTGATTTTTAAAACTTAGGTTTTAAAACTTAGGTTTTAGATTTAAAAATGTACAGAAAGTTCTCTGAGCACATGAAAGGCCCCCAATCATTGCAACACAGATGAAGAGAATTTTACAAAGTTTCTGAACAGATTAACTTTTTGGCTGAAGGAAGGCATAAAGAGTTTCTGAAAGTAGCCACATCTTGGTTTGAAAATTTAGGCCTCTATAAAGAGGTTCTTAAAGTGAAAATGTCTCTACCACAAGAGCAATATTCACTTTGGGACTGCAGACAACTGAAGCTGGTGTTTGCATGAAAAGTACTGCTCCATGCATCAGAATGACAGCACAATGGCATTGCTGGAGCCAGCTAAACTAAGGAGGGATCTCTCAATAGCAGAATTATCTCCCACAATGGAAGTTAACCCCTCTGACCAATTTCGTTTTTACATTATGAAGGGACTGGAGGCTTATACAATTGGCTTGGGGTAATAGCCACTTACAAAGGCACCTTGGCAGCACTCTTGGCGAGGGAAGTAAACAGCTACAGACCTGCTTTTCCGCTGGTGAATGGAGGGAAGGACAGACCAACAGAAGGTTTGGAACTCTGACCAATGAAGAATTTATACAGCTTCATATAATTTACTTTTAGTCATGTGACATGTGTGTCCTTTTTAACTGCTTTAACCACCAACTGCCAGCATTTAACATCTTCGTGCTGGTCAGTACTTATAATCTTTTGGGGGGGGAGGGGGAAAAGGGGGCGTCTAACAGGAGATGCCATTTCAGTAAGGCAACATGTTCTTGGCCATAAGAATGTGGAACTAGCATGGGAACCAATCCTACCCTCTTCCCTCTACCCCACTGAACACTATCCTCCCCATTCATTGCTCCTAAAATCCCAAACTTTCCCTCAGGTAGTGAAACAAGTAGTGTTGGCAGCCCACAACAGCAGAGCAGGTGAGTGGCAAAGAGAATCAGGATAATCTGGAACTGAATGGGGGACTGCTAACGGGAGGGAATGCTGCTGGCCAGTGCTCAAAGGAACACAGAAGGGGGGGGGGGGGGGGGGGGGAGAGAATCTAAGAAGGTGGATAGGGTTTTGTTAGAGGGGAGAAGGAAGGGCATCTGAGTTCCTGCAGGAAAGAGGGGTGAGTGGAAGCTTTACACAAGCAGCTAACAGCAAAGAGCAATTTAAAACAGGTTGTCTGCGTGCCTTTGACTTATTGTCACACTTGTATGATCAGGAGCATTGATCTTTTACTCCAGGGTGCACCTCATGCACTTCTTTAATTGTATAACTTCTACCATCTTCCAAACGAGCGGCCTTGTGAAACCCGCAGCCATGTACTCGTGCGGAGTACAGATTAACTTTACCCTGTGCTAACCACTTACTTGGGACTTGCTGTCCAGGCTGTTGCCACGTCTGGTAGGTGCTGCTCCAACCCTGTGTCATGAATGCCTGAGGACCACTGTGGATTATAACATCATACATTGGAGCAGATGGACAGAACATGTTCTTAAGAGACTATGCACAAAACCAATAACAGCATCAAAATGATTATTGGGAATCAGCAGCTGCTAAGGCATGATTTGATATAAAAAGAGGGGGAACTCCTGAACAGTTCCACACTGAAGTAAGTGTGAAGGTCTGGCTTAAGTTACTGTAAAGAGAGCTGAATGAGGCTCCATCAAACCTCACTCAGCCTTGAGGCCAATGGTATCTATTGCTAGTTGAAGTTTCTTTCCACAGCCTTGCTGCATTGGCGGTGGGCATTCTGAGATGGGGGAGGAACTGGCAGCCCCAATTAGGAGCTGGGTTTCCAAGATTCATCTCATAGACTCATAGACTTTAAGGTCAGAAGGGACCATATCAAATCTCACTCATCCTTGGATTCTGAGCCTTCAGTCAGACTGGCTACATGTTTCCACTTATTCTTTAGCCTTCATCCCTCCATTTAAAAATGCTCCTACATCGCATTCCAAAGTACATTGTGGAAACTTACTTTTGATGAGGTGTAGCAGGTGCTTGGTTGAAAGGATTTTGACCAAAGCCACCAGGTCCACCCATGCTGGTACCCTGTCACAGAATCCACAAACACAAGGGCTTAATTACTTCCATCATAAAATAAATACAAAAAACCAGTGACTCTGTTTAGAACAAACCAGGTGTATGAAAGAGGAGCAGGCAGCACAAGCCACACCATGCAACTCCCGGTACTACAAGAGTCACCAATTATTAAATTCCCAGAAGCGGCTTAGTGAATGGGGAGCCCAATTCTGAAAATAGCCGAGGCACCCAGGAGCCTAAGTGTCTCACTGAAAGTCAATAGGACTGAAGCATCTATGAAAGATATACCCAAAAGTCACTATATGAACTCCAAGGCCAAACATTCTTATCAAGGGGTCCAGTATAAGGGCTATTTTTCAGTTTTACAAAGTCTCACTGAAATCTTTTTTCACCCAAATGTCACCTAATTAGTTCTTTGACTTGGTTCCATTATGCAGCAACACCCATGGATTTATAACAGGTAAGTTAAGAACCCCCTTAGAGCTGCTACTGTACCAGCAGTCTGTAGTATCACAGAGATCCTACCATCCTCTTTGTGCACTTCTGTGATCCCCAAGTAGCAACGTAACTCGGATTTGGAGAGAGGTCTGATTTTAGACACCCTTTTGGTACCCTACAAAGTCTCTTCTGGCCAAGCTTTAGATCTTTCATCCCTCTTACACAAAAGCAGCAGACCAGACTGGATTACTGAAACAGGCTCGTGACAGAAACATCCCAGGCTACAGTAAGGCCATCCATATTAATCGAGATCTACGGAAGCACCTGTTCACAAGTTTCAGGCTATCTGCATACAAGAATGTTGTTTTGAAGCCAGACTATCAACAGAACAAAATACAGATATTTGTACCCCATCCTAGCCAAACCTTTATTAGTAAACATACTACAACCCCATCTGAAACAATGTCAGAAGCAATACCACAGGACACTTACACCAACTTTCTCATCTATGAGATGTCTAGCAAGCTCAATTTGTTGGGGGACTCCTCTTATGGTGAATATTCGTACGCTAGGGTCTGTATTGGGAGGTGGATTTCTTTGCAGCTCCACGTGGGCTCCTGATTGCTGGTTTATGCTTTTGATATTCTCTCCACCTGCAGAACAGGGAAATCAAGGCATAGAAGAGATAAGCATTTTATTATCTGAAAGGATATTTTGAGGATTATTGTGATTTCCAAAACTAATTTCTACAGCTAGAATAGATTCCGCCTCCCCCCCCCCCCATGCTCATGCCTGTCGTAAGCAGCAAAGGAAATACTAAAGTGAATATAGACACAATCCTTTGGCTCACACCCCTCTCCATTTATTTTTAAATGTGCCCAGAGACTCTCAGTCTTTGCTTGCTCCATACCAGATGTCTGTCTATCTCCTACTGGGTCAGCCAACGTCAATGTCTGAAGAAGAGCATGTATTGCAGTGTCATTGCACACTTTGCTGGGCAACTAACCAAATTCACTATTATTGGCACCTATTTTGTGAATAACTGGGATCAAATATAATTATTCTTCCTTCTAATTCACCACCAGCTAATCGGTACAAAACCAGAAATTGTTTCTCGGGGGAGAGGGGAGGGAGGAAGAGACGGATACATGGTTATTCTTCCTGACTTTAGGCTACATGTTCACTGCCTATATCTTGAGCTCACTGTAAAACACACCTTTTTTAGCAGTGATGGCAAGGCCTGGTAGTTTTCCTATGGTTATGCAATGTTCGATAGGTGCATTCCTTAAAACTGTACCAGCTCCTTCAGCCACTTCCCAACTTGAAATGCAGCACAAATGGCTGCCCACACTTCTGGAACAACACAGGGTTCACATTCACCAGCTTATCACTTCACAGCTAGAGTTCAGGCTTGTATACATGAGGAAATTAACCACAATAGCTACTCTGAACAGCTCCCCATGTGGACACTTATTACAGACTGTCCACCTGCAGAATTATACAGGCTTTGAATTCAAAGTCTACCTGAAATAACTTTCAAGTGTAGACATGTCCTTTGGTGCATCTTTGGCAATAAAAGTGATGAGCGAGATTAATAAAACTAGGACTTTGCAGCTTAGAAAGAGACAACTAAGAGGAGATATGATAGAGGTGTATAAAATGACGACCAGTGTGGAAAGAGTAGATAAGGAAAAAGGTATTTACTTGCTCTCATAACACAAGAACTAGGGGTCACCAAATGAAGTTAATAGGTAGCAGGTTTAAAAACAAAAGGAAGTTTTTCTTCACACAATGTAGAGTCAAGGTGTGGAACTCCTTGCCAGAGGATGTTGTGAAGGCTAGGACTTTAACAGGGTTCAAAAAAAAACTAGATTGATTCATGGAGATCAGGTCCATCAATGGCTATTAGCCAGGATGGGTAGGAATGGTGCCTATGGCATCGGAAGCAGGGAATGGGTGAGAGGGTAGGGCAGGTGTGGGCAAGAGGTGGCAAGGGGGCCAGATCTGACCCACCAGCTGCTGGCCCTGGCCCGTGACCACCTCGCTGGTACTCTTACTACAGAGCAGCTCATGACACTTTAAAGAGCTAGCTGCTAATTGCTCTGGATGCTGGGGACAGTTGGGATAGCTTCATGCCCTGTCCCCGCCCCCAGCAAAACCTTAGCTCCCATTGGCCAGTTTCCGGCCAACAGGAGCTGAGAAATTTTGCTGGCGGCAGGAACAGTGAACAAAGTCTCCTTCTTCTCTCACTCCTTCCTTCCCTGTGCTGGTGCAGAGCCATGTGGAACAGCCAGCTCAACAGACAGGTATGGAGCCTCTCTCAGGCTCCTGCAGGGCTGCTGGTTAGGAGCTGCCTAGTAAGCACCTCCCAGCTAGAGCCTGCCTCTGGCACTCCACCTCCTCTCTCCCTGCAACTTCCTGCCCCAGGCCACCACCTCATCCTGCTCCAAGTCACCATCCAAACCTTCTGCATCCCCTCTCCCCAACTCCTCCAGGTCACAACTCCCTCCCAGATCCTGCACTTCCTTCTACACCCGTTTCCCCAGGCCAGAATCCCCTCCTGCACCCATAACCCTCCCCTCCGAACTCCTGTGCCCCAAGCACCCATATCCCCCACTCCTGGACTCTGTCCCCCAAACTCCTGTCCCAAGTCATAACCCCCCCCCTTCACCCAAATTCCCTCTCCGATCCCACACTACCTCCTGCACCCCAGTCCTCTATTCCAAGCTCTCTTCTACACCCCACCTGCTGTCCCAGACCTCACGCCCTCTCCATATAAGTGTGGTCCTTGACCACTTAGCAAAATCTTGGAGTGCCCCCTCATTAAAAATTATTGCCCACCCACAGGGTATGAATCGCTTGATGGTTACCTGTTCTGTTTACTCTGAGGCACCTGGCATTGGCCACTGTCAGAAGACGGAATACTGGGCTGGATGGACCTTTGGTCTGACCCAGTATGGCCGTTCTAATGTTAACAATGAACCAGCTCTCTCAAACAAGTGCACAGAAGTATTCTTAGGCAGGGTGGAGTGGGGCTAATGAAATCTGGTTTGACTTCATGAAAAAACTTGCTGAGGTCTCGGCGTCTTAATGACATTTGCTTAACAAAAACTTCAGCCAATGTTACAATGGTTCGATTCTTCTTTTGGAATTTCACAGAACTTTCAGATCAACCCCACTCAACTGAGAAAAGGGGGCAGGGAGAAGTTTTTGGCTCTGATTCCTGCAAACCTAGATAAGGTCACTAGCTGAAGTACACACTGCAAGGGACAGAAAAGGAAACTAAGCAGCAGTGGAGCAAAAAAGTTGATTAAAGTGTATCCATAAGTAGCTTCCCTCATTTTGCCAGCCTTCCTAAACCTAGCCCTGAAAACAACTTCAAGACAAAGTGTGGACATGGAGTACATTTGTTTTATTATAAAACTCCTGAGCTTTTCAACATTCTATACTCCCCTTTTGTGGGAAGAAGAGTCACCCTGAGGCAATTAACTCTTTCAAGATGCAGTTTGGGGGATTAGACAAGTTTTTATGCCATGTCTTTCTGAAAACAAAACAGATTACCCTGTGCAGTCTAATAGGAAACCATCCATTTCACAGCTGTGATTTGGAAAGTTGAGAGGAATTTTAAACAAAACTCTTGTTTCATTTAACATGGTGGGATATGTGCAAAGCAGACTCTTAAATCAGCTGAAAGTTTTGGGGTCTGCTTATGCCCTCACTAAGATGCCATATGGAATGGAAGAAAGTTTTACATGTTTAGCCTACACAGAACGGAAGAGAAGTTGGCATCAGTGACAGATGCCAATGTGAAAATTAAAGCAAAGCTGCTTGCAACCTTTTCTCCTGAACTCTAAATATCTTCCCTTCTGACTTGCTATCCTGGCCATGTAATCCATGTAAATGACCACGCTGTATTTAGTGTCAATTTTTTCCATAATTAGCATTTCACATTTAATTATGCAAATTACCAAGAGCAGAAATGTTTAGGGGAAGTTAATTGTGGATTTGTTTCCCACCAGCTTATTTTACTGTACCAGTGAAGTGAGTTACTTCTTAGCTTGGTCTCAAAAGGTTGAATGTTTGTTCCTCTAAACACTGCACATCCTTGGCTATTAGTTCTTTATCCTGCCCCCACCCTCTAACACATCAAAAGTTACTCTCCGTCCTCCACATTTGAGATATCTTCTCACTGTGCCTTTGGAGCACACAAATAAGATGAACCAGCCAACATGATGCTGCACAGTGTCGGAAGGAGTTTACCTTCCTTCATAATGAGGTCACCCGCTTGGCACATGGTGACTGTCTATAGACTTGGTTTGGCAGCTTGCTCCATTCTTCTACCTAATGGGGGGCAGAAATGATCCAGGAGTGGCCCCCCAGCTGGACGTGAAATCGTAAAGCAATTAATCAAACCTGCTAAAAGGCTGAGCTGACAAGAGCCGGGCGGGCCACGTTATCTGTCAATATTGCTGTATTTATCATGGAAATCCAGCGGGGCCCCTCAGAGGCTGCAGTTTGTTTCCAGGCACCAGGCACATAGAAAAAGCACTTGACATTTGTATGGCTCTCCCCTCCACCCTTCAAGTCGTTCAGACAAGAAAAGCTGCACCTACCCATTTCTAGAGGGAGAAAGTAGAAACTTGCAGTGAGCCTTAGCATTTCTTTATCAAGCTACAGAGTGCCAGGCTGATCAACCATGCCCATGTGGAAGAGAGACAGAGGTCAGTTACCGTACATACTATAGACACAAAGCTTGTAACAATTTGGCCTGACTTCCTCTTCCTCCTCTGACCCCATCAAGGACAGTTTGTAAGGTAACAAGGAATACTGCAGTTACTAACATCTACTCTTTTGTGGATATGATGCTCATGCATTCATCAGGGTTGGCTCCTGGAGGAGGATGGTCCAGAGAGGAGGGACTAGCTTGGAACTTGGGTTCAGGTACTTGTTCTGCCACAGACTTTCTGTATGACCTTGGGCAAGCCACTTGGGAATCTGAAGCACAACGAGGCTAACAGTACTGTGGTGTCAACAACATTGCCCTAGCGCACAAGGGTGAGGATAAACATATTCAAGATTATGAGGCCAGATAAGTACCTTTAAAAAGTCAAGATTACATGAACTTCATAGTCTGCAACATAAAAGGTCCAATTCTAAAAGCAGCCTATTTTTAGATTCATTAAGGTGTTTTTTTTTTTTTGTTTTTTTTTTTTACAAGTACCTCTCTGTTCCAAGTTATTTAATTCTAAACACACTGTCACACCAGGAATACATAAGGATTACTTTACCCCAGCTGGTGCTGCTGTATTGACATATCTTTTTCACTTGTACATTAAAAAACGAGTTAGTAAGAAAAAAGCCAAGACCCTCCACTGACACTAGGAAAGGGAGCTATATTTCCCAGTCATCCTTCACATCGGTCTTCTGACTGTTGCAAATGTTTGAAGAAAATGGTTAAAATATTATGAGATGATTTAAATGATTTATTCTGGGTCAGATGCAGTAGTAGAATCTCATTCACGTAGAAATTTTCAATTAAAGCGCAAACTTTGGGAATCTGCTCTTAATTTCTCTGTGGAAGTAGCACCTAGCGTTTTACTGGCTGACTCATCCAGAAATTTAGCGTCAATACTCCAAGTCCCACACGGCTAAACTCCATATATCCCCAGGCCTAAGTGTTTTAGAATAGAAGATTCCTACTTGGTCATCTACAGGAAAGAGTATTAACCGTGGAAAGAACCACCCTTCTTAGTACTGACATCCTGATGATGAAAGAGCAACAAATGCAGAAATAATGAGAGTGCGGGAAGAAAACTGACTAACATAGAAGGCTCTGAAAATTTGTGTCATTCATTTCTCATCTAAGATTCCCAGGAAACAAAGTTACAGCCATCAACAGCAAATGAATACAAACAGATAAAAACGAACAAACAGTACAAGTGTAAATACCCCATCATTACTGATAAGTAAATATTACACAACTTCAAGTGTTCAAAGCAGTGTACAAGCATCAATTATCAATACTCTGGAAGCCTAGGGTAAGTGGTCCCATTTTACTGATCAGGAAACAAAGGTACAATGGCATAACGATGTCAGTAACAGAGAAGTAGCAGAAAATTCACTATCCAGCAACAAAGAGGGAATCCACTCTGACTTAATTTACATTAACGCTGGGGACACTAAAAGCCTAATTGTGACTATACAAATGCTCACATTAAGCACAGATCATTCTTTTCTAAAGAGTATGGAGAAATTAAATACAATCTTGTTACTGCTGTAGTTAAAAATAAAAAACTAGATGCCAACATTAACTCAGGTCCATTGCACCAGTGCAATATTTCTCTTCCAGTTTTTTTCAATACAATATATTTACATTATGAAGCGTGCACCATAAAGGCGCACACAGTCAAGTTACAATTACTATTGGAGCCTTAGCCTTCCCACTGGCGATTGTTGTTTGAATGAGGCACAACTGTTCTAAAAAGGGAACACAAATGTTTGCATGACTTTCCATTTGTTTGGTAAACTTGAGTTCAATGAGTAGGACATCAATGTTCCTCTAGCTAGAGAAAACTACTGACTCTAGGCAAATTAAGGAGCCCGTAAGCATTCATGGGACATCTGCCCAGTCTATTACGCACCAGCAGATGATATTCAGTGGGTAGATTAGATCTTGCTGCTTCCAGAAAGACGTTAAACTTATAGGTGACTATATAAACTTGGCTACATGTAATCTCCATGTACAAGGAGATACATTTGCACCAACAAGAAATACTGGGCAACAGAGTGCAAGCTAAATGCAATACAAAAGGTACCACTCCAGAAATGCATCTATTTGGTCTGTCCCTCAGGAAACTTGCACTTTAAATCGCTCTGCTAGAAAGGGTCCTCAAAAGGAACTAAGTCTTTTCACGAGACAGCTGTTTTGTATAACATGTACACCTGACCCAATAACAGAGTATGATTTCTCTGCATGCAGAAACTCCCTCTCTCATAAATAAATGCCTAGAAAGCACATTTGAGACACAAAATAAGGCATCAGAAGGAAACATGCCTTAGTAGGTTGCTATGCTTACTAGTTACAACATGGGAAGAATGATCATGGCACAATTTTAAAATACGGAAAATACCACAGCCACCCCAGTAAAGTTTAGGAGCCCCCATTCAGAACCATCTGAAACAGATTAAAATTTCATGGAGCATCTTATCAGTAACACGTACCTTTGCCTATAACAAGGCCACACTTATCAGCTGGCACCGTATAGGTTATTTCCTGCATGCCGCCAGGTGTCCCAACACTCCAGTCCCCACGACCACGACCTCTTCCCCGGGCTACTGCCAAACTTCCAAAGCCATCTCGTTCCTTAAAGGAAAAAGCAGTATTTCCATCAATTTTTTTTTGGACCCTGACTCCCAAACATGTATTTCTAATTTGCCACATTACAAAAACAAATAGAGTTTAAAACTGCATGACATAATCAATACTAAACTAAGGAATTCCTGGCCTTCATTTTAGTATGTGAGATTCTGAAGCAGTTCAGAGAAGTGAAGTTAACGAAGGTCACAGAGGCCTTCCTGATTAGGTAGGTTGATTTTAGCAAGTATATATAAATGCATGCCTTCAAACACATAATATCCTTCTGTGACCAGCAAGTATGCATAAAACTCAAAGTCCTTTTAATTAATGTGCTCCAATCTGAACAGGGCTAGTTACCTAGCTTTCTTTAGAGCAAGTCAGAAACCTTAGCATTAATGCACACTGTTTGGCACCAAAAGCTTCATGGAAGCCAAAAGTTAACCCTTTCAAACACCAATTACATTAGTAACCACTGAAATCCCTCAGCTGCAATACGCAATGCTCCAAACCAATCTGAACCTCCAAACAACAGTCAAAATTCAAAGAAGTTTTAGGACAGTATAAAAGAATCCAGATGTTTTTATCTCCAATGTAAAGGCCCTCTGCAGTTATTGGCCAATGTCACAGAAGGTTCAAAGAGAAAGTGGCTGAGGAAAAGGTTTCCCTTAGTACGTAAAGAGGTTTTTAAATCATAGGGAAGAGCCACAAAAGACTTTTCTCCCCCACGCCTTACAGAAAGAGCAATGGGCCTTTTCAGAATAGAATAAGGATGGGTAAACCAGTGTGTAAACCCATAGCTAGAACCTATAGAAGAGATCTAGAGAAAGGAGCTCTGCCTATGCCGTTCATGTGCTGTCTTTCTGAGCATTTCTCACCCTTATCAAGTACTGTGATAGAAGCAAGGTTTTCCATATTAACCTTACCCCTCAACACCATACTTCCCCCTAATTGGGATAGAGAAACACTGATTTTTTTGAAAACGTGAAAGTTGGATTTTAATGGCTATTTACTCTAAGATTTTCTTTTTAAAAATAAACCTGATTTAAAATGAAATCTGAATTTAAATGAAGGATTAAAGCCTAAAATTATAATTTCTTAAAATATGTAAATAGAAAATAAATATGCTGAATCCACAAGCCTAATCAGAAACTTAATTCAAGGTTGTTTTTCTATCAGAAAACAACTAGAGGAAAAACCATCTAACTTGAGATCAAAATTTATATAAATACAGCCCACAGGCCACATGCTATACCCTGACCCTCTGGGGAGGGAACAGAGGCTATGCAACTGGTTTTGCTTTGTCACAGACAACCCTGCAAGATGAGAAGAAATTGAGAGGATAATGACATGAACTAGGGATATTAAAATGCTTTTATTTTGGTACTTACTGGCTCCTGAACTGCTCCTCCATGCTGCTGCCTCTGACACAAAGGCAGCAGGGGGGGAGGGGGGAAGAAGGGGGAAGAGGAAGGGGAACGCCCTGCTTGTAACCATGTAGGTTAACCAATGAGCTCTGGCTCATTGGTTAACCATTTACGCTATCACATTCCTAACACGAACTTGACACTTATAATGAACATTCCTCCTAATTTTTTCCATCCATACATGGGATAATTTTTTATGTGCACCACCAACAGAAACAAAACCTAGCTTTGGTGCTCTGCTAATTAGCTGAGTAGGATTGGAACCTCTCCTGACTAGCCGCACAAGTGCCTGGCTTACAGAGAACACCGCTTATCATGTATAGGTGCAATACTTGTTTGGACACAGCATTCATTTGAAGACTTTAGTATAGTTCGGGGAATAAAGGAAAATCTAGCGGAAACTGCAAAATATTTTTGTAACAACCATCTTGCTTCAGCATCACTGAAGATAGGAGGATCCAAACTAACTCTCCCCTGAGATGAACAATGGAATTCAGGGCTTTCTGAAAAGAGAACAAAGTTGCCTACTCAACCTCTGTTCCGTCTTAGAGGGCCTTCAGTCATACCACCATGTCTACTATGTACTTCTCATAACTACATTGCCCATTCTCTCTTAATATAGGTGTTTGCCTCACTGGAGTCTACAGACCCACCTGTGCCGTGAGAATCAGTTCATTGATGATATGAGCTGCATGCTGACACCGATCAGGAAGGCCCATGACCTGTGCGACTCTTTCAGGACTAATCCCATCATCTGTGGAGTGAGAGTAACAAAACTTAATTAAAGAGAGAAAAATGCCCACCCGTCAAATGAAGTTTCCCTTCCATAAGGTCACAGCCAGTGTTTTCCCATAAGCAGATCAGTTGCATTAGACCCGTCATCTGTTGTCTTTACCTTTTGCCCTTCCCAACTCACCTATCAAGCCCTGCTGTTCATCTTAAAGAAGCTAAAAGAAGCCTGAAAGACTGCTATAGTCTACAGTACTCTGATCCAGAGGAACTGTGAATTCATCAAGTTCTGATCCCTAAAGACCAGGTACATCTTAAGTAGAGTTTTTTGAAGCCAGGAAACAAGATTTTCCATAATACAATTAGCTACAAGGCCAAGACACTGTGGCCATAGCGTCTAATCTTTTGCAAATTTCTTTCCAATCTCACAGGCCACAAGCAGAAAATCTCTAAAAACTGCACGACGAACCAAGGAACTTGTATGCCATATCTAAATTAATGATAGAATGGAACACTAAAGCTACAGCTACACTAGGAACCTTACAGCAGCACAGCTATACAGCAGAACAGCTGTGCTGTTGTAAGGGCTCCTGTGCAGCTGCTCTTTGCTGGCAGGAGAGAGCCCTCCTGTAGGCAAAATAAAACCACTCAATAAGTGGTAATAGCTTTGTGGGCAGGAGAGCATCTTCCACCAACAAAGTGCTGTCCACACAGGTACCATGAGGAAAACTTTTGGTTGGTTGGCACGTACATTTTTCCACACACTAACTGACAGAAGGGTAGTACAGTGCCTAAGTAATTCCAAGGAGACAGAAAACTAAGCTGTTGTAGACTAGCTCTAGGCAATAAATGTTGGCAGTCCGTTTGGCACAATTCTCACACAAACCTGGTTTAAACTGAATCCTAACGCCAGCATCGTTCTGAATTTTTTTGATCATTTCTCCATTTCTTCCTATTACAATTCCAACAGCAAACCTGGGCACAGAGACCTGATGGGAAAGGCAAAGCAGTGTGAAAATTTAGACTGTTTTACTCACATACTATGCCAGGTTAAGTGAAGCAGTTCTAGGCAGTAATGTCTCACCCCTCTGAAGCACAAGTGTATGGGCAATATCCGTGCATTAAAATTACCACTAGCCATAAGCCCCTTCCCAATCAGAGCTATCCCTCTTCATCTCAAGAATGGCTTTTCCAAAACACAATTTTGGAGGAGATGGAAGTGCCACCCCAAATCCAAACAAATGCCCTCTTCTGGAGGATGGATGTCATATATTATAAGGCAGGGAGCATTATGAAGAAAATAAATCTCATTGGCAATGTTTGAAATTGAATGGTCTCCATTCCTCACCTACCGTGTGGGGAGGTAAACCATAAGCACTTGTGAAAAGAACATACCTCTATGCTGCCTCCTCCCATTCTAGAGCTGAAATCACTCCGTACGCCTCGGAAATCTGCCTGATCTTTCTCTCGGATGATCTCCAGTACCATTTCCCTTGCTTGCTGTGGGGAAAGAAACTATGGTTACCTTTAATTGAGGTCTATCCCCCTTCCCATCTTGGTGCTTGGGACCTTATTGATTAGAAGGCTTCTGGCAGAATAGCTTCTTCTATTATGCCAACAAATTCCTTCACTTGGAATTTTTTACCATTTTACTGAAAATTGTATTTTGTATTGCATTCTCCTTTCCTCATTACCAATTTGACAGCTTTTAGGAGGTAGATCCCCATGTACAAACATGGACACTTGTTTCTAAAATACAATCTTAACTGGGATTTAAGGAAATTCAAGACCCTTGCTACTGATCAGAACTCAAACCCAAAACATGCCATGGCAGAAGCTATGATGGCGTGTTAAGCAGCAAGTCCACAAGAAGATGGGGAGGAAAAGACAGAAAAGAAAAAAGAAACATAAGCTACCTAAGGGTATGTCTACACTACCACCCTAGTTTGAACTAGGGTGGTTAATGTAGTCATACGAACCTGCAAATGAAGCCCGGGATTTGAATTTCCCGGGCTTCATTTGCATGTCGCTGGGCGCCGCCATTTTTAAATGTCCGCTAGTGCGGACTCCGTGCCCGCGGCTACACGCGGCACTAACTAGGTAGTTCGGACTAGGCTTCCTATTCCGAACTATCTGTACGCCTCGTTCCACGTACAGGCAGTTCGGAATAGGAAGCTTAGTCCGAACTACCTAGTTCGTGCCGCGTGTAGCCGCGGGCACGGAGTCCGCACTAGCGGACATTTAAAAATGGCGGCGCCCGGCAACATGCAAATGAAGCCCGGGAAATTCAAATCCCGGGCTTCATTTGCAAGTTCGTATGACTACATTAACCACCCTAGTTCGAACTAGGGTGGTAGTGTAGACATACCCTAACATAGTGAATGGTAAGCACTGGAGAAACACTCTGGTAACACTGGTCTACAATTTTTTAGAAGTCGTCTGCTTCAGAGATAAAGTGTGCTATTTATTATGTATTTTGATGTGCTGAATTCAAATATGACAATTAAAACAACTGATTGGCTACTGTTTCCAAGATATTTAAGTTTTTACATTTTACGTCTATGTATATTGTGTAGATAGTAGAGTTTTAATCATAAATTGTAAACCTAGGTCTTTTCATGTGTTTATGGTTGCTTTACATGGTAATATTTCACCTGTCCTGTTTATGTAACACTTTAAAAATCAGCAAAAGGATTATATAAATAAAATGTATTATGAAACAAAAGGCAAAAAACTATTATGTACATAGTTTAGTCCTATTCAGTGTCTACTCGGCGCTTCTTGGCTTGTCTCTTGTATTCATTAAATGGAGCATCTCTTGTCACTGTCCAGCAATAGTCTGCAAGCATTGATGGGCTCCATTTGCCCTGATAGCGTTTTTCCATTGTTGCAACGTCCTGGTGAACTCGCTCGCCGTGCTCGTCGCTCACTGCTCCGCAGTTCGGTGGAAAAAAGTCTAGATGAGACTGCAAAAAATTTATCTTTAGTGACACATTGCAACCAAGGCTTTTGTATGCCTTGAGGAGGTTTTCCACCAACAACCTGTAGTTGTCTGCCTTCTTGTTTCCGAGAAAATGTATTGCCACTAACTGGAAGACTTTCCATGCCATCTTTTCCTTGCCACGCAGTGCGTGGTCAAATGCATCATCTCGAAGAAGTTCACGAATCTGAGGACCAACAGAGACACCTTCCTTTATCTTAGCTTCACTTAACCTTGGAAATTTTCCACAGAGGTACTTGAAAGCTGCTTGTGTTTTGTCCATGGCCTTGACAAAGTTCTTCATCAGACCCAGCTTGATGTGTAAGAGTGGTAACAAAATCTTCCTTGATTCAACAAGTGGTGGATGCTGAGCACTTCTCCTCCCAGGCTCCAATGACTGTCGGAGTGGCCAATCTATCTTGATGTAGTGGGAATTTCTTGCACGACTATCCCATTCGCAGAGAAAACAGCAGTACTTTGTGTATCCAGTCTGCAGACCAAGCAAGAGAGCAACAACCTTCAAATCGCCACAAAGCTGCCACTGATGCTGGTCATAGTTTATGCACCTCAAAAGTTGTTTCATGTTGTCATAGGTTTCCTTCATATGGACTGCATGGCCAACTGAAATTGATGGCAAAACATTGCCATTGTGCAGCAAAACAGCTTTAAGACTCGTCTTCGATGAATCAATGAACAGTCTCCACTCATCTGGATCGTGAACGATGTTGAGGGCTGCCATCACACCATCGATGTTGTTGCAGGCTACAAGATCACCTTCCATGAAGAAGAATGGGACAAGATCCTTTTGACGGTCATGGAACATGGAAACCCTAACATCACTTCCCAGGAGATTCCACTGCTGTAGTCTGGAGCCCAACAGCTCTGCCTTACTCTTGGGTAGTTCCAAATCCCTGACAAGCTCATTCAGTTCACCTTGTGTTATGAGGTGTGGTTCAGAGGAGGAAGATGGGAGAAAATGTGGGTCCTGTAACATTGATGTTTCAGGACCAGAAGTTTCATCCTCTTCCTCTTCCTCATCTGACTCAAGTGAGAATGATTCTGGTGCATCAGGAACCGATAGTCCTTCTCCGTGGGGTACTGGGCGTATAAGCTGATGGAATGTTTGGATAATGCACAGTCCACTTTTTCTTCTTTGACACACCTTTCCCAACTGGAGGCACCATGCAGAAGTAACAATTGCTGGTATGATCTGTTGGCTCTCTCCAAATCATTGGCACTGCAAAAGGCATAGATTTCCTTTTCCTGTTCAACCACTGGCAAAGATTTGTTGCACAAGTGTTGCAGCATGTGTGTGGGGCCCACCTCTTGTCCCGATCTCCAATTTTGCAGCCAAAATAAAGATGATAGGCTTTCTTAACCATAGCGGTTATACTGTGCTTTTGTGATGCAAAAGTCACTTCACCACAAACATAGCAGAAGTTATCTGCACTGTTCACACAAGTATGAGGCATCTCTGCTCACTTTGGCTAAACAGAAATGTGTCCCTTTGCAAAATCAAACACTGATAAATAAGAGAGCACGACACTGTACGATTTCTAGAGCTGATATAGGGCAATTTGTTCAGCTGAGTGATGCAAGCTTCGTTATGATTGCATCATCCATGACTTCTATGAATAACATGATGCAATTCATATCATGTATGACGCAATACCATCTTCAGATTGCATCATTCATTGTTTTGCCTAAAAAGCAAGTACTGTTCAAACCCAGTCATAGATTTATTCATAGATCCAGTCAAAGATGTATTTTTGTCATTTCTGGTTTAAATTGAGATCCCTTCCCTTTATAACTCACTTATCCTCCACCATTCGCAAGTCAAGGATCGTATATACTGACCCAATAGCATATCTTGAAAACTAGAGCCAATCAACAATTTTAAGCATCATTTTCGGTCTCAGTGACCCAGAATTAGTAAAGTTTGACTACATTTATTTCAGAAGCATTTTGGCCGTAGAGCAGTATAATCTGAGAAGATCTGCCTACATAAACAAGTCATCTTAGGTTTGTTTCCAATGGCCTTTCAAAGCTACCATATAGCCCAGATAGTAAAAGTGTACATTACTACGGGCTTGTCTCCTCTTACCAGGAGAGCAGTGCTGCATGTGATTTAGCACTCAGGAAGAATATGGAAAATACGCTAAAGCACATCTAGCATGGCAGACAGAGGTGAGATGCATTCAGGTTGAAAATGCAAGATGGCTTTTAAACCTGTGTTACAAATCTACACTTTTGTAATGCTAAGTTTAAATAGTTTGACTGAAAGTTGACTCATGACCTGAAACACTATCGTTATAGGTGTTTCTAAAAGCACCTAAGACTATTCAGCTCCAATGGAGGGTGAGGTGCAGTAGGGGTGGGGGGAGAATCATAAAAGCTGAGTGCCTTTATGGCAGGACCTGAAAATCTAATTTTAGCTCTTGGGTGCAAAATATTCCTATACCAGCATTTTAATATCTCAAGGATTGTCTAACTATCAGTGTGTCAGAATCTAGTAAAAATGTGCCCATTTCACAGAAGTACCTCTTAAGCACAACTTGTTGTAACAGGTAGCTCTAAACATCCATTATGAAGCATCTTAACACCTCTGCTGGGATCAGGGGATTAAGCTCGGAAGACTGTGTTTTAAGTAGAGCACCTAGCACATCAGAGCACCTCAATGCTACTGGGGCTCTACATAAATATTGAATAAGCTTAACCCTTTAGTGCCAGCAACTGTTCGGCTTTCAGATTACAAGTGTTATTTAGCTGAGATATTAAAACAGTCTGCTTACACTAGAGCCTTTTCTGTAGCGGAGTGCTGGTACCTACTTTCCTCAGTAGGAGTTTAGAAAGAGCAGCAGCCATCATTTTCTAACATAGCATCCACAGATTTAGTCAACCCCACTCCCAAGCACCATTAACAATTCCACCATGAAAGGTTCCCTTAGTACAATTATGAAGAATCACACAAAGTGATTTTATTCCATACCTGTACTTTAAAAGCATCCCCAGTAATACGCAGAGGTTTATCTGCTCCAGTTGGTAACGGACCATCTTGGATCATAACCATTTTCACTCCTGTCCGCTCCTGCAAAACCCACACAACACATTAATAAGCATAGTCCCTAAACAAGAGTGAACAGTGTCTAAACTTTGGTCACTAAACACGTGCGTCAGATCAGAATCTTTTCAGCATGCTGTTTTTAAGCAAACTATGGTACTCTACTATACAAAGACCATAACTGTTCTACAGTCCCAGTACAGGACTGCAAGGAGGTGCGTTTCTTACCACACCTCATTCTAGTATAGAAACAACTGCAAAAAAAAGAATCCAACTTCTGTCTTCCCATCCAGGTGTAATAGTGAGATGAGAACCTCTCTAAAACACACAATTACTTGGTGTGTCATATACCTTTGGATGATACAGCCATAATTAAACTTAACAAAAATCATAATAACTATCTTAGCATAAACATATTTCTGAAGCCCTTTGTAGCTCTTTAAAGATTTGAGACATATACCAAGATAGAAGAGAAAGTATTTCCAGGAACACTGATTTACACACACAGATGTTTTAGTGGGGGTGGAGAGAGTGGAGATTAAATTCCAATTTAGCCTCCAGAAGTAATGAAGCTGATGAAACATATCCTAAGGAACACAACAGAAGTCATAAGCAGCTTCACGAAGGCACCTGAATCTTGACCTGCAGAGCTAGATGAGGGCCCCTCCTAAGCAGAGCTGAGTGCTTCCCTTATGTAAACAAATCTCCACTAGGAAATTAACTGAGGACAAGCTCATTCCTTTTGAAACTCAGAGCTGGATCCGAACCCAGATCCCTGATTGTGAAAGACTAATATGCTACCCTCATACAGGAGGCACTAGAGGCTCTTTATTTTAAAGCACTCGTCCTTGATCTCTGTTGGGTCACATGCCACTTTCTTAAGTTGTTGTGAAGTGAATGGATGGAACCTCAAGCAAACGTACTACTAGTGATACATGCACTTTAGTTTGGGAACCTCTAATCTAGAGGAACTTTGCTAAGAGAAAGTTCCTTGAAGTAAAATCATCTTGCACACCTGCAACTGTTTTATTGTTTCGCCTCCTTTGCCAATGACTAGACCCACTTTGGATGCTGGAATCAGAATCTCCTGGATTGTACTGTTGCCATCAACATCGTTGTGAAAGCCAGGTCCATTCCGACAGCGATCTACTATCTGTCCCAGTAGCCTCTTTGCTTGTCTTTGAAAAGAACCAAGGGAAACAACCATTAGAAAACACGGTTTGATCTGCCTAAGAAACTAAGAACCACTGGAGTGAGAGACATTTGGGGAGAGGAGAAGTGAAGAGATGAAAAGAAAACCATGGTTAGCACAATGGCTTTTATGCTTTGGAATGCCAATCACCTATTGGAACTTGGATTTAAGACTTTTGATGCTTACACATTTTTAAAGCATTGGCATTCACCACATCTTGGATGTATCGCATTCAAGAAGAACCTCTATTGCCTACCTCCCCATTTTATAAATCACAACTGCAGTCTCATTTCCTGAGAGACAGGCAGAGAACACAAAAGATTAGATCACCACCCTCTGATTCAACAGAGCCACAGGTGAATTCTTTCTTTTCAGCTTGCTCTCGCCACACAACACTGGCCAGGGTTTGTTTGCAACCTCCCATCCTGGCTGGGGCTGCTACGGCTGTACAGAAAACGAGGCAGGGGCCTCGTATAGCAACCTAGGGATGCTAAGAAATGAGTAATTTGTTAATTGTGTAGTTGATAAAAATTTTGTTGACTACACAATTAATCGATAAGGGGTAGCACTACTATCACTCTATGCCGGCTCTTGCCAGCTCTGGCAATTACCCCCCTGTGGCTCTCCACTACAAGCTGGGACTGAGCCAGCCTGCCACTGCACTGGCTCTTAATGCTGGGACCAGCGTCAGCCCCCATTGCGGCTCTGCAGTGTAAAGCATTCAGAGCTGGCTCAAAGGCAATCCTAGCTCATGCCAGAACCCGGCATCAACCCCCGCGCTAGCTCTTAGTATTTGTGGTGCAGAGCCGCAGCAGGGGTTGATGCCAGTCCCGGCACCAAGAGCTGCTGCGCAGGCAGGCCTGCTCAGACCTGGCTCATGCTGGGACCTGGCATCAACCCCCGTTGCCACTCTGCACCACAAGGACTAAGAGGCGGCGTGGGGGCTGATGCCAGGTCACAGCACAAGCTGGAACTGAGCCAGCCTGCCCCTATCCCAACTCAAAAATTTACTTATGAGAGGGAGGAAGTGTTGCATGTGGGCAACAACATTAACTGAAAAGCACCCACTTATCAGTTAACATCAGTTAGTTGATTACACTATTACATCCCTATGCAACCAAGAAACTAAATGTTGCTTGTGACAGACGGATGATAGGGCTAGGAGGTTGCTCCCTGGCAGCTTCATAGTGTGTGAACTGACAGACAGTGGCTTTCCATTTTCACGTTAATTGCTACCATCTATGTGCCCCTTCACTGAAGAGGCTGGAGCCAGGTCACCAATCCCCCATTTTCACTCCCTCTTCCACTTAGTATCCAACAACCCTATATACATCAGGACTCTGCAGCATACCCTCTTATGCTGAATTCACCTGGGAGTGTCAATTCAGGAGGTGAGGGTCTGATGGACTGTATCCAACAGCACAGCATCCTTGGGCCTCAATCAGGAAGTGAGGCAGGAGTATTTTGAATTAACACTTTTTAAAAATATTAAATATTAATGAAACCCTTAAATTAATCAAGTTTATTTTTGAAAAGAGACAAATTTTAAAAAGATAGGGCATGTTTAAACAGAGCATCACCCACCCTCTGTTTTAATGTTTTCCTTACAGTCTCCATCAAAATTAATTTTATTCAAAATTTAAGGCCTTTATGAATAATTAAGATTTTTTTAAAAATAACAATCCAACTGCTAGGAATATTGCCCTATTATTGAATCTCCTTCCTCATTCAACTTCAAAAGTCTAAAGAAGTGGGATCACTTGAGACAGCCTTGGTTATGAGTACATGTTTAGTTGCATATTTCAGAACTTTACAGTGTTAAGATCTGCTCTTACCCATTTTTCCCCAAGTATCTCATCAGGCATTACAGCTTTTTATTATTTTGCTCTTGTTCTGAAATATCCTTTGCTAGAGGGAAAAAACCACCTCAATACCAGCGAAACTATATTGTTTGCCCTATAATGTGTGCTTGACTATTACACTTATTCTGGTTCAATGCTTGCAGAAGTATAGTAGAGTAAGGGGTCTTAAGCATTCTTATATCTCTTAGGAATGGAAGAATAGTGAAAATCTTCTCTTGAGAGAGAGAGACAGACAGTCTTTGTGCCTACATATTGTATTAATTAAATGCAACTCAAAGATTTCCAGATGGATTTTAAAAAACCCACCTACCCAAAGGTTGGGGAGAGAAAGAGCAGCTCCATATGTTAAGTGTGTTCCTGTAAGCCTGAGGATCCTGGATCCAGTCCCAGCAGGAGGTCCTCAACTGGTTTGTGAGAGTCTCAAACTCAGCTCCTGGGAAGGGGGAGGGAGGAAAGACTGTCCCTAAAGTTTCTATAGGCCTATAGAATAGAAACCCCTGCTGGATTGCCAAATGGGTCTCTACCATGCAGGGACCAGAGTTCAAGTTTTGAGTTCAGTCCTTCACTTCTGGCTGGCAGCAACGTGGAAGAGGCACCCGGATGTACCACACGCTGCTCTACAGCAACACCTCCAGTTTTTTCAGGAGTGCACCTGACAGGCTCTGGGGGCCTCGTGCAGCCCCTCTTCAGCTGGAAAGATGCCCATCTTGGTAGCAAAGTGAAGGGGAGAAAAGCAACCTTTTAATGGCTTAATTTAGTATCCTGGAAACTTGCAGTTAGTCAACTGCATCCTAAGTGCCCTAATATCAACCCTGTGAAGTGGAATTCCATGGGAATTTCTGCAGAGGGTTCAGCAGATTGTAACTAATAAGCCTTGGAAGAGTCAACTCCTCAGTGTTAGACCAAGTAGTTCTAGAGTCTGGTGACCCTAAAGCTTCTATAGCCCAACATTTGCTGGTTGTGGCTAACCAAATAGCAGCACTGATAGAACACAGTGGGGTAAGGAAGAGGAAAGGAAAGAGACAGGAAAAAAACCCCAAATGAGACTCACTCAATGCTCTCTGGCGTTCCGGTGAGCACGCAGGGTCTCTCCGGCATCCCACCGCTGTCTGCGAAGGGAAGAACATCATGACAGGGACTGGATATTTCACAACTCTTGAACAGCAAATGGCAGCAAGCCAAGCAGACAGATACAAGCAGCTCAGGTATAGCCTACATAACTAGCTCTTTCAGTGGTAACAAGAGGCAGTAAAATCTACATTATCCTTTATGGATTGCACATTGCAAGAGGGGGGTTAGAGACAGCTAGTCTCAAGAATAAAGTGCAGCCTCAAAGAACACCCAGTTCTTGAATGATGCAATCAGGCTCAATACCTAATTTGAATGCTTGGCTACAATTCATTATAATTATGTATCTGGAAATATGGCAAATATTTGCTAAGTGTTTATTTATTCTTCAATCACCCTGCATGTTCATTCCTGCTTGAGTATTCAGTCTTGCTCCTGTGGGATCTTAGGCCAATACGATTATGGTGTTTTCCTACACTTAGTAAAATTGTATATCCCACATTAGCTTTCTTTTAAATGTCACACTCCTAGTAAACAAGTTGTTACACTCAATTGAACTGGATTAAAAAAATGGACAGGTGCTTCAGTGACCATAGGGCAGCACTAAAATGATCCCTTTGCATGTAGAGCATGTTAATGAAAACTCAGAGATCCAGGAGCAACATATTTCAAAGACAAAATGGATGTTTCCTTTATTTTCCTGCCAATTAAGAACACAGAAGATAATATTTTGCAGTACCACACTTCAGTTCTCCCCTGGGGAAAAACAAGACTCTCTTCACAGCAAATGGTATAAAGCAAGAATACACAGCATGCCACACCAGACTGGTCCAGTCTCCTTTAGGAGGAGATAGATTCCATCAGGTTCAACTCCTGACCTCTTGAAATGTCAGTTTCCAAGAACTGACAAGACTAATCAATTAAATATAATCCACATCTGATCTGTTGAAAGTGCTGCTGCATGACAGCCCTATATAGGAGCATTTCCCCGTCTCTGTAGGAAATACCATGGACCACCCTTTAACTTAAATTGTATCTGCTTCTTGATTAGAGGTGATCGCTTCACTTTGTTCCCAGAAGTAACTAATAGATCAGTTTTCTGTGCTAGTATTGAAGTTAGTCCCAAAATAGAATTTCCTCATCCATTATTTGGTAACAGGTGATAACACATAAGACTGTGATGCACAGCCAGGTCTTCACATCTACTGGACACACCATATTTCAATGCCCCACTCTGCTAATTTTCTACTACACACAGTAGCTCTTACCTGGAGCAATCTGAATTTTGCAGCCAGACTCTGCCTGGATCCTTGAGATCTGCTCACCGCCCCTGCCAATTACTGAAACAAGTTCAACAAGTGTCAATTTACTGTTGTCCTTACCAAGAACAGAGTATCTGCTACCTTTACTCCATTGCAACTGGCAGTAAAGGAGAGATTGTATTCCAAAACTGTAAAACAGGCTTCCAGACAGACAGAAAGTCAGTCTGAGGGTAGAATCAATAATGTTGTTGCTGAATTCTAGTAACTGTATTTCCTTGTAAATACAAGTGTTACACTGAAATGTGAATACATGGTAGGGAAAAATAAGTCACTAAGGAAACCAGTTCAGGAACACTATTTTAAGGTTACTGCCCTATGACATCTTGAATGTCAAGTCTGGTAGGAAACACATGGCTGTCCTGATAATTTTGCAGGCAAAAGCACAAGTATTTTGATTGTTGCTTTTTTTAAAAAACTCACTGTCCCTCCTTCAAGAGCATTTTGCTGGTCTGGATCTACACTTTAATACACCCAGGCTTAATACTGAAGTGCCATGCTAGACCTCAAGCTAAAAGTGAAAGCTAGCCTACATTAGATCTGCTGCATCACTGGATGATGCTTGTGTTCCACATTATGATGCTGGGGCAGAAGATGCACAGACAGCCATAGATATCTGTCCCAAAGAGTACCATAGTGGACTCATAGGAGGTCAGCCAAGTCTAACAAGTAGAGGACCCTCAACTGTGCAACCTGTTTCTGCTAGTACCTGTGTGAGCTTGAATCTTTATCGCCCTTGTTAATGTGTGACATGAAGCAAGGTTTTGCCCAGGTCTCCTTCCAATGGAACTACAGAACCACACTCTGAATGGCCATCATCTGGCCCTCTACAGAGATTAGGGTGGGAGAGATGGAGTGGGTAACAATGTCACTGCTTTAGAAGACAAATAAATAATACATGTAATTAAAATTATGCAGATCCTGAACAAACTCCACTCAGAGGGTGTCCACCCAAATCTCCGGGCACCTTTGACATGTATTAAAAATACTATGCAACGTGACATCTGACACACATATGTAACAGCTGGCCAAAACGGGCCGGACGAAGATATGGAATAGTGGGTCCTGTAAAAGATTAATTTCTACTCTTGTTGAATTTTTCTGCAGAACTGAACCAGAAAGAATGTTTTCAATTTCAGCGTCATGATGGTCATCCTGGTTAGCCTACATGTAATGGCAGAAAACATGGATTTTCTTTCCCAGTCTTCACATACTAAGCAGAGCATTTTGGGTGATGCTCCTTTGCCAGAGAGATGGCATGCTTGAATCCAAAGGCTATGGAACATGCCATGGCAGTAGGAAGTGACACATGGATTCCAGCATCTGAAGAATAAAGGCGTTAGCTAAAGAGAGTCATGACAGCGGGAGGATTCCCATGAAAGGAGAAACAGAACAGCTGAAAGAAAACAGAAAATAGGACGAAGGGAGAGAGAACATCAGAGCTGCAAGAGTGAGGTGGAAAAAGGAAACAATCAGGAGAAAAAGAGAAATCCACCAGTGGAGGAAAGTGCATGCCACTTATTTCTCCCTGCACTGAGTATACTAGGGATCTATACAAGTCCAACCTATCTTAAATGTGAAAATTCAACTTTAACTTTAAAATGCCCCCTCTGCTCCTTTCTCCAGCCTCAGACAAAAGAATACTTAAATGCAGTACCTGGTTCTGGTTACAGGCAAATGGATTCACTCTTGGCAAATCACTATGTAGTTTGGTTGAGTAATTAGTGGTTACTGCCAGAGTTACCAGAACACCAGATCTTCTGAAATCTGTGTCTCCTGCCTTTCTCCCCCCTCAAAAACCTTTAATTCCATATTTATGCTATAAAACCTTTATCAGCAAAGAGGTAGTTTCTATCTGGGTTAAGTGCAGAGCAGTGTGGCAGACACGGTTTAAGTTGTCATTGTTATTAATAAGCAAGATTTTTCAGTCAGTAAATTCAAAGTGGCACTGATTTAACTTGTGTGCCTTATTCCTCACCCACAGTAAACATGGTTCCTGAGAAGAACTTACATTTTTAAACTGAATTCAGAACAGAAAAACAAAAACCAGTAATACTTACTAAATCCAACCATTTTATCAGGCACTTTGAATTCTTCTGTTATTACTGTCCTAAAAATGGAGATTCAAATAGTTACTGCAAAGAACAGTTTAGCAGACTACCCTTGACCTCCCACAAAAGCTAGCCACAGAGTACAAAGTGCTGTATGTAACAATAAACACTTAAGCTATAATCATAACCATTTAGGTTAGAAGTGACTCTTAGAGGATCATTTATTAAACCCCCTTCTTTTTGGGGGAATTGAGTGAGTTATTCCTAAACTCGGAAACATTTTAAATCAAACCTTGATTAGCTCCACTGAAGCTGATTCCTCTCCTTTGGCTATCATTGTGCCAAACAATAGGCAAATAGTAAACAGGAGGTAAATCTGACCTCAGTTTGACAAAATGACGCTTCAGACCATTAATTCTTTGCCTGTCATTACCTTAGACTAAGTCATCCCTGACATCTAACATCCCTTTCTGTATTTGTAGACAATTAAACCTCCCCTCGGCTAGATCTTCTCTGGATTTAACATAAGTAGTCCTCAACTCTTCCTCATAGGTCTTATTTTCACAAACCTTTTATAATTTGTATCGTCTCTGCAACACTCCATTTGCCTATCTTAAAATGTGATGCCAAAAACAAGTTTTCCATCTGAGGCCTAATCAAGCCTTGAGTAGAGCAGATTACCTCACTTGTTTTCCATGATATTCCTGTTAAACACAGCCCAATGAACAGGGCACTTGCCTTTTTTATTAGCACAAGATTCATCTGAATCTTCATAAGACATTTCTCAACTCTTCATATATTAAAACATGCACAATATCCAATTTGATACCTTTGAGAACAATTAAATATCTTTGGAGGAAGTTCAACACTGTTTTCTAACAAGGTCTCATACAATATCTTATAGTAATATTAGATTTAGACCAGCCAAGGGAAGAATAAGAATATGAATTTCTGAACTTTTCCCCAGCTGCATCATTGATAACTGTGACTGAGGACCTAATTTGTAATAGGATTACCTACTGCACTATAACGATAGTATCCCCCCCATACCAGATTTAGAATATCGGTCACCCTTACTGTCAGACAGCACGGTGATGCCATGGTTAGAGTCTATATTTTAAGTGAATAGTGGTGCTGGAAGAGAGTAGGGATGTGAAATTTAATCAACTAGTCGATGGATTTTCTCAGTTGACACCAACTACAGCTCCCATGCTTAACTCCCGCCCCAGGAGCTAAGGGGCAGGGAAGGCAGAGGGGTAGCGGGGACCAGGTGCTGATTCCTGGCTGACGGTTGGTCCCCACTATCCACCTGCCTCCCTGCCCCTCACAGAGATTGTGCTGGGGGGGAGGGGAGAACTGGCTTTTAAGCAGTCTCTCCCCCCTCCCCCAGCACCGGCTCCCCCTATATCAGCAAGGAGCGACTAGTCAACTATCCAGTAAGCTTTTGCTTATCAGATAGTTGACTAGTTGCTTACATTCCTAGAAGAGGATACTAGTTCTGCTTAAAATGAGATCCTCTGTTTGGAGAGGGAATAGGCAAGGCAAGGGTCTACTCATTGTTCTAATAGCCTACTTCAACTTGAGTGTAACAGTACCACTGCTAAGTTCTGGAAGGTTGTAAGTCTCCATATCCATTCATTGCCGTTTCTACTGAGACCTTAAACAGATTACAGTGGTAGTGTCCTGCCATCAACGTTTGGAATTTAAGGGGTCTGAGCAAGAGGCAATTTCAGGAGTTGCAACATCACTATCCTCTACAGAAATGCAAGACTTAAAAACCCAAGCATGACTTAAAACAGCTTTCTTCAGTCATGCTAATCCAGGCCTCACAAGGAGTCATCTGAGGGGGTCATATTTTACCAGCAAAAACAAGAAAAATTCAGTTGCCAGCTCAATGCTTGATTTCACTTCCACTACTAAAAAAATGTGTTATTTTCTTATGCTCAGTTCAACAGATTTAGACGAAGCCAAATCTAAGCCTTCCTTGTGAGCTCTTTTTAAGTGTGCAGTGTCTCAAAAAGAGTAGGCAAAAACTGCAGTCTGGAAAAAAAACAGAGCCTATAGTTTTCCACGTTTTCAACCTCTGACTTCCTAGCACTCTAGTACAGATGGTGGATCAATAAACAATTAGAACTAATCAATAAATAATAAAACATAACCCACTGCTTACCTTTGATGTACCAGGGCCCCTAACTGGTTACCTACTGTGGCAGAGAGAAGAAAAAGGGGGAAAAAAATCAAAGCATTAGCACGGATAAACTAACTTCATCCCTATAGAAAGAGTTCTTACCATTTCATCAAAAAAAAGAAAGAAAAGCAACACAGTAATTTAGGTTCAGTGGCTGAAATGAATGTGTTATGTGGTAAGAAACAGGAGGGGATTTCTTGATCAACGCAGTCAACAACCCAATGTCCAGCTGAACACAGGATAGGAAATTGATCTGCATGTCCCCATGCTGAGAGTCATGGGAGAAAATCCTGCCAGTCCAAACTCCTGTAACTTACCTCCTCCCCCTTCCCAAATTAAACCCAATGTAAAGATCAAGCAGATTGGTCCATATTAAATTAAAAAAAATCAAAAAGCCAAAACAGATTTTGAGATTTAGTTTAATCAGAAGCATTAGAGATCACTTGCACATACTTCTCTCTGTATCTCTTATCTGTGCTCCATGGAGCCCACTTAAACGGAGACCTGTTAAAGGAATAGGTCTGTTAAGTAACCTTGTGTCACCCACATTGTATCCGTTTATCACATTTTCAATGGAATACACACATTTCAGCCACATGTACAGTTGGTGGCTTATCTCTATTTAATCCTCACCTCCTCAACTAACCTCCCCCATCCAGATCTTTTTGCTATTTTTTTCACCCCACCCCAAACAGATTAATCTTCCCTCCAGACATAGCTATAAAAAATATGGTGCCACTGAAGACAGGGGCCGAATGAAAACTCTTCTGTGTGGACTTCACTTGTGTCAAAGTTACGAATTTAAGTCATTTACTTCCAACAACTAGAAGACCATTTTGATTAAGTATATGCTTGGAGAGTATTGCTTGTTTCATCTGTTTTCACCATCAATCACCATATTAATTGTGATCATATTTTGTTCCAAACTTTGACAATAATGTGCATTACGGAGTTGTCACTCAGCTGAGTGACAACAGGAAAACTGGTGCACATCACATTTTTCAAATATAATAGAAAAAAAAATTCTTTGCAATACAGGCAGTCCCCGGGTTACATGGATCCGACTTACATCGGATCCCTACTTACAAACGGGGTGAGGCAACCCCGCACTAGCTGCTTCCCCCCAGCAGACCAGGGAGACGCGGAGTGGCTTTTCTCAGCAGACACCTCAGCTTGAGAATAAAGGACTGAGGGAAGTGAGGTGTGGGAGAATAAAACTGAGCTCTGGAGAAATGTTTGGCTAGAGTTTCCCCTACAATATGTACCAGTTCCGACTTACATACAAATTCAACTTAAGAACAAACCTACAGTCCCTATCTTGTACGTAACCCGGGGACTGCCTGTACTGCAGGCCATGCCGGTCCCAGGATATTAAAGAGACAGGTGGGTATGGTAATAGCTTTTCTTGGATCTGCTACTATTGGTGAAAAGAGACTAGCTTTGGAGCTCATGAAGAGTTCTTCAGGTCTGGGAAAGGTACTCAAGGTAGGTCTACATTACAAATTTACATCGACACAGCAGTGCCACTATAGTGCATTTGGTGAAGGAGCAGTAAGCCAATAGGAGAGAACTCTGTCATTGGCTTCACTCCATCTCCACGAAAGGTGGAAGGTTGGGTTGGGACACACTGCAAAGTAGAGATATAAGCAACTAGTTGAGTACCCAATAAGCCTAGGCTTATCGGGTAGTCGAGTCACTACTCGACTAGTTGCTTCCCCCAGCCCCTGTTCCCCCCAGCACTGTCTCCACAGAGGGGCAGGGGAGGCACAGGTGCAGCGAGGGAAATAGCACGAACAGGGACTGAAGCAATTCAACTGCTGCACCTCTGCCTTTTAAATGTAGTAAGAACCCCATGGGGATCTTAATACATTTAAAAATCAGAGGCACAGCAGTCAGGACCTGGCCCAACCGGGAATTACTTCAGACCCCGCTTGCCTCAGCTTCCCCGCTCTGCACTGCCATGGGACTCTTACTACATTTAAAAGGCAGAGGCAGAGCCGGGATAGTGAACACCCTCCCATCAACTAATTGAGTAGTCAATGGAAATTCCATTGACTATTCAATTAGCTGATTAATTGTAATTTAGCTTCCCTACTGCAAAGTAGGAAAAACATCCAGCAAAGCTTCCTACAGTACTTCACCTGTGCAAAAAACTCTAAGGAATGGGCTATTTGCTCCTAACAACTAAAAGATCACTTTTGATTATGTTAGTTGTGAAGGGTATTGGTCATCACAGGAGTGGAGGAAAGAATATAGGTTTTGCATGTGGTAGGGAAAGATCTGATGCCACTCTGTGTTGGTTGGTATGTCTTGGGATGTGAGGACCTCACTTCTGAAGAACATGGCAAGGTTGAAGGGTTGTCTGAAGCAACACCAGAGCAAAACACAAAACAGATAAGGTTGCATAACAGATGCAAAAGCTGCAGATGTATTCCACTCCTACAATGATCAATATGCCCATCATTTTCAAGATCCATAGGTTCTACATATGGTGTACCTATTCCAGTACATTAAATATCCCAATAGCAAATGCATGAATGAAATTAGACAATCACTATGACCCCAAATGAACTGTGGGAGAGAAAAAAAAAGAGAGACAAAAACAGCATATCAGCAACCACTTTCATCTAATGAATTACTCTATATCTGACCTCACAGTTCTCATCCTCAAAGAAAATCTGCACAACACCTTCAGAAGATTAGCCAGAGATCTTAAATTCATAACTTTTCAAGACACAACAAGTCATGGGCTCAATAAAGACCCTGAATTTATGACTTATTACAACAACCTGTAACCCACCTCTGACTGCAGAGCTGTTAAGTGCCCACCTCCCCTCCTCTTGCAACATGTGCAAACTCTATGCTCAGCAATGTTCTTCCTAGTATTTAGCTGTGGCACTCAGAGTACTTTTCACAAAGCAGAAGAGTTCTGTAAGCTCAAAAGCTTGTCTTTCACCCATGGAAGCTGGTCCAATAAGAAATATTACTCCACCCGTATTGTGTGTGTCAAAAAAATGTATTAAATCTGTGACCAGGCACACTCTTTGGATAAATAAAATAAGCAAAGAGTCAATACCATATTTCTGTTCTGTGTCAATATCTTGATAATGGTCCTGGACCTAGATATTGACAGAATATATATTTGTATTATATTCTTTAGCTCAGAGGTAAGACAACTGCTGTGTTATTGACTCCTTAGATTTACTTTTGCATATTCTCACTATGAATATAAAATGTCCTAATTTAACAGTTATCAATACTGCAGTAGAAAAGTTGGATGATGTAATGGGGAATATTTGCTCTTACTGATAAAGGCACTATCACACAGAAGGGCAGAACAAATAAGATACATGTTTATATACTAAATCCAGAAACATACCATCGCGTCCCAAACTGTTTTAAAAACATTCTCGCAACAAAAGGGCAAAAAACATTATTTGTATTACCACTGCACTAGGAGCATTAGTATGGAGCACAATACTACATTATTCCAACAAGATGGCAGAAAGAGCAGTTCCTTTATTGCCAATGTTGCGGTTTCACATTTCTTTTTTAAAATTTCTCAAACTGGACACGACTATTAAAATCACAGCAGATTACGAAATACAATTGTATCCCAAAAACCTTTCCACCAGTCCCCAACTTTACACTGATAATTAATAGAAGCTTCCATTTTGTAACATTTTGTAAATTGCACTTGGAAGAAAGTACTGCTTGGGGAGATACTGTTTTGTTCAACAAGCGGAAGAGCTTATTTAAGTCATGAAAATAATGTGTTACCCATCTGTAGTCTCCCTTGGAGCATTTATCTGCATGCTGAAGGGGTTAATTTGTAAAGTAGATTTCCTCACATTACATAAGGGAAATTGGAGGCACAAAGAGGTTAATGCACCTACAAAAAGTCTGTAACAGAAGAGTAGAACCCAGATTTCTTGACTCCTAGTTCAATATGGCTTAAGCACAAGGCTACCACATTTTCCCCGTCCCCTACCCAAGTACATGAAATGAGGAGAAATGCTATGAAAAAAAATTACTCCCCTTTGAGAAAATTATTAGCCCATAGTTTCAACAATCTGAAGTTTCATTTTCTTAAACATGCCCATTTTACTCTGAAAAAGACTAATAAAGAAGCAAGTCTGTGGCAGAATGCATGCACTGAAATACAAACTGATGATATATTCTAGGCAGAAGGCACCATCTTCTGCTTAATGGCAAGGAGGAGGTTGAATACTGACAGGCCACATGTGTGTCATCCCCCTCCTTTACATCTCTTGGAGTACAATTTGACTCTAACTACAGTCATTTTACCGCAAATAAGGAATGTGAATGAAATCAGCCCAATTTCCTGTTAATGGCACCTGCTGGTTGATAACTCTACATCCTGCTTTAGGCTTCACCTTAACTGAATTCTGCCTAACAGATACTAAAAAAAAAAAAAAAAAAAAAAAAATGCAGATTTTATTTTTATTTTCCATCGTATAAAACAATGCAGTGCCTCCCACTAAATTAATGTGCATGTTGGGAATATAGAATCTTATAGAAGAAAATATTACTCACAAGAATAAAACGATAACAATGTGTCACATGCAGACGCTGAGGAATGTAAGGCTGCAAACTATGCTTTAGGATTCTGTGTGCACACTTTTATTGAAGAAGATCAGGAGTGCTTGGATGCTAGGGGTGAGAAGTGTATTTTTCCCCAAATAGTTCTGTCTCCAATTTTCTCCCTAATGAAGCCTTAACGAACTCTGATCACTGGGGAGTTCTGCCTTTCTTCCACTTGTTAAGTATTATTACCACTAATGTAAAGTGTTCCTTACTGCAAATAAAACATTTGCATCTTTTTGGGAGCACTGAAATGAGGGAAGAGGAGACTGGGTTTGTGTTCTGACTCTGCCACAGAGCCTTTTGACTGTTTCAATTCCCCACCTGCAAGACAGAGATAAATACCTCCCTTCTTTCACCCTTTGTTCTTTTTTGTTATGATACGAAGTTCTAATACAAGGTTGGCATCTACTGTGTGTCTGTACAGCACTTAGCAAGATAGGGCTGTGATGTTGGTTGGGACCTCTACTCGTTATTTTAATACAAATAATGTGAAACACTGGATTTACTTTGCCACTTGAAGCCATCATCAACATTTTGGGGGTGGGGCGACATCTCTAGGATCCTTTCATCTCCTCCTACCAATCCTCTTTGCCACCTGAGTAATAGCAGTCCTCTATCTGAAGGCTGAGCACTGGTTCTAAATCTTACCGAAATCACTAAAGAACACAAAACAATCCCTCACAGGCCCCACTGGACTTAAAATGGAAATGACAAAGTAGAGGGTCTGATCTTCGATTTCTAAGACTCAATATGCTGCTACTAGCCAAGCTACCCCATTCCTATGAAAAAAACAAACTTAAATTGTTTGGTGCTATAAAATGGTTAAATTATCCATTAGCTAGAAATATTCTGGCAGCACAACAGTAGCAGACAACAGACTATGGGACTGAGTCATAAAAGCTCAATTCTATTCTCAACTATACGTTAACATGCAGGAAGAATCATTTAGAATACATCACCTCCCCAGTGTCTACACTTTGGAGCAGGGGTGAGAAACCTTTTTTCTGTGGGTCAGTGGTCCCCAACAAAACAGTCGGGGCCACACACATGTGAGAAGCAAAAACATATATCAACTCACTGACATGGCCCCCAACTGAGAAGCAGAAACAAACAAACCAAAAAAGACACTCACCTCACTCATGTAACTGAGGGCATCAAGCTTC
The DNA here is from genome assembly GCF_049634645.1 of Pelodiscus sinensis. Classification (NCBI taxonomy): domain Eukaryota; kingdom Metazoa; phylum Chordata; order Testudines; family Trionychidae; genus Pelodiscus; species Pelodiscus sinensis. The sequence goes on along the minus strand of NC_134732.1, from coordinate 13,681,218 downwards.
CTCTCACTCTCCAGCCCTCCTTGGGAAGGGTGAGGGAAGGGGGTGCGTCACAGGGCTGGATTAACTGCTGGGAGCCTATGGCTAGAAGATTTTTAGGGGGGAGGAGAAGGGAGAAATCCCAAGCCTTGCAGACTGCATCAAGGCAAGCTGTGGGCCTACATCTGGCCATAGGTTCCTGATCCCTGCTTTAGAGCACTTTAGATTTACAACCCTCCCATGTGCATTCCTCATCACTAAACTCGGGATAAACTTATCCTGGCAAAGCACTTCAAGATCTACTGAACAGAGGTGCTATGTAAGTGCCATGTAAAAGTTACAATGTGTTTGTGCAAAAACACCCCCCCCCCCAGTTTTGCCTGTGTTACCATAGTTCTTAGTTAATCCCCTACACTGTCCAAACCCCCTGTGTGAAGAGAAACATGCACATTTCAGAGTACTTCCCAGGGAAAGAAAATAATGAAACTGAAAATCACCTGTTTCAGGCTCCATTTCCAAACCATAGCCTAGGTCAGTGTAGCCAATTTATTGTAGATTAAAGTTACATTAAGGTGTGTGTGTGTTGGGGGAGGGGTAGTTATGCGCATTGTGTTTTCTAATACTATGACAAATCTCTTCTCCCTGAAAAAGCTCTAAAAGCAACAGAGCATCATTTGTTTGAGACAATTTCATACTCATACACCAATCAGCAGTGCTGGCAGCCATTTACAGAACGGTATAGGTCTGAGTCAAGATTTCCCACACACTGGCAGTTCATTCCCACATTCAGCTATTGGAATATTCAATTCAGAGAATATGCAAGAGCATTCAGAAAGCACAAATGTAATTTTTTAAAAACCCCACAAAGTTCTGTGGTGAAGCTGTAGTGGAGGTAACTGCATCCAGCCATGAACATGCAGCAGAGAAAGAACAATACCTGAGCCAGGCTTTTTTTTTTTTTTTTTAAAAACATGACTAGATTTGTTTTGACACTTACCTGGGAGAAGAGATTTAAAACACCATTTACAGTTAACCAGTTAAACAGTATGTTTAACTGGTTAACCGGGATCCCATGGGTAGCAGACTGCTCCAGCCAAGCCCATTGTACTGTGGGCTGCTCCTGCCAGGCGCTGTTAACCTCGTAAGCATACTGGTAAGGTGAATGCTTACCAGGTTAACCCTTTATATCCCTACCAGAGAGGTTTACACAACCCTCCCAAAACCCATTTATGAAAGTAATCTGAAAAGCCCTTTTGTGTTGATGTTTCCAAAAAGTGGTCCATGGATCACAGGTGCTGTCCAGAAACTATCTGGACAAATAATACTGGCTGCCCTTTTTAATATAACAAACTTTTCCATCAACATCACCAATGAAGATATCTCAGGGATATTACTCAGTTGTAGATGGAAAAGGATATCGTACACGTAGTTGGGAGACAGCTGATTGTTTATCAGCCCCTGTAAATCACAGACTACCAAAAAATTGAAAAACTCTGTCTTAGAAGTCTCTATTTAAAAAACACAGTGGGAGTTCTACGCAGACGCTTACTAAACTGGGCCCCTAGTTTACTGCAGTGTTACAATTTTCTCATCCTATTCTTAGAAAAGGCACTCACTTGAGATAGTAAGTATTAAACAGAAAAATGATTATTACTCTAAATAAAATCTAAGATTATTAAAACAGAGAAATATTTTCCCTCCCCTCCCCTACAATGTCATAACTTAGTGAATTTCACAGCTTTTGCATTTAGTCATTTTTATATTTTACTCCTGCACTTTCAGTCAATTTCCTATTTGTTTGGGTGGTGTTACACAGAGTATTTTTTTAATGACATTTGACTGTAAAACCAAAGATATACAAACGAGTTAGGGCAAGTACAATATATGAATCTTAAAGAAAGCTAGAGACCATATTTCAAGCACAGCATCCCTTTAAACTAGAGTAACATCTGTATTTCTATCCACTGTAGATAGACAAAGCCTACATGAACAAAATCCACCAGAGGACAATGCCTCTAAAACTTTCTGCTTTGAAATTAAATAATGCCCACTATAGGGAAGCATCTATTTGAATGAGCCTTTCAATTCCATTATAAACTCAACAGCCAGGAATCAGCAAGGTCATTACAGAAGCTGAATTTGTGCTGCTGAGGTTATTTAATAGCACTTAATCAAATTTTAGAGGCATTTTATAATTTGCCAGTAAAATATCCTATGGGCTTAAATTTACAGAACAGGGTCCAATGAGATCACTTTTTTTTTTTTGGAACTATAAGTCTTTGGCCATTTATGTATGAAGGACAGATTTATGTCCATAGTCAGGGCTTGACAAATGGCGGCGAAACCTACTCGCCAGCCCCACACTGCTCGTGTGCAAGACCCTCATTGCGCATGCGCACACCACCAGTGAACGGGGCGACTGGCTGAAATCTACTCGCCATGGGCAAGTAGATTCAGTGATTTGTCGAGCCCTGTCCATAGTACATAAATGTATTATGAACAAAAACATCTGTTTCAGATGCCAGTTTGCACATTTTAATTCTGATTTAGATTTGAATAAATGCAGGAACTGCCATATTGGACCAAATCAGTGAGCCATCTAGTACAGTATCCAGTATGTCATAAGCCACTTCAAGATGCTGAAAGGAGATCCAAGAATCCCAACAAAATCTTAGCAATGGTTATGTTGCTGGTGTGATGAGACCACTGCTTAATATGTCTAACATTGGCTCATTGTACTCCCCTGTCTGTATTAGGGATGTAAGGGTATGTCTAGACTACATGCCTCTGGCGACAGAGGCATATCGATTAGGCTACCAGGCATAGGAAAATGAAGCGGCGATTTAAATAATCGCCGCTTCATTTAAATTTAAATGGCTGCCATGCTGAGCCGATCAGCTGTTTGTTGGCTCAGCACGGTAGTCTGGATGCTCCGCGGTTGACATCAAAGGCGACCTCCCAGGTAAACCTCATCCCAGAAGGCATACCTGGGAGCTCAACCAATGCCTTTGATGTCGACTGCGGAGCATCCAGACTACCATGCTGAGCTGACAAACAGCTGATCGGCTCAGCGCGGCAGCCATATAAATTTAAATGAAGCGGCGATTATTTAAATTGCCACTTCATTTTCCTATGCCGGGTAGCCTAATCTACATGCCTCTGTCGCCAGAGGCATGTTGTCTAGACGTACCCCAAGTGACTAGTTGACTACCCAATAAGCATATGCTTCTCAGATAGCTGAGTAGTGACTCGACTAGTCACTTCTCCGCCCTCCCTTGTGGCCTTAAAAGCCAGTTCCCTCCAGCACTGTCTCCGCGGGGGCAAGGGCGCAGCGGGGAAACAGTGCAAGCGGAGACTGAAGCAGTCCCTGTTCGCGCCAGGTTCTGACTGCTGTGCTTCTGCTTTTGAAACATAGCAAGAGCTGCTGAAGAGCAGCAGGAAGCATGGGGAAAGCGTGCCCCGTTTTCCAACCCCGGTACTCTTGTTATGTTTCCAAGGCTGAAGCCCTGCAGTCAGAACATGCTTGCTCCGTGTTCCCTGCTACTGCCTTTTAAATGTAGTAAGAGCAGTGGAAGGCTCTTACTACATTTAAAAGGCTGATGCACAGCTGGGATAGCAAGCGCCCCACCTCCACCTTATTGACTAATCAAGTAGTTAATGGAAATTCTATCGACTACTCAATTAGCTGTTTAATAGAAATTTAACATCCCTAGTCCGTATCCATCTGCTGTCTCTTGTTCTATATTTAGACAAGTTCTTTGGGGCAGGGACTGTCTTTGTTCCATCTCCTGGTTCATAGCATAGTAGGTGCTATGATGATACAAATACATAATAATGTAGTGGACGGTTACTGAACAACCTGCATCAGGAAAAGTTTCTTTCTAATCCTCAGTAGTCAGAGGTCAGCTTGTGTCCTGAAATGAGAAGGTATACCTAACATTTGTCATTTAACTTTACTAAAACTGGACGTTTTTGCTATCGATACAATACCTAATCCTTAACCAAAGTCTGATAAGCATTTGGCAGCGATGGTATTGTGGCAATGAAAATATATGAACACTGTATTCTAACAGTGGCCATACTACTGGCTAATATAAGAAGATAACGTTTAGTATTATTCTCCATCTCAATACTTTTTGAACATTGCTACTCACTAAGCCAGGCCTGGGCAAAACACAGCCTACAGGCCATATCCAGCCCGCCAAGCCACCAGATCCAGCCCATGGATGCTGTGGGGAGCTCCCTGCTTGCCTCACCCGCACGCCAGTGAAACACAGCTGCGGGGAGGTTTTTCATTAAAAAATGTGGGTCCGGAGGGGAGGGGGGAAAGCTTTAGGAGCTGCTCCTGCCTCCAGTACAATCCCACTGGCCGGTTTCTGGCCAGAAACTGGCCAGTGGGAGCTGCTGGTTTCAATAACAAGCAGCCACAAAGCCAAAGAGGCTCCAGAGCACATCGCTATAGCCTGTGCGGGGGCGGGGCAGGCAGCAGTGTTTCCTCTCTAAGAAAGACAGCCGCACAGCTTCATAGCTGATTAATCAGCCCTGTCCAGTCAGAGGCTCAGGGCTGTACACAGGGAGTTGACTGACTGGATGGAGCTGATTAATCACCTGTGAAGCTGTGCTGCCACACACTGACTGGCAGGAGGCTGATTCAGGAACAGGCTGCAGGCTGGTAAGTCTCCTGGCCAGCCCCTGCCTCTGGCACCCAGCCCCTCCCTTCCCTAATCCTCTACCCCCACTTTCCCCCCCATTCCACATACCCAAATCCTCTGCCCCCTGCCTGCACCCATATCCCCTCCCAGATCTGGCACCCCAGTCTCCTGCCCCAGATCATAGTCTCCTCCTGCCCTAGCTCACAACACAAATCCCTGCACCCCCTCTAGTATCCCTAAGTCAAATCCAAACCCCTGCATCCCAGTCCAGTGGCCCAGGTCACAACTACTTCCTTCACCCAAACTCCCTCCTTTATCCCAAGCTCCCTTCTGCACCCAACCTGCATCCCAAAACCCCATGCCACCTCCATTAATATCATGGAAGACTACAGCCCTCAACCACTTCCTCCCCCCCCCCCCATCCCAAAATTATTGGCCACTCCCAGATTTCCCTTAGTAGTTATAGTTGATTTAGAACTAAGTCAGATGTATGAGTAGTCAAAATATTGAATACAGGCAGGAATAACTTTAAACATTTCAACAAGTATGGCAATTGTTCAGTATACTCTGAGTTTAGTTTTGAGATAGCAGTTAGGTAGGGAGTAACACTAGAAAATGTTATCTGGTTTGCTCTCTTTCTAAAATGGAGCACTTCCATGGATCTCACCTCCATTATGATCAGGACTAGTGGGACCTTAAGAAGTGAGAGAGGAATATCTGAGGTTTTAATTCCTACACGAGAGGCCAACATCTTTCCCACTTCTGGAGTAAAATCACAAAATTGCTTCAGCGGAGACCATCACCGAATGCTGGACACAGAACAGCCAGCTTCCCAATCTACCATCATAAAGCATTCAATTACTGCTACGCTTAGCACATGTTAAGTGACAAGTATTATTTTGCTTGAATTATGGACACACTCCAGGCTTTTCTACAAGCTTGCAATTTGTTTCACAAAGCCTATCAAATACCTTTAATAGACATGGCCATGTTTTTGGGGAATTGTTCCTACTTCATAATTACAGAAGTGACCATCAGTTTTGGTCTACTTCCATGAAAAGGGCAAATTAAAATTATTTCATTTGAATCTGACATAACTGAGCTCATTTTTGCATAATACCTTGTTATTTAACAATGCATGCAACAACAAGTTAAAATCAAATCTAGGATACTTTAATAAAAGGCATGGCAAAAAAGTGCCAGAGGGAAATGTCTTACTTGCCAAATACAGACTAGGTGATTGTGCAACATGCAGGAATTTCCAGTCCAGAGACTGATAAAGTGTGGAGAGGGATTCATTCTTCTCCTTTTCCCTCCCCAATGCAACTGGTCTGTTAATTTCTTCATTCTAAGGGCATAAATACATGCCACAATCTTATTTTGGCAGATTAGTGAAGCAAGTAAACATGCAGAATTTATTATTACTATATGACTGATATTTACTTAAGGATAAGATGATTAAAGTCAGATTTGTTTTTACAACCTTTTTTAGACAATCATCCCTCACACTTAAATGTAGTAAGCTTGGTATGTCAGTGCCATTTTCACTTTAAATAAGCTAAATAAAAGGAGAACAAGGCTATCAGAGAAACTAAATGAATTTTGCGCATTGGTCTTCATTGAGGAGGATGTAAGAGATTCCCACACTGGAGATATTCTTTGTAGACAAAGCTAAGGAACTATCCCAGACTGAGGTGGTTTAAAGTCACTAGGACCAGATGGTATTCATCAAGAGTTCTGAAGGAACTCAAATATGAAACTGCCGAACTATGAACTGTGGTATCTAATCTACTGTTTAAAATCAGCTTCTGTATCAGATGACTAGAAGATAGCTAATGTAACAGCTACTTTTTTAAAGGCTCAAGAGGCAATCCTAGCAACTATGGGCAGGTACGTCTAATTTAAGAACCAGACAAATTGGTTGAAACTACAGTAATTTAAGAACTAGGAAAATTGGTTGACACTACAGTAAAGAACAAAATTATCAGACATATACATCAACACAGTATGCCAGGGAAGAGTCAACATAGCTTTTGCAAAGGGAAATCATACCTTGCCAATCTATTAGAATTATTCAAGGTAATCAACAAGTATATGGACAAAGGCGATGCAGTTTATACTTGAACTTTCAGAAAGCCTTTGAGAAGGTCCCATACCAAAGGTTCTTAAGCAAAGCAAGCAGTCATGGGATAAGAAGGAAAGTCCTCTCATGGATCAATAATTGGATAAGTATAATCAGTTTTCTCAATGGAAAGAGTGGGCTACAAAGGACCTGTGCTTTTCATTTTACTCGTAAGTGACCTAGAAAAAGAAGGGGCAAACAGTGAGGTGGCAAAATTTGCTCATGATTCAAAATTACTCAGTCAAGTCCAAGCTGAGAAAAGTAGTAAAGAGTTCTCACAAAATGGACAACAAAATGACAGATGAAATTCAAAGCTGGTAAATGCAAAGTAATGCATATTGGAAAAAGAAACCCAAACACAAAACAAAGGATTCTAAATTAACTGGTACGACTCCAGAAAGAGCTGTTGATAGTTCTCTGAAAATATCTGCTTAATGTGGAGAGGCAGTGAAAAAAGCAAACATGTTAGGATCAATTAGAGCAGTGGTTCTCAAACTGTGGTTTAGGATGCCAAAGTGGGTCACAACCCCCTTGGAATGGAGTCATCAGGCTTGCTAGGAGCTAGGGACAAAGGCCAAGACCCACCACCTGGGGCCAAAGTCAAAGGGCTTTAGCCCTGATGATAGGGAGCCTGCGTTCAGAGCACTAAGTGTGGCTGAAGCCTTGTGCTTCAGCTTTAGCTCCACTGCCCAGAGCGCGAGGCTCAGGCTTTGTCCCCCCAACCCGGGACAGTAGGATTCAGGCAGGGCAGAAGCCTGAGCCCCCTTCTTGGGTCATGAAATAATATTTCTTGTCAGATAAGGTCATGATGCAATCAAGTTTCTGAAGCTCTGCCTCAGGACAAAGAAAAGAGAAAATATCACAATGCCACTATATGAATCCATGGTATGTCACACCTCAAATTCTGCATTCGAGGCTGGTTGTCCCTTCTACAACAAAAAAAAAAGTGCATAGAAGGGCAACAAACATTATTAGGGGTATGGAACAGCTTGCACAGGAGGAGAGACTTAAAAGACTGACACGGCTCACCTTGGAAAAGACTATGGGGCAATAAGAAACAGTTCTATAAAACTGCGAATGCTGTGAAGAAAGTGAACAAGGAAGCGTTATTTACCCATTCACGACACTAGAACCAAACATATCACATAGTATAGTCAACCAGATGATGTTTTAAAGGCCAAAAGTATAACTGGATCAAAAAAAGAAATATATAAGTTAATGGAAGATAGGTCCATCAATGGCTGTTTGCCTCCCTGACCATCTACAGCCACATGCCCATTAACCTCTGACTGGACAAAAGGGGATGGATCACTGCATCTATTCATTCCCTCTCAGGCATCTGGTACCTGCCATTGTTGGAAAACAAGATATTGGGCTAGATGACGATCAGCCATGCTGAGTCAGACCATTCTTACATTCACTGAAGTAAAAATATTTTTCAACTCTCACTTGAAGAAAAGTGAGGCCTTATCACTGAGCACTGTAAGGAGCATAATTCTGTAATGGAGGAACCCTCATTAGACATATATGCCCATAATCAGACATGTGTTTTTGTTGAATGCAATCTTCAGGGGAGATGAAGCCTGGAACTACTGGCAAGGAAAGAGAGACTATTACAGTTCTACCTGGGTCAAAGTGTATGTGGTAAGCACTTACGGTCTAGTCAAACACAAACTTTTGGTTAGTCTAGCTAGGAAACTAGTAACACTCTGAAGAGGCCCATCTTGGTTACAAAAGATAACCAGCAAACTGTTCAAACCTGGTTAAGTCATGTGGGGCTGCATCTGCTCCACACCAGTACACAATATTCAACATACAAGTGCTATTTCAGATATTCTCAACACTAATGCTGATGCACCCCAAATTGTACCTGATCATTTCTGGATTACACTGGTTCATTTTTGACTTTGCAGCTACCTTCTCAAGTCAATTATGGAAGGACAGAGTGTGGTTGAGTTTCACTGAAGGCCTTCAGTTTAGTTATTCACAAGGATATTTTAAACAAATGAATATTAATGCAACATAAGGATCAGACAAGGGGGTCTCTCTAGTCCAGTATTGTGACTCAAACCACGGCCATAACCACATACATCGGAGAAAGGTTTAAGAAATACTTTAGTGGAAGCATAGGAAATAACCTGCCCATTAGGAATATCCATATCAGTTTCCTCTCAAGTCTCTCTTTAAAACTTGTCTGTGCTAAGATGCATACATAACCAGCTGTTGTACTGTGACTGCTGCTCGTTATACTTGCCAATCATCTTATAGCTATAAAACAGTAAATGGTATTGTACATAGGCTATAAGTAATTTCAGGCAGCAACTGTCGTTTTGTAACATGTACAATGTCCCTATAACACAACAGTGCTTCATTTACAATACAACTGTTAAATACTTGGCTAAGTAATGTAATTCTCTAAAAACTAGCAAACTGATAATATTACTTGTAGAACGTATCATTTTATCAATATAGTAAAAAAGGTGATGTATACACTGAGCAAGGCTAAACAGCACAGGAATTCTTATGTAATCTCTACACATAGTTGTCCACTAATCTCAGATACTTTTATGACAAATGCAAAACTGATCCCCAAGTTCCATGTCCACAGATGACCACACCTGAAAGCTATATCACAATAACTATTGTAAAAAAAATAGCCAGCTTACCTCCATCATCCAGTGGCCTTTTTTGTACTCCATAACCATAGACAGAGGGGTCCACCAGTGGCGTGGAATTATTCAAGTGAGGAATATCTCCAATTTTAGCAGCAATCTGTTGAAGTAGATTAAAAAAAAATTAGCATACCTAAAATATCAGCTATAGCAACTAAGTTCTTTGGTACTAGGCTGGGACTTAGGAGTCTAATTCCCCGATTTGTGACAGACTTTCTGTGTGGTGTCAAGTAAGTCACTTGTCTCTCTGCCTCATTTTGTCACCTGTAAAATGGAAATATTAGCATGTCTTAATTCATAGGGGTGTCGCAAGGAAAACTTCATTAAAGACAGAAGTGTACAGATACCAAAAAAAGGGGGAGCCAGAAAACCAATAAATGTGGGGATATTTAATATACAAGACTACCCTATTTTCAAAGGGATTTTTGTTAATAAAGAGCAGCCTGAAGTACATGAAATGATGCTTCAGGCAAAACCTAATAATTGCTGAAATGTCCTATTCCATATTGTTCCCCTCATTCTTTCCCACAGAAAAATATTTTAACAGGCTCTGCATTAGGAGTTAGATGGAGGATTTAGTTCAGTGGAGAATAAGTAGCAGAAAAAAAATCCAATACAATCAGTATTGATATCAGAATATTACTAATTGGGATTTCAGTAGAGAATAAGCAACAAGGACAAATTAAAAGCATCTTTTTTTACACCGATGTTCTCCACGATAAAGAGGAGATGGAAAAATATAACCAGAGAAGTTTCTAAAATGTAGTTTTCCAACACATCTACAAGGATTCAAAGTTGCAGACACTACCAACAGCTGCAGAGGAAAAGTCACCCATCTACAACTAGGACCCACAGTAAAGTAGAAAGCTCTTTGTAACATGGATTTCTACTACACTAGGATTTTTTTTTTAAAGTGAACTGAAAGAGTAAAAGCCATTGTTATATGAAAATGGCCTTCAGTTGTCTTCACCCCTCTTAAAAAAAAAAAAAAAAAAGTAACAGTATCAGGAATGCAAGTTCTTGATTTCCTCCTTTTTTCTATCAGATTTTTGTAATCCTGAGACGGTACTCTTGCATGCACAACTAAAAATTAAACACAAGCAACTGTTACCCAAATTGCATCTTTTCTAGACCCTGCTGAAGAGAAAGGGAGGGGCTTAGCACTCACTTCTTTTTAATATGTGGAATAATGCAGCTCTGCATAATTTTGTAATTACTTAAGACTGGTACTAAACAACTCAGATATGGCGGGTGTCAAATAAACCCACGGAATTCATGTAAATACAACTTTAGAGGTCACATTAATATGTGCTGGGTCTCAAGGTGCCTTCTCACATAATTTGCTATATTCCATACCATGGCATGTTTCTGGCCCTCCTTCCATCTGCTAGCCTAGCCCTCTCTTGGTTGCTTTATTAAAGTAATCTACATTCAAGCAATACTTCAATAGTGAAAAAAAATTATTTTATATATATATATATATATATATATATAAAAAAAAATTTAAAAAGACAATCTTTCTAAATTTGCACCAAATGAGTAAAAATAAAGTTTTCAGCTACCAGTTCAAGAGACAGATTGGATCCAATCTGTCTCTTGAACTGGTAGCTGAAACCTTTATTTTTACGTTTTTGGTGTGCTTTTAGAAAGATTGTCTTTTTAAAAAGTGTATTTTATATATATATATATATATTTTCTCTTTTTGGTCTTAAATGTAGTGTGTTTTCACTACTAAAAACTGCAAGGTTATTGCCCACCCTGCACTCAGGAGCAGCAGGAAAGAGCCGCCCATCCCAGCTCAGGCATAGCTCTGCTTCCACCCCAGTGCTCTGGGGGCTCAGCCCTGTCTTCTCTCCCTGACTGAAAAATAAAGATTAGTATCAGTCTTTGGAATCTACTAATAGCTCCCATGTAGTAATTTATAATTCACAAAACTGCAATAGTTGTTCTGCCAGTCCAAACATACTGTCACATTACTGATATATTTTAACAGGTTCACTGAGAACAGTTTCCCATTTTAACAGTTATTTTGTTCTTTTTTTTTCCCTCCAGTTTCCACAACTGAATTTATACTTTAAATAGATCAAATCCTGTCCTTTGGCACTCCTGTGCTATTTCCCAACCACCCTGCTAAGAGTAAAAAGAAATATACACAATCTAGGGCAGATTTTGGCCCACAGAAACTAGATTAAAATTCAAAGTTAGTATTTTCACCATGCACATTTCTTTCAAGCTGGTCAAAGCTTATGAAAATTTTAAAAATATATTTTTAAAGATTGCTGATGCAGAGACCACTGTCCAATCACTTACCACAAGAGAAAAAAAATCAAAATCAAACTACCAAGTAAAGCCTAGGAAACATTTAAAATGGATATAACAGTTACCATATGTTTTAATTTGTCTTTAAGTTACAAAAAGAGCCACATTTATTACTACAGGTTTTGCAGGAAGATAAATGAAACATGCTGAAGCTAGGAAATTAACAAAAGCAAGCAGCCAGTCAGATAAGGGCTAGGGATGACCTTGAGTAATGTACTGCTAGCTACTGCTTTCACCCCTCTAGACGTCATTCCCTATTCCCCCAATATAAAAGCTTTTATTCAGTATAATTCTAAAGTGTTGTAGAAATAGCACACAATCAGAAATTATTTCTATGATTGTCCTGCTTTTGGGATTTGTCTGGCCATTCAAAGCCTGAGCTACACATTTGAAGAAGTACAGTCACGGGAAAAAGTGATAGTTATATGTATTTTATTAACAAAGATAAAAATAAAACTATTTTTAAAATTCAAGTATTCCTAGTAGTCAGTGAAACGTGAATTGTACCTTTTAGACTTTTGTATTTATGCCTCTGGTGTATCCTTCTTTTACAATATTATGAAAGGACTGAAAATCCAGTAGTGTGTGGTAGATGAAAGTTTTGATTGCAAGTGTGGTGGGATCTAAAAAATCAACTTCTACAGAATTTAGTCTAAGATTCTAGCTTATGGCTAACAACAGAATCTTTCAGATGTTAACACAGTACAAGTCATTGAAATATTATTGCCCTGAATCTTCAAGCAATTTCAGTGCCTCTGCTGCTGCTCATGTTTGTCAAGTAGAATACGAATGATAATATATCAGTTTCTCAGCTGCTATCCAGAACCCTGCGAGGGGTGGTGAAACTATCCAGAATAATGTTAATTTTGTGTTACATTAGCTCAGAAAGCTAGCTGTGGCAGCAAAGATCAGCTATTAAATCATTCAAAGAGACTCTACTACAAGAGAAAAAAAAAGATGCCAGGGAGGAGAGAGACCTTACTTCCCCTTTCCCTCATCTAGGAGACTAGAAATGGGGAAAAGGGGCAGAGAGGTATCTCGCTCCAAAAGGAGTAGTGCAAGTATTTCTCCCACCCTTTTTATTTAAAAAAGGCCTATAAGGCAGAACCTGATATGAAAGATGTAATTTACACACAGAACCCACGATAAAAATCCCAGAGCCCAAAGTTGGCAGGACAAAAGCTTACCAGGCCATTAACTGAAGCACATCACTGACATGACTGTCATTTAAATCTCTGGCTAGTGAGTATCTTGCTAGTTTCTCAAATTAAGATTTGTATGATGAAATATTATCATGCAAATCACTTCACAGCAAAAGTACCATGTGCATGTGGAAAGGTGACTAGCATTCAAATAGAAATGATTTACTATAAGGTGAGACTGTCAAGAAGGGAAGGGGGATGAATCACCAGGAATATTTATTAATACAAGTTACATTACTTAAAGGAGTAGTACAACTGTACTAACCCACAAAAGCAATACAATTCTAAATTACAATATCAGCTGCCTCCATATGAAGGCTAGCTAATGCATATGTAAATTAATCGACTAATCTAAGTCTCCGTATGGAGGGCAGGCAGAACACATCTTAAAGCCTCAACATACATTGGAGGGGTGGGTTTTTTTGGTTTTGTAGGTTTGAATCTGAAATGTGATACTATTAATATAAAAAAGCAATATCTAAGCATGAAGTTACTAAGGCTGATCACCCAGGAGTACTGATCTGAAAATTAGTCACTCACAGTACTGATGGTACAACCAAGATTTACAATACTGTGACCCATTCAAGAAGTGAAAATGGACCTCCAGTGGATTTAATAGTCCTATATGCAGTTTTAGTTCAAAATTAAATTTAAAACCACAGAGATACATTTACAGCAGTAACCCAGGGGCCAGAGCTGAGTTGTACCAGGTCTAAGGTTTGCTTTATTTTTTTATTAAAGTGAACACCGTTCATAAAAACATATATTGCTGAAATCCACCCCATTACATTTATCTACGGAATAGGGTATGGCATGGACAAGTACAGTCAAACTTCCCTAATTTCAATCAAGATCTTGGTCACCGTTTCTAGGGACAAGACAGCAGAAGTTGTCTCTGCCCAATTCAATTCTTGCCCTATGCCAACAATGCTTAAAGTGTCAACTGTGATTGTTGGAGTAGTGAGGCACACAAATGCCCACAAGTACGTGAACCAACACCACATACCTCATTGCATAACGATCACTGAGACCTCAGTGACGATTTAGTGCCATCATACCTGCGCATGAACCAAATCTACTTGTACTCAATTACTAAACTCCCTTCACAATCATTAAGCTAGATCTTGAGACCAAGTTCACTATTTTTTTGCCCAGAATCAACAATTTCCCCTATTATACTGAATAAGGCTGTCAAACCAGGAAGCATACAGTCATCCTACAGAATAGAAAAATCAGTGACAACTACAAAAAAATGAGGGAGCCCACATTTATCAGAGAAATAGGAAACTTCATTTGAAGCAGATGATGTTGGAAACTTAAAGATAGCCTAGAATATACTGAGTTATTCTAGTGTAAAGGGATACCAATTTATTCATTCCCCTATAAAATGCAAAGAATAGCCAATTTACAATTAATGAGGGCTCTGATTACAGCAAAGTTTTATATTCCATTTTCTCTGGATATGAGTGTGTGGAACAATCCTACCACAAGTCACAAATTTGACAGTGCAGCCACATAGGACAGGTAAGCAACCAACTTTCACTATATACATGAGTTGGTGCAGTCGCAGAAATTCCCCCTTCCCATTTAACTTGTTATTGATCCAGTGAATGGTGCATTTCAATGTGAGTTCAGTAGGTTTCCAATGCAGTACTCTGTTTCCCTTCAAAATGCCATACATGATGAGCAAATAATGAAAAACTTTTCTTCCACCTGAGCAGCAGGTTGTCCAAGATCAAATCCATTCATTACTTCAGAACAGGCAGAAAGTCTCAAGTACTCAAAATGAATTTTTGCAGCTGGAGGCCTTCAGTAAAAAGTCAGCAAGATTATGACATGCGTCTCTACAATACAACAGCCTCCAAAGATTAACAATCTGATGCTAACAGGAAGACTCAGTCATCAGCATACAGTCAAGTCGACACAGCTGTTACAGTCACTGAAAAATCTGATTTGCAGCTTGGTCTAGGTCATCGCAGATGAGAACTATCTATTGCATATTGCAAAACATGACACAGATGTGATGTTTTGAATCAACAGCTGAAAAGCAGTAGGAGGCAAATAATTTTTGGATTTCTGAAAAAAAGTAGATGTGCTATCTAGAATTGCCAGTGTCTTTGCACAATTCTCTGAAGATTAGATAAAAATCAATATTCGCTACCATATTAGTTTATGAGTGAATTGTACAAAGTGGTGAGCCCTTTCATTTCATTAGAACAATAGCTCAAAAAGGTTTTATGATCCAACTCATTTCTCCAGGAGCTTCTCAGTTAAAGAAAAAACACAAGTATCTGGGCAACAGGAGATCTTTTCCCCCACCACCCCAGTAATACTGGAAAGTGACAGTAAGACCATACAGAATCTTCAAGACTTGCTTCTAGTAGTTAGCCATGTTATGTCCTGTTGGGATGTAAATAATAACCACAATGAACAAGTTGCATTTAACACCTGCGATAAATATGGAATGAGAAAAATGAACATACACGGCAATGAATTTTGCACAATTAGCAAAACTGATAAAACAGTGGTCCCTTGTCTTTAAAATCATGTTCATAAACTTGCACCTTGCTAGGGAGCACCATAGTTTCTCAGGAACCCTAGATTTTGTGCTGAAATATTGTTTGGATTTCTGTAACCCTCTCCAGTCATCTTTGAATGTGTGTTCTAGAATCACAGAAGTTACACTTTACCACCTCTTTCGGGATGGACGCCAACTCCCAAATGATAATAGTAGGTCCCTTAAATATTAAAATTGATTTGTCTAAACTAGCCTAGTGTATCCTTTTTAAATAAAAGTGGGGAATACTTATTTTTATTAACTGTGCCAAATGTTAAAGGTAACTTTTCATGCAAGTGGCCTCCTGTGTTGTAAATTCGTATTTTTTTTAAAGAAATAGCCACTTATTCTGGGTTATAAACTCAGTCACTGAACTGGAAAGTAACTATATGTTCAGACAGCCCACCGAACCTGCACACTCCAGCTGTTTGACCTCCTTCAACCTTGCCTGCATACACCCTGCGTAAGGGTCTATTTCCCACCCCACACTTCCTAAATGTTACGGGGAAGGGGGCAGTTTTCAGGAACACTTTCATCTCCTGGGTGATGAAAAGTGCTGCACAGACACAAACTCGGGGCGTTAGTTTTCACAGAGAAAGGTTGGGCAAGTGGTGGACAAGGCCTGAGAGCGCCACGGGCCTCGCCTCCCCGGTTCCTCACACCCTCTGCCCCAACTCCGGCCATCTAGGGTGCCTCCAGGGCCCCCACCGCTGCTCCTGCCGCTCTCCCGCCCCTGGCGGGCCGGGAAGGACCCCGCGCGAGCACCCCAGGCCCTTCCCCAGAAGGAGGCGCAGACGCCTGCGCCCCTCGCGCGAGGCTGCTGCACCCTCTGCCCCGCTGGCCCCCTAATCGGGCCGCCCCGCGCCCTCTCCCGCCCCGAGGCCTAGCGGCGGCGCAGAGGCCTCCTCCTGTGCCCGGGCTCCGTTACCTGGCGGACCCGGTGCAAAGCGTCGGCGAAGCCCTCGGACTTAATCCCCACCGGAGCCGCGCTCTGCCCCTGGGCCAGCTCCGCCATTACACGCGCCAGCCACCCCCACCGCTACCGCCGCCACCGCTCCGTCCTGCCTGCCTCTCTCCGCCGCCTGGGCACCCGTACCCGGAAAAGGAAAGGCCCCAGACTTCCGCCGGAAACAGAGAGGGAAAGAGACAGCAAGCATAGCCGATAGGGAGCTTTCACAATGACGTCAGCGCCCCGCCAGAATGAGGCTACTTCCGGCGCGTGCAGCTGATGCTCGGGGACGGGGCTTCTCGTGCTCTGCAGGCTGGGTGGCTGCACATGGCTCCCTATGAGGCGGGGCAGTGGCGTGGACCTAACCCAGCACTAAACCCCTCCCATGGAGAGCCTGTCGGTTTATTGCCCTTATCTACAGCATTGCTCCTTAGCATCGTAATTATTAATCAATATCACACACTTATGCCACGCCAGCAGAGATGGGCACCCAGGGGCTGCGTCTAGACTGGCAAGTTGTTCCGCAAAAGCAACTGCTTTTGCGCAAAAACTTCCCAGCTGTCTACACTGGCCGCTTGATTTTGCGCAAAAGCACTGACGTTCTACTGTCCGAAATCAGTGCTTCTTACGCAAATGCTTCGACATTCCCGTTCAGGCAAAAGCCCTTTTCCGGAAATGTTTTTGCATAAGAGGGCCAGTGTAGACAGCTAAAAACTGTTTTGTGCACAATAGCCCCGAGGGTGAAAATGGCCATCGGGGCTTTCTTGTGCAAATCCGCGTCTAGATTGGCACGGACGCTTTTCCGCAAAAAGTGCTTTTGCGGAAGAGCGTCCGTGCCAATCTAGACGCTCTTTTCCGCAAATGCTTTTAACAGAAAAACTTTTCCGTTAAAAGCATTTGTGGAAAATCATGCCAGTCTAGACGTAGTCATGGAGTTTCTCAGCTTGCTACACTTTTGTCTGTGCAATCCCTAGGTCCCAGTAAGGCTCCCAAATCATGTCTAGGTCTCCGGGGAATCATAATGTGGAAAGATGATGCAGTGTGAATTCTGCTGTTCCCTTAAAAACAAAACAAAGAAAAAAACTTGTGGTTCTCAGTGGGGCACGTGTACTTCTGGGGTATGTTGGGGTCTTCCAGAGGGTACAGCAACTCATCTAGATAATTTGCTTAGTTTTATAACAGGTTACATAAAAAAAGCACTGGTCAAATCGGTACAAACTAAAGTTTCATACAATGATTTGTTTATACTACATATCTTTGCACTGACATGTAAGTACAATATATTTGAGATTATTTTTTTAATTTATGATAAAAATTAGAGCATTTTTTTTCAACAGCAGTGTGCTGTGACATTTGTATTTTTAAATCTGATTTGTTAGCATGTCGTTTTTAAGTGAGGTGAAAGACAAATCAGACTCTTGCCAGAGCTACAGTAGTTTGGAAAGGTTGAAAGCCACTACATTAGTGCCTGTGCATTGTAAATCACCATGTTTGGATGGTAGGACCCTTGAGCACAGAACCACCCCCCAGAGAAAGAGTATTTTTCCTTCATGAATACTATCCGAGGCTGAGATGAGCCTAAATTACTATTTCAGGATATATAAGATGCCTAAGAATGTCCAGTAATTCTGCTCTACTCCCAAATGTTTTTCCAGTATTCTTGCTCGCTCCTGGCATGTTTCTGGTTACTACCCACCTAAACATCCCTATTCCAAGCTATCCCAGGTAAGCAAATGGTAATGTTTCAGAGAGGAAGCCTTGTTAGTCTGTTTCAGCAAAAGCAAGGAGTCCAGTGGCACTTAAAAGACAAACAAACTTACTGGCTACATCTAGACTGGCATGGTTTTCCGGAAATACTTTTAACGGAAAAGTTTTCCGTTAAAAGCATTTTCGGAAAAGAATGTCTAGATTGGCACGGATGCTTTTCCACAAAAGCACTTTTTGTGGAAAAGTGTCTGTGGCCAATCTAGACACGCTTTAGCGCAAAAGAGCCCCGATCGCTATTTTCGCGTTTGGGGCTTTTTTGCGCAAAACAAATCTCATCTGTCTAAACTGGCCCTTTTGCGCAAAAGTTTTGCGCAAAAGGGACTTTTGCCCGAATGGGAGCAGCATAGTATTTCCGCAAAAAGCACTGATTCCTTACAGTAGGAAGTCAGTGCTTTTGCAGAAATTCAAGCGGCCAGTGTAGACAGCTGGCAAGTTTTTCCGGAAAAACTGGCCAGTCTAGACACAGCACTGGGTATTAGAGTATAAGCTTTCACAAACTACAACTCACTCCTTCAGATGCTGAAGGGGGGGAAGAAGGAGGGAGGGAAAACAAGAATGTAGAGATGGGAATATGACATCAATGCTTATTAAATCAGAATAGATGTGGCTCATCTCCAACAGTGTTGAGAAGTTGAGAGTACCTGAATGAGAAATTACCTATTGTAATGCAAGAACCACTCCATGTGTTTGTTTAGACTTTGGTTCAGAGTGTTAAATTTGCATATTAATTCCAGTTCAGCAGTTTCTCTCTGCAGTCTGTTTTTGAAGTTTTTCTGTCTGAGAATGGCAACTTGCAATTTGAAAACTGTGCTCAGGGAGGGTAAAAAGGTTCCCCAACTGGATTGTGGATGTTGCCATTCTTAATGTTTGATGTGTCCATTTATTCTTTTGCATAGAGACAGTCTGGTCTGATGTACATGTCAGAGGGGCATTGTTGGCATATTACATTAATAATTAATAGTGTGTGTGTCTGGAATCTCCAGTGAAAATACATCTTTCTCTTTTTCCCAGTACTCCAGTTTCCTCATGTCTTCTTCCCACTACTCCAGTTTCCTCATCTCCTCTCATGCATGTATCCCAAGAATTTGGCTTCCGATGCAGAACTATTCCAAGCCTATTAAAAGTGTGTTGAATTCCAAACTATGTTGCACTCCTGGGTTCAGAGACACTAAAATAGCCAGGTCAAAATCTGTATGGTTAAAAAGAGATGTCAACACTGGAATTTGTCATGTTTTAACAGGTGTTAATTAAGATTGTAAATGCCAGTATAGACAGGTGTCATATGGTCCACTCACTTCTGGTGGCACCTCCTCCTGGCCATCCTGGAAATTAGCTCTTCCAGGTATTTGACCCTCCTTTCGTGGACTCTCTCACACCAGTGGGTGGGGTGTGAAATGATGATTTTTTTAGAGGTGTGATTTTATGATCTTCAGCAACACACTAATGATATATTTTAAAGAAAATTTTAAACTTAGGCCTTGCCAACTAACACACTAAATTCAGAAACTGGGAATATATCCCTGGGGCTTGCAAATGCCCATTAAATGACTTCGTTACAACCTGAATGGTTCTTTTACAGGTGCAGTGTTCTGCTATTAGGTCTGGCAGGTTTTTTCAATTTTAAATTAACTAGATCTTCTCTTGACAAAGCAGAGCCACAAAACAGGGATAAGAAGAGCCAGGTGGGTGGATATTAAGACCCAAGGATGCCCCAAATTTTCAAGTGCCCTAAGCAGATGCATATTTTGCCCTGCATATCCAGTTCCTCTGTGTGCTTTGTGAGCTACATCCACATAATATACATACAGGGAATCCAACAACCTGCACAAGCCCCTAGGCAACAGGGGTGGGGGAGCATCTCTGTGGTCCCAAAAGGGGCAAGTCCAGGGGCAGCCAGCCCGCCATGTTGCCCAGGGTGCAACATGCACCCCCCCTTCCCAGTCCTGAGAGCTGCACAAAGCATGCAGCATGGTGCTCCAACAGCAATTTAAAGGGACCAGGCCCGAGGGCAACTGCCTTCTTTACCCCCTCCCCCTTCAGTAGGCCTATACATATACTACCTGTAGGTCTCGAGGCTGTCACATGGGCTGCAAGCCATTCAGGGGTTGAGACATACTGTGTAAGCCTCTAATGCACTACCCTCCTCCTTCCACTGAGTGACTGTAGCCTACTTCCCTTCATCCTCCTCTGTTCTCAGCTCCTGGACTATATTCTGACCCTTCCTGTTCCTTCTCAGGTGGGCACTATCAGCAATTACAGGGGTAGGGAACCTTTTTTGGGTCAAGGGCAGTTGACCCACAGAAAAAATCATTTGGGGGCCTCACACAAGTGAGAAACAAACACTCCCCACATTTCCCTCGCACACCAGAGCCTAAGGGGACTCAGCCGCGTAGATTTTGTTTGTTTCACTCCATGGTGGGGTGGGGGCTGGTGCTCCAGCATGGGCTCCCCAATGCTGGGGGCCCCCTGAACCTTGGGGGTTGGATCCAGGCAAGCCAGGGGCCATATCTGGCCCCTGGGCCTTAGGTTCCCTACCCGTGAATTAGGACCAGATTCTCCCCAGTTTCTCCACCAGGTGCAGCTGTGTGAAGTTAATAGACCTACCTGGTAGGGTTGTCAGATGGTTTAACCAAAAATACCGAACACTCCCCCCCCAAAAAAAACCACAATGAAAAAAATTCTGTTGAGAAAAAAAAGGGGAGACCAAAGTTGTTGTGCCAAAAAAAAAAAAAGGGACCCTGACAGCAGTTATTGAGCAAAAAAAAAAAAATCATCATAGCCCCTTTAAGAAGAGGCTTTTTTGCCAGCAGCCATTTTGT
This sequence comes from Pelodiscus sinensis, assembly GCF_049634645.1. Lineage (NCBI taxonomy): Eukaryota > Metazoa > Chordata > Testudines > Trionychidae > Pelodiscus > Pelodiscus sinensis. Next base: position 13,660,183 of record NC_134732.1, on the reverse strand, counting down.
TTTTCTGTTTCAACCACAAGACCAGTCCGGGGGGGATCCAGAGGGCCCCGGGGAGGGAAGGGGGGGGATCCAGGGGCTGGGCTCGGTTGCTGAGTGTGTCGTAGGGTTGCCAGGTGTTTGGTATTTTCACCTTCGGGCAGGGAATAAAAATCAGAAAATACCAGACATTTTAGGTGTCCGGTATTTTCTGAATTTTTACCGGACAGGAGGCAGAAATACCAGACACCTGGCAACTCTACTACCTGGCCACCTTAATCCCTTTCAATTCTGTGAGGGGCAAGCTAAATGTAACGCTAGCAAGGAATGTTTGCATCTTGTTGGCATTAGAATTTCCAGTTGTATTTGTTAATGTGCGTTAAACGAGACTAAAGATTGAAGCATGAAATGTGTGAGAATGCAGCACTGTGACATGTAGAGAGATACACCAGTCATACTGACATCATGGGTCACTATACTTGGGTATGTTCTCAGTGGCTGACGGTTCTCAGAAGTGGCAGTCAGGGCTGGATTAACTCTTCTGGAGGTCTGGGCTATTTGATTTTGTGGGGACCCCTTGGCCCTGGGATAGGGCCAAAAATGAGGGATTTGGAGTGTGGGAGAGCTGCAGGTTTAGGTAGGAGGATGGATGTGGGCTCCAACTGGGGGTGCATGCAGGAGGGGGCTTCAGACTGGGGCCAAGGGGTTTGGAGTGTGAAGAGAGCTCAGGACAGAGGTTGGGGTGCAGATGCAAGGTCTGAGAGCGAGTTAGGGACATAGGGTGCAGGCGGAGGTTTGGGGTGGGGCAGCGGTTTGGGGTGTAGGATATGGATGGGAGTTAGGGTGCAAGAGGGAACTCTGAGCTGGAGCAGGAGGTACAGGGCACTTACCTGGGGCTGCTCCCCATTGAGGGGCGGAGCAGGTGGCTCAGCGTAGGCCGTGCTGTCCTGCACTCGCCTGCAGGTACCACCCCCCTCTAGCTACCATTGGCAGAGATTATGGGAGCTGCGGGAGTGAAGCTGGCAGAGGCGAGGGCAGCACAGGGATAGTGCTTCCCTGGCACTTGCAGTGCCGCCTCCTTTCCCCCCAGCCAGGCAGGACTGGATAATGCACAGGGCCTTTAGTGCCTGCAGCCCCAGGCCATGGGCTAAGGGGGCCTTGCAAAAAAATTTGGAATTTTGGTAGGGCCCCCATTAGCCTGGGGCCCTGGGCTGCAGCTCTTAAAGCCCCTTTCTTAATCCAGCCCTGGTGGCAGGACTCTGGGTGGTGAGGTGTTTGTATTCAATAGGTATGATCAGGGCTCGACAAACTTACAGTTTACTCGCCTGTGGCAAGTAGATTTCAGCCACGTGCCCCGTTCATTCGCAGGGTGCGCATGTGTAACCCACACACCTAGTGCGGTTACTGAGTACTGCAAGTGGCACCTAGACCACTGCAACAGGTAAGATCAAGAGACTTCTACAGCAGGAGCTGGGCGCCAGCTGGCTTTTAGCTCAGAGGGAAGAGGCTCCTCTAGTGAGGTCCCAGGTTCAAATCCGCCTTGGTGGTGGTTACACATGCGCAATGCGGCTCTTGCGCATGCGCAGTACGGGGCTGGAGAGCGGTTTTCGCCACCGTTTGTCAAGCCCTGGCTATGATTATAGATATCTCAGTCCAAGGATGCACTCTGAAAGTCTGAGCATCTTGCCTGTCAAGAATCCTGGACTATATGAGGACTTCAAAGGTACCTCAGTTTGGGGATATGTGCCTCACCCATGGCTCCAGACCAAATCCTGAGTTCTTACTCGGTCCTTAGTCAGACAACAGGCCCACTGAAATCGATGGGAAATTTGCTGGAGTAAGTAGTGAATAAGAATGCCCGGTTTTCACCACATCCCAGCAAAAGTGCAAAGATCACACCTGGATGCCCCAAGGTCAAATCAGTCATGGATGAAAGCAGAGAACATGCAAGGATCATTCTTAGATCTGGACATTCAAGTATATTTCACACACAGCCATTAAGCCATGCACAAATGATCCTTGTATTTTGACCAGTGCTAACTCCTCTTCTTGCTCTAACCTCACAAGGGGTTTTATGCAGAGCAAGTAGCTTAGGACGTATGCTTGTTGGAGCAGGACCATGTGTTCTGTGTTTCACACGCCACCGTCACTTCACAAATAATAAGGTTTCTAAATGATTGGATGCTCTGAAGCCTCCTGTAAGAGCTCAACAGACTTATTTTAATTTTTTCCCCAGGTTTTCATGGGTACGTTTCCTTCATGCTCACTATACAGTTTTCAGAATGATTAATTGCTAATTCTCTCTCTATAGAAAAACATTTTTCCTGTAGGACGCCAGAGTGTCGTCATGCTGTCACTGCGTTCACAGGACCCAAGCCCCACCCACTCCCAGCCTAGCCCTCCCCATGGCCCACATGGAGAGCTGGGGCTGCCTGCAGCCCCAGCCCTCCCCAAACTTTTGCCGCAGCCAGGGGGAAAGCTGTAGTTGCTGTGGCCTCAGCCCAGCCATCCCTGGCGGCAGAAGATGGGTTCTAACCCGGCACCTTATCCAGCTATTTACAGCCCACCCTGCCTGGGGCTCCAGTAGGGATGTGAAGAGCTAGTTGACAGGGTAGTCGACTAGTCGCTTCCCTCCGCCCCTTGCTGCTTCTGTCAGAAAGAGGCAGCAAGGGGTGGGGGAGAGAAGAGGGTACTTCAAAGAACAGCTCCGCTTGAAGTCCGGGGCCAAACCCCAGGCTCCGTGTGGCACTGCCACTTTGAAACGGGCTGTTGCTACACTTCAAAGCTGGAGGCACCCTATCGACTAATCGAATAGTCAATATATTCGATTAGTCAATTAGTCGATATTTAACATCCTTAGGTTCCATCCACTGCTGCAGTAGCCATGGTGAAAGCTGGGAGCCCTGAGTCCTTTTAGATCACAGGACCCTGGGCAGCTGCCCCTTTTGCCCCCCTCTTGGTTGCCCTGTGCAGGAAGGTCTGTCTTGCCTAAGGCCCTACCATCCTGTGCCAGTAACCTAGACAGGCTGAGCTTCTCCAGGCATCCCAGCAGGCACCTGTGTCTCATTGTCATTCCCCAAAACAATAGTCCATCTCTCTTGGGAGAGTCTCTTTTTAACCCTTTTCTTCTGGGTTCACCAGCCTCTTCCTGTGCCAGGCCAAACAGTTTTGTAGGATGAGGGCCAGGACTAGGGGCAGTTTGGGCACCAGTTTCCCTGTGCTTTTTTGGGGTGGCGGGGGGGAGGCGGGGGAGGACTCACTCTGTCTGGCTATTTATTTATTTGTGCTCAGCCATTGGATTGGGGAGTGCCAAAAATATTTTCCACCCCCACCAGCAAAACAGCTGGGGCCACCCTAGCATAGGCTGGCTGGGGAAGCAGCTAAATCAACAAAGCTTCTGAATATTCAGTGTTTGCTGAGAGGTAACTATCTTCAGCCACTGTTGTGCTTCCTGCTGTTCTCTCTCTCTCTCTCTCTCTCTCTCACACACACACACACACACACACACACACACACTCTTGCCTTGGGTTCCATTCTTTTTGCCCCCGTTACAATTATAAATACCTTTTAGGTTATAAAAGTGGCAGGCATTGTCATTGATTGCATTTGTACAGTGCCTAGTACATTGGGGACAGACCTGTTTGTGGTTTTTAGATGCTACTGCAGTATAAACGTTAGCTATTTGGGAAGCTAATTAGTATTTACAGTAATTAATACCTAATACACATTAAATAATAATAAAAAGGGCCCACATTTCAAATCTGGAGCCAAATTCCACCAGGGTTAGTGTCTGTTTGGATCTTTGGTTTTGGTCTGAACCCATCCCTAGTTATCTTGCATGAACTCTGACCCCAGGCGAGGTGCAGTCGAATTTGACTATGTAGCGTGGCAGCTCTTCTTTAGTCTCTGCTATTCTCCAGTTAAACAGGATGTTTAACGGAGCCCAACTTTAATTAACATAGCAGGCTGGGACAAAAGTCCTCTGTGAAGCAGGAAAAAAGGAGCAGGCAGAGAAATAGGATACCCCGCCATGGAGATAATGTCCCATGCCTGGAGATGAAAGGCAGTCTCCCATGGAGAAGAAGCCCCCAGGCTTGATCTATGGTTTGGCAAGCACTCCTCATTTATAGGGAGTGACCCAACACCTGAGCCAAGGTAGAGGCACCCTGCTCCCAAGGTGGCTTTTGAGAGCTGTTCTCATGGCATCACTCTTCCCCTCATGTCACAGCTTCCCATCGCATCTTGCCTTCCCAAGGTGGGCACTGGTTTGACACTGTCCTGGGTTCATTAGCCCCATCGCTACTTCAGCCCTCAGGACAATGGTCCAGACAGTGACTCTCAGTGCAATGAGATGGAGGCGCTCTGTAAGCCTCTGCAGCCACTCTCCCTCCCAGAACCGTCTCCCAGCTCCTACACCACCTCGCTCAACTTGTTGCCACTTTCCTCCTGCACAGCCAACTACCAACTCAGTAATCGGCATCCAATACTGCCGCACGCAGACGTGAGTCACGTGCCTCTGCTACAGCTGCACACCAACAACAGCCGCATGCCTCCCATATAGCCTCATGCCTCCCGTACAGCCTCAGACGACCTCTTGTCACTCTCCTCCTCTGCAGCCTCCCGGACAGCTGCTCACCTCCCACACAGTCTTGCTCATCATTTGCTGTCCATGCTGCTGCACGCTTCCCCAGACTTGGCTTAGAGCCTATTCTGTAAGAGAGAGAAAGAGAGAGAGAGATGTTGAGCGAACTACTAGCCAATCCTTTACTGTGCTGTAGAATCCTGACCTTTCCCTCTGACATAAAGGCAGAAGGTGGCCGCAATGGCGTTTCCCCTTAAGCCCACCATGATATTGCAATTAATGGAACCTAGTCTGGTATGCTAATAAAATCAGTGCTGCCAACACTCATGATTTTACTGACTGGGGCAGGAGTCGTCTCTTAAATCCCCCAACTGCTGGAATCATGTTATTACCTAAGAAACTCAGTTTTCTTTCTTTCTTTCTTTCTTTCTTTCTTTCTTTCTTTCTTTCTTTCTTTCTTTCTTTCTTTCTTTCTTTCTTTCTTTCTTTCTTTCTTTCTTTCTTTCTTTCTTTCTTTCTTTCTTTCTTTCTTTCTTTCTTTCTAATAGAAGTTTCTAGCCCTTCTGACTTTAGGGAAAAGCTTGAAAAGGTGAAACAAAGTCTCCAGCACCAGACGCCAAATAAAAAGAAGCCTCATGTTGCATTATTGTTCAATTTCTCATGATTTTTAAGCCTGAATTTTAGGAGCCTGACTCATGATTTTTCTGAGTGCTGAGGTCTGCTGATACTGTAAAATGGTGCACATGCCATGTGCCAGCTTTGGAATTACTTCTCCATGGTACATCCGGCCCAGAGGACTTGAGCTGTACTATTCTGAGTCCTGACCTTGCATGTGGGCCCACTACAGGATGGTATTAAGGGCTGTGTTTAACAAACAGGACCCAGCGGAGAAGGGAAAGAGGGCAAAAACCTTCTGAAAAGCTAAATTACACTGACAAAATGAGCATATGAAGGAGAATATGTGGAACTCAACAGTTCCTCTGCGCTCTTCCTGGCCAGGATTCATAGAGGTCAGGGCCAGAAGATCTGACCTTCTGTATGACACACGCCATAGAATGTCATCCAGTTATTTCATGTACTGAACCCAGTGACTTGTGTTTGACTGAAGTACATCTTCCAAAAAGGCATCTGGTCTTGATTTGAAGACTTCAGGAGAATCCACCACTTCCTTTCGCAGTCTGTTCCAGTGGTTAATCACCCCCATTGCTAAAAATTTGGGCTTCATTTCTAATTTGAATTTCTCATGCTTTAACTTCTTGGTTCTTGTTCTGCTTTCCTAAATAAAAAGCCCCCTCGCACCCAGTGTTTGATGCCAAAGACAGAGAAGTCCAGAGGGAGGGAGATGGCTGTTAACACCATGTTTCTCCACCCTCATGGAGCCACAGCTCTTCTCCCACACACACAAACACCACATCAGACCAAAGGAAAACTGGGGCACCAGGCCAACTGCCACAGAAGCCAGACACAGTTCAAAGCAGTGTTAACTACCCCATCCTTCCTGTGCTCTTCATGGTGCAGTTGTATTTCTGGTATATTGCTGTGGCTCTGTTTTTGTGGGTGGCCCCATGAACATCCTCAGTCATCCTGCACATAGCCATTTGGGGATGAGGAGGACAAGGAGGAGTCCCAGTCATGGAAAAGGCTAGGCACTGTACAAATACAGAATGGACAAAGATGCAGCCACCCCTCTAAATCCATGGCTTGGAGGGATTGCTTGGCTCCCACCATGGGTTTTTAAGTGGGGGAGGGATCACAGAGGCCAGAAAAAGGGGAGTGAGACAGGAGAAGGAGGAGCAGAAGAAAGCATTGGGCAGATAGACACTGTTGAGAGAGTCTCAGAGGGTTAGTCTGTAACCATGTTAGTTTCTAACTTTAAAAACAATGAGCAGTCCTGTGGCACCTTAGGGTACGTCTAGATTACAAGCCTCTTTCGAAAGAGATCGTCTGGACCAGGCATGTCAAACTCGAAGCCTACTGAGGGCCGCACAAACGAAAACTGATAGCTCTCAGGGCCACCAAAGAAAATGTACTTCTAGCGGAAAGTCATAATTATTTATTATTATAGATTGTGTTTTAGGTATATTGTATAATTTGTCAGGTCTTGTTTTAATATAATACAATAATCTGACATGTACAATTATTTGCCCATGTAAAATAATTTGTAATTTAAATATACATTTAAGGTACTTCTTAATTTTTTATATGATATATAACTTGTTTTGTTGAAATAAAAAAAAGTATAGACCGTGGTTAATCAAATAGAACAGGCTTCTGTGAAAATTTCAGATACTTTGTAAGTTTGAGATTTTGCATAAACATATAATATTCATGCAATTGCAAAAAATTGACATTTATTGATATAAAATTAATATACATTTTGTGATTTTATTTGGGAATAAATAAATAAAAAACAAAATGTTAACAAAATATTCCCCTCCACTCCCCCAGAGCCAGGCATTCCCCATACCCTTGGTCTAATCCAATCCCTCTCCGCTCCCACAGAGGACCTCCCTTCTAACCCAATGCCTCCTCCCTCCCCCAGAGCCAGGCACTCCCAGCCCCCCCCAACCTAATGCCTGAGTCCCTGAGCTGCCGCCGCCGCTGCCGTGCATTTCTTCCTCAGGCGCTGGGGCAGCGTGAGCACAGCAGCCAGCTGTGAGCAGGTGCTTGATGTCTATGCAGAGTGGCCCGGCTGGCCGTGAGCATTCGCTGGAGTGCCCAGCACAGAGTGGCCCAGCCAGCTGTGAGAACGTGCTGGGTGCCGTGCGCAGAACGGCTGGCGGTGATCTGCACTTGGCCATGTGCTCTGAGTAGCCAGTGGGCCGCACTTTATTCTTTTATAAGAATGTAGTAGCGGGCCGCAAAAAATTTTGATTGGGCCACATGTGGCCCTCCAGAGGCCTGTTTGACATGCATGGTCTAGACAGCCACAAGGGTTTAGAAAAAGCAAGCCACTTTTTCAAAAGAGACTACCCAGGCAATCTGGATGCTCTCTTTCAAAAAAGCCCTGTTTGTGGTTAAGAACACCTTTTTTTGAAACAGCTCTTTCGAAAAAAGGCATTCTTCCTGGTAAAAGTAGGTTTACCAATTTAGAAAAAACTGCTGTGTTCTTTCAATTTAATTTCGAAAGAACGCAACAGCAGTCTAGATGCAGGTGAAGTTTTTTCGAAACAAGGCCACTTTTTTCCAAAAAAACTCAGCAGTCTAGACACACCCTTGGAGACTAACAAATATGTCATAAATTTGGGCTTGAATAAAGATATTAACTGATTAACACACTACAAAGGCAATTTCCCTCGCCTTTGATATTCACATTTACACATCAAAACCTATGAATGGGATACATCCAACCTGACTCAATTAGCATCATTAATATTGATCCTACAATTGACAGGTAACTGCTTTTACTGTTGAGAGAGTAGTCTTTGCTAATTTACAGCCCACTATCACTATCTGCTTTCATTGAGATGAAAACCAGCCCAGACTCTGAGGGTGGTCAAGAGAGCTGCAGCAGCAGTAGCCCCAAGATCTGCCATGTGTGAACAGATCCCATAGAAGGCCATCAGCTTGGTGCTGGAGGGGGAAAGGGAGGTTAGCCACTAAGAAAACATCAGGCAGCAATTGAAAAGAAGGAAATTACAGCCCTTAAACACTTCCTGAAACAAATTTCTGATGTAAATCTTCCTTTTATAATAGTCACACACACCACACAAAGCCAGACGTGAATGATTTGAGGATGCATCTCTCTTCTTCATTCGTTTCCCTCCTACCATCCACCCCCAAAACACACCCCTTCCCTAACACACACACGCGTGCACACACACACACACTGAATTTATTGTGACAGCTGAAATTCTCTGCTCATCGGAGGACATTTGACAGGGTACTTAAAAAAAAAGAAGAAAAGGAAAAGTGGTTTGGTGTCTCGTGGAGGAGGCAGAGGGGGGTGAGGGGGCGGGGGATTTAAAGTGATACAAGACGCATAATTCAGGCTTCTTGGATTGCAAAAGCTCCTCTTACCAAAAGGGCCTGCTGCCTTTATTTTTATCCAAATGGCTCAATTACTGCAAAGCCCCACAGAGAAAATTATGGATGTTTGCCTCTATTTTTCTCGACAACTGTAGATATTTTGTTTTCCTTCTTTCTTTCTTTCTCCCCCCAGTGGTTATGAGGGGGGGAGGAGGGGAAGATGGTGAGGAAACAGGGGAAAGCGGGGGCAAGTGGCCCTTTTGAAACGAAAGCTTGGCTTGGAGGGGGGGCAGGGGGGAAGCTAGGCCTTGCAGGGGGACAATGGCAATTTCACACCGGCTCCTGCTCTCTGCTCTTTCTCGCCTTCCATTTTCTCTCTCTTGTGCCATGCCCACGCTCACTCCCTTTTCCATTCACACTCTCTTCCTTAAGCGTCTCCCACTCCTCCACTTTCCTTCATCCCCTTCCCCATCCCTTCTCCTCCTTCCCTCCCCACCGCTGCTGCCCTCTTCCCCGGCCTCTCTTCTCCTGTACACAGCCCCTGTGCCTCTTCAAGCCACCCTAATAGCAGCTTGTTTGGCACTTCACTTGTTCTCAATGAGAAAATACCCCTCCCTCTCCCTCTTTTCGCCTTGGTTATTTCCAAACCCTGCAATAGCTCCTTTGCTCAGGGCTGCGGGAAGTGCCTATTTTTCAACATTTCTCTTTGGCTTGTGTTTGTCATCCTCAGAATTACCGCTCCAGGGAGTCCAGTCAGAGCGCCACCAGGCCCCGCTATTCACACCGCTCCTGCTTCTTGAGATCATGTGGGGAGAAATTAGTTATTTATTGCGGGCACCACTGCAAGGCATTTATCTGCAGAAGTGTTTGTTTTGATTACCTGTCGGCAAAGCAGTCTCTGCGGGCAATGCTGCGGAAGTGCTGGCGGCAGCGATTCTGTGGCTAGTCCAGTGCCGGCTTCTCTCAGCAGGAGGCGCTGTGAGGACTGTGGCGAGGCTGGCGGTGAATGAATCCCAGCAGGAGGCAGCATAGGCAATAGCCTAGGAACTCTGGCTGTGGAAAGTGGTAACGACCCCATCCTAGCTTCCCTTGCGGGCATGATGCAGGAGCATGAGCTGAGCCAGAAGGAACTCTTAGCCTCGCTTCTTACCCTGCAGGTGAGGAACAACTCCGGAGCAGTGGCTCCAGAAAAGTTCATGAGTCCTCTGTTCCCAGGGTCTCCCAGTCTTCGCAGAGATGGCCTGTTGGTGCTGTCCCATTGCCATCTTGTCCAAGTAGGGCCACCATCCAGGGGAAACGCAGACACAGCACAGTCCATAACGGCTGCTAGCCCAGCGGTGCTGGAATGATTTTTATACTGGGGGTGCTGAGAGCCATTGAACCAAACTGTAAACCCTGTAAATGATGGAAACCACGTCAAGCCTGGGGGTGGGCAGCCCCTCCTGCCCCTCCTCCAGCAGCCAGAGCTCCACCACTATGTTGCTAATATCAAATACCTAGCTATAGTACAGTCCAGCCAGGACCAAGCTACAGCCCAGCACTATGATCTCAGGAAAAACATGTCTGCCAGGGCTCTGGACAGAGAGGAGGGATGTGAAGGAGGGTTCTCAAAGCACCCAGCCAGGAAAGAGGAGATCTGGAAAATGTATGGACTTCATTGCTGAATTAGTTAAAAAACAAAATAAACCCTCCCCCCTCTTCTGCCTGCAGTCCACCTCTGTTCCTGCTGGGGAAATGGGGTTAGGGTACAGGGGGTTCCCCCATCTGGCATGCCTGCAAGACATGGAGGCTTCCCTCCCTTCCCACCAGGAGCACCAGAGCGGGGTGGGCTCAAGGGTGCCCATTTTCTGGGGCCCCTGGGCACGGGCCCCATTGGCTCAGTGGTTAATCTGCTGCTGCTGGCCAGTGACCGGGGTGCATAGATGTTACTGCAACACCCACAAAATAAAATATGTAGCCCTGCATCAGGCGTCACCTTGTTTCTCAGTTTCTCTTATGTTGCCTGAGAAGGTTTTAGACAAACCAAAGGAAGGCCCTCGGGTGTCGGAATAAGAACGGCTACCTAGGGGTTATACGTGTATAATTATATCAGCACACCTAGTAACCCTGCCCATGTAGACACACCCTACGCTCCCTATTTCAGGTGCACTGCTGCTCAGTGTGGGGAGCTCAACCCTCATCTACCTCAGCCAGGAGCCCACGGGGAGTGGAATCCCAGATGGAGGACGAGCGGCACTATTGCATGTGACTGAGATTTTGCTGTGTGTGCGAGAGAGATGTGAGTGTATCCGAGGCCACAGGGGTCAGGGTGAGTGGGGTGCACAGCACAGGTATGGCAGTACCTGTGCACCAGTGCCTGGCTCTAGGGCATGGGGGGAGGAGGAATGCGCACCTACATGCATTCCTTGTGGAAAACATTCCCAGCTAGCAGGAGCCCTAGCAAACCACGAGCACTTTGACCAGAGAACGTCACCCAGGGCCAGCAGGAGCAGAGCAGAGCTGCTGGGTAACAAAGCGGGGAAGGCGCACACTGTATCTTTAAAGACAGAGGGAGAGCAGCAGCCGCCGGAGGAGGAGGAGGATGCCAAATTGGCCCAGTAGGTAGAACTGCTACTTAAGTGCTGTTGAGAAGCGAGCACCAGGAATTATAACACAGATGATAGTGCCCTGACAGCTGCCATTTGCTGCTGCGGCGAGTCTCTCTCCTAATGGAGTTCTAATGTAGTGGCCTCTTCACTGACAGTCGAGGCCAGAGATATGGGGTGCGTCTTTGTGTGTGTGACAGATGGGACCGTCCCGCAACAAACCTGTAATCCTTTGATTTCTGCTGCGGCTGGCTATACTTAACCCCCTCCTCTCCAAACGGGGCAGCGTCAAGCTCCCTGAACGTCAGACAGTGGCCTGGGGGTGAAGAGGGGAGAGACCCACAAAGGGGATGAACGAAGCTGCTTTGCCAGGCCATCCCCAGAGTGGAGAGGTTACCCGCCATAAACATTGGCAGAGGCAGCCCGTGAGTATAGGCCAACTAGGCCATTGCCTAGGGCGCTGTGTTAAACGGGGCGCCCAATGCTGACGTCACGCCATTGAGGGCTGTGGAGGTCACGCCATTGAGGGTTGTGGAGGCGGGGGCACCAATCATGCATTCCACCTGGGGTGCCAGCTGCCGGCAGCCCGCCTTGGGCCACCCCTGAACACGGGCGTGGCCCACCCAAGCTGGGCCCTGTTGCCAGGGCCAGCCCACAACATTTTGGCACCTGAGGCAGGGAGCTCAAATGACGCCCCCATACCCCCTCGCTTGGGCCAAAACTTTGAAAGGTCTCAATTCTACCTTCTTCCTGTTCTCCTCCTCTCATGGTTCTGCTCTGCTACCTACATATGCACCAGCAGCAGACACAATTTTCTACACTCTGGGTCCTAGTGGCACCCCCCACACCGTCTAGCACCTGAGGTGGCCACCTCAGTTCGCCTCATGGTAAGGCCAGCCCTGCCTGTTGCATGCTCTGCAGATGCCATGCCAGGGAGCACCCAAGTGCAAGGTGGGAGCGCAGAGAGTGTGATGCTGGGGAGTTGTCACCAAGCCAACTGTGGCAGGTTCAGAGTGTGCCAAGCAACCCAGATAGCAAAGCAGGGCTTTGTGAGTTCCTGTGTGGCCAGAGGCCCCCTCCTCCACTCCCATTCTGTTCTCCCCACTCTCGTTAGGGTTCAGTCTAGTGTCTGCTCCCTCCATTTCACATCCCAGCTCTCTCCCACATCATGGCCTGCCCCTCCATGGGAGCTTCCTTCCCACGTCCTGACCCTCCACTCCCTCCCAGTGTTTCCTCCTCACTTGCCCTTCACTGCATCTGCTCTCCACCACTCCATCGTCGCAACATTCCCCCCCCCCCATCTCTGCCCCATCTCCCCTGTGTTCCTCCCACCCTCAGTTCCATTTCACACCCTTGGGTGTCTCCAGGCCCCAGCTCCCAAGACGACTTGTGCATGGCAGGGGTTGTTTTCTGCCCATCAAAGCTCAGCCAAGTTGTCCAAAGCCATCAAAGGGATCTGGTGCCCGATGGCCATTAAGATGAATGCCTTTGGAAATAGTGCCCATGTCTTTTATTCATCTGAAAGGAAACCTTCTCTGACCTGCTGCCCTGCCCCAAGCGTCTGCCCCCACTTGTGGCACTTTGCCCGTGTTACTGAAGTAAGCCTCACAGGGCCCCACTTGGGGAAGAACAGGCAGAAACTGGTACCAGGAGACTAAGGCCAACAGTTCTAAATACAGTTTTGCTTTCCCACACTGAGGCTGATTTTTACAGGTGCTGATCACGCCTGACCCCCAATGCCGTCAGGAGGAACAGCCTGTGTTCAGTGCCAAGGCACACCAGGCACCAAGCTGAGCTTCCAATCAGGCACCCAGAGAAGCAGCTAGATTTCCAGACGAGCTCAATGTATTGTGGGAAAATCGGGCCCTCAGTGGCTTATGCTCGGTGTCTCCAAGTCAAGGAGACATCTAACACCGCGAGCTGATCTGTCCTGAAGTGACTTGCCCACGACGGAGTCACTGACAGAAATGGCATTAGGACCTGATTTCCTACTCTCCTCCGCTCCCCACCCTCGCTTGGGGCAGAGGCATGAGATGTAAGAGGGCTCCAAGCTAGGCTGCAGCAGCAGAAGCATGCCAGTATTACAAAACCAAACCGCCCTGCCGCATCCTTAGGAGAATACCGCAAATGGGGTGTTGAAAACCCTCTCCCCGCCATGTTCATGCACCAATCACACACCTTCACGTGGCAGGGGCGCTACAAGCCAAGTGTGTATTCCACCATCTGAGACGCTCCCTCATGGGGGATTTCCTTTCTCTCTTCCCATCTGCTGAGTGGTAGCTGCTTGGCTGAGGCTTGAGGGCTGCAGAGCCTGGAAGCGTAGCTCCGCGGCTTCCACACTGGCCTCACCAGCTTTCGTTTTTATTTGTCTTTGCAGAGCCATGGTGGGTTTTGCTCTGACAGTACCAAGCCGGGCTAGGTTGTTCGCATTTCGCCTTTTGAAAGGGCCCCGGGTTTGTTCCTTCCTCAAAGACCAGGACTCAGGCTCGCACCCCCTAGCGGCGCCGTTTGTGCTTGGTAAATAGCCCCAGTGCTCGGTGCAGAGTTTTTGTCATGGTCTGGAGAGGTCCCTTCAACGACCACGAATCCCAATGAGGGGACAAAATTCTCTCCTGGGAATAAAGTAATCAAGGCATCATGCAGGCACATTTTTCAGCTTCCAATGAACGCAGCGATGAGATTTGCTACCAGATTAACAGCCCTGGCAGCGGAGATCCCCTCCTTAGCCACAGAACAGGTAGGGCATGAGCAGCAGTAAGAGCACAGGCCTTCCCTTAGCCAACATGCCTCCTCCCTAGCTGTGAAGTTCGGGAGGGTCGGGGGCCAGAGGTCTACAGGCGAGAGAGGAGCCTAGCTGATGAGTTGTCCACTGAGTCTGCCCCCCTGGGGACCCAGCGAGAAAGGGGAGCAGTCCATAGTTTGGACAGTTGTCCATTAAGCACAAGTATGACACTGACCAACTCACTGAGCCCCCAGCAGCCTGTTAACCCTTCCCTGCCCCATCTTAGTGCCCTTTTAAACACAGAGACATTTTCTTAGCAATTTCAAGTCCTGTAGCTTGTTTTCCTGGAGACTTAGGGTGTGTCTAGACTACAGGGATTTTTGAAAAAACTTCCCCTGCGTCTAGACTGCTGCCACATTCTTTTGAAAGTAAATTGAAAGAACGCAGCAGTTTTTTTGACCGCGGCAAACCTCATTTTTGACGAGGAAGAACACCTTTTTTTTAAAGTGCTCTTTTGGAAAAAGGCGCTATGTCATGCGAACTGTGCTTTTTTGAAAGCGAGCATCCAGACTGCTTGGGTGCTTTCTTTCGAAAAAGCGGCTTGCTTTCTCAAAAGTACTGGTTGTCGTCTAGATGCTCTTTTTCAAAAGAGGCTTGCTGTCTAGACGTAGCCTTAGAGTGAAATCCTGGATCGGGTGAAGTCAGTAGCAAAGCTCCCACCGCTGATGTTCACAGGGCTGGCCCACAACATTTTGGCGCCTGAGGCAGGGAGCTCAAATGACGCCCACATACCCCCTCGCTTGGGCCAAAACTTTGAAAGGTCTCAGTTCTGCCTTCTTCCTGTTCTACTCTACCACCATCTCTGTGCATCTAGAGCAGAGAGACTACATATGCACCAGCAGCAGACAATTTTCTACACTGGGTCCTAGTGGAGGGCCCCCCTCCCCACAGTCTGGCATCTGAGGCAGTCGCCTCAGTTTGCCTCATGGTAAGGCCAGCCCTAGGTGTTCATGGAACAGGATTTCAGCCTTGAAGGGGGTCAGTCCAGACAAGCTCAATCCATTGGGGGTAAATCGTGTACTTGGTATCTCATGCTGGGCATCTGGTCAAGGAGACATCTAACGCCACAAGCCGATTTGTGCCGAAGCGACTTGCCCACTGTCAGAAGTGAGATTAGGACCCAATTTTCTCATCTCCTACACTCACCATACTCGCTTGGGGCAAAGGCGTGAGGGGGCTACATGTTGCTGGATGTAAAAGGGCTCCAAGGCTGTTAAGACTCAGGGTCCCCATTGCTCTTTTTGGAGGCCTGGGGGCCTGACGTCTTAACAGTCTTGTTTTCCCACTGTTCTATTGGGTGTTTTAGTCAAAAAGCCACAAACATTATGGAAGCAGCTTGGATAAAGATCTCCACCCCACACAGTTCACTAGATCCCACTCCCTCGATACCTGTGATGTCACAATCCTCCCGGATCGCCTATTGTCCACAAACTCTTCCTGGAAAGCAGAGTGGACCAGGCCTGAAGACTAAGCAAGAAGAGCAGATACTACAAACAAATATACATTTTCAGGACACAAAGCAGCAAAAGCACAGGGCATGAAGCTAAAGGCGAGGTCACAGGGCGAGTTTGTGAAACAGTCGGGATTAGAACCTACATTCTAATTCTGCAGCACATCCTTCCTTGTCAGCAGCGATGTAGGCTGAAATGGAGTCCAATTCTGCAAGGTTCTGAGCACTCTCAAATCCCATTTACTATTCCTGGAGCGGAGGGCTCTTAAAACCTGCCAGCTCTCGGCAGGATCGGGCCTCCCAAAAGCAGCCCAAGAAATAGAGCACTAGAGTGGGTAGGCACACAGCACAATTAGCCAACAAGTGGCTGTTTTGTGTAGGATTGTTGCTGATGTGTGTTAAGTGGCTTTCTGAGAGGAAAATGTTAGGCACTAGAGAGATTGACAGACAAAAGGGGGAAATGCATTAGGTTTTATTGGTCTGTTTTGAACACATCTGACATCACGCTATTGAGCAAGTTCGGCTCGGCTTTTGGGAAATGAAAAAAAAAAGAAGCTAGAAGAGGAGGGGGAAAAAGAGAGAGAATAATCCAGACAGGCAAGTGGTAGCATAATGGCAGGAGACATTGGAGCAAACTGTGGCAACCAGATGGGACCCGAGTGCCAATAAAATATAACAGAATTAGCAAACTCATGCATTGTTCCCAGCAGAATGCGCGCCACTCTCCCTTTAATAGCTGCCTATCTGTGATATAATACAAGTTCTTTCAGCTGTTAAGCCGGCCAAGGACAAAAATCACTGGTAAATAGCGAGAAAGACTGAAAAGCAGGAGGCAGAGTTCCTGGTAGAGCCTCCAGCTAGTTTCTATATTGGCTAGATTCTATACAGTCTCAGATTGGCTGCAGAGTGGGTGAAAACCCCGCAAAGCCAGACCCGTATTCCCTTTTGCCCAGGCCCCAGCTGCATCCCGCCTTTGCTGATATTACATGAGGATAGTTGTGCCTGTCATGTTCTCCACTGCAACCCAGTTGGATGCATTGGTCAGCTCTTCCAACTGGTCAGAGACATCCCTCAATGCACGGGACTTCTCTGGGCCTAGATGGGGCCAGACTAGCTGGGAAGGATTTCAGCAAAGGCTGGCGCGTTTGGAGGGAAGAAACCGGGCTGGAGGAACGTTACTTACTCAGGGCTCAGGAGAGCATGTGCTGGAGTCAAGGGAAAGATTTTCACTGACTTCCCCGTTTGCTGAGTCAGGGCCCCACATTTCCAGGCCTGACATCACTGGCCAGGATAGAAATATGGATGGAGGTTGAGGGCAGGACTTGAATCAAAACTAATTTCTGCTTTCTCGCCCCCTCAGTCCTACACTCTGCAAGCCAACAATTCAATCAGCCTCTTCCCTAAGCCAGACCTCACACGCGCCTGTAGCCAAGCGAGGGGCACATGACCAGCGAGGCAACAGGCAAGAGGCTTCCAGCCAGAGAGCTTTGCTAGGCCAGCTGGTAAGAAGATGGCAAAGACCTAATGTTCCTTCCTGCCCAGCCATTTTGCCAAACCCATTGGTTTCCTACCCTCTTCCAAACTGTGGACAGGATGCAGTTTATGCTTGGTGAAGTCTCGGCACGCTACAGAAACAGGAATAGGGAGAAGGCACTATGGTGAAGAAGAAGGTGATCAGAGAGGGTGTGGGGCCCTTACTGGATGAGGGCAGTAACCTAGTGACAGATGATGTGGGGAAAGCTGAAGTACTCAATGCTTTCTTTGCCTCTGTCTTCACAGACAAGATCAGCTCCCAGACGAATGCGCTAAGTGACGCAATATGGGATGAAGGTGGACAGCCCTTGGTGGGGAAAGAACAGGTTAGGAACTATTTAGAAAAGCTAAACGTACATAAATCCATGGGTCCGGACTTAATACATCCAAGGGTATTGAGGGAGTTGGCAAATGTCATTGAGGAGCCTTTGGCCATTATCTTTGAAAAGTCGTGGAGATCAGGAGAGAGCCCACATGATTGGGAAAAGGCAAATGTAGTGCCCATCTTTAAGAAAGGGAAGAAGGACAATCCAGGAAACTATAGGCCGGTCAGTCTTACCTCAGTCCCTGGAAAAATCATGGAGGGGATCCTCAAGGAATCCCTTTTGAAACACTTGGAGGAGGGGAAGGTGATCAGGAATAGTCAGCACGGATTCATGAAGGGCAAGTCATGCCTGACCAATCTGATTAGCTTCTATGATGAGGTAACTGGCTCTGTAGATATGGGGAAATCAGTGGATGTGATATACCTTGACTTTAGTCTCCCACAACATTCTTGCCAGCAAGTTATGGGAATGTGGATTGGCTAAATGGATGGTAAGATGGATAGAAAGCTAGCTGGAAGGTCGGGCCCAGTGGGTAGTGATCAACAGCTCAATGTCAGGATGGTGGTCAGTTTCTAGTGGAGTGCCCCAAGAAGGCTAATGGCATATTAGGTTGCATTAAGAGGACCATTGCCAGCAGACCCAGAGATGTGATTATTCCTCTTTATTCGGCTCTGGTGAGGCCACATCTGGAGTATTGTGTCCAGTTCTGGGCCCCCAATTACAGGAAGGATGTGTATGCATTGGAGAGGGTCCAGCGGAGAGCGATCAAAATGATTAGGGGGCTGGAGCATATGACCTACAAGAAGAGGCAGAGGGAGTTGGGTCTATTTAGTCTGCAGAAGTGAAGAGTGAGGGGGGATTTGATAGCCGCCTTCAACTTCCTTAAGGGAGGTTCCAAAGAGGCTGGAGAAAAGCTGTTCTCAGTAGTGATGGATGGCAGAACAAGGAGCAATGGTCTCAAGTTACAGTGGGGGAGGTCTAGGTTGGATATTAGGAAAAACTATTTCACTAGGAGGGTGGTGAAACACTGGAATGGGTTAACTAGTGGAGTCTCCATCCCTAAAGGTGTTTAAGTCTCAGCCTGACAAAGCCCTGGCTGGGTTGATTTAATTGGGATTGGTCCTGCCTTGGGCAGGGGGCTGGACTTGATGGCCTTCTGAGGTCTCTTCTAGTTCTATGATTCTATGATTCTGTGAGAGAGGAGAGAAATCCAGCAGCCCACGGCCCAGGACGTGAGATACTTGGCAAGCTGGAGGCCTCTGCATAGCTCAAGATCTTTAAGGCTGATGCCATGGTTATATCTGGCCCTGGTGGAGTGCCAGCTCCATTCCATAGCAGGGGCAGGACTCTTCAGACATTACCACTACTCTCCATTGTGTTATGAGCAGCATGGCATCAGCCCCCACTTTACAGCCCTGCAGATCTCCCCCAAAGCGCTCTCTGTGGCTTTGTTTCTGTAGTGTTCTGTATTAACAGGTAGCTTTAGTCCAAGGCCCTTTTACCTGCTCACCCAGCCCTCTCACAGGAAGGCAGCTGACCTGTAGTACTGCAGTCTGAAAGCCTGGCATGACATAAGAACAGCCATACTGGATCAGACTAAAGGTCCATCTAGCCCAGTGTTCTGTCTTCCAACAGTGGCCAGTGCCAGGCACCTCAGAGGGAACAAACAGAACAGGGAATCATCAAGTGGTCACCCATTCCCAGCTTCCGGCAAACAGAGGCTAGGGACACCATCCCTGCTCATCCTGGCTAGTAGTGATTGATGGACCTATCCTCCATGAATTTATCTAGTTTTTTTTGAACACTGTTAAAGTCCTACCCTTCACAACATCCTCTGGCAGAGAGTTCCACAGGTTGACTGTGTGTTGTGTTGTGCTTTGTGTCTGTTCCTTTTGTTTGTTTTAAACCTGCTACCTATTCATTTCACTAGGGGTACGTTGACGGAGCCATGTAGATTTGTTGTTTTGGCAAAGGTAAATGAAGCCGCGATTTAAATGAGCGCGGCTTCATTTACATTTACATGGCTGCCGCGCTGAGCCAACAGCTGATCAGCTGTTTGTCCGCTCAGCGCGCTAGTCTGGACGCTCCGCTGCCGACATCAAAGCCCTTTGTTGGCAGCCCCGGTAAACCTCATCCCACGAGGAATAACGGGGCTGCCAACAAAGGGCTTTGATGTCGGCACGGGAGCGTCCAGACTAGCGTGCTGAGCGGACAAACAGCTGATCAGCTGTTTGTCGGCTCAGCGCGGCAGCCATGTAAATGTAAATGAAGCCGCGATCATTTAAATCGCGGTTTCATTTACCTTTGCCTATGTGTCTAATCTACATGCCTCTGACGACAGAGGCATGTAGTCTAGACACAGCCTTGGTGACCTCTAGTTATTGTGTTACAGGAAGGAGTAAATAACTCCACTTTTTCCACACCATTCAGGAATTTATAGTCCTCTATCATATTCCCACCGTTGTCATCTCTTTCCCAAGATGAAAACTCCCCCCTGTCATAAAGGACTGGATGGGTCAGAGCTGTAGACAAGATTGCCTAGCCTATGTTTGCCCAGTGCTCAGAACAGGGTAGTGCCAGTCACATCAGGGAGCCCGGGCACCTCCCCCGTACGAATAAAACAATAATCATGTACATGTGTTCAGTAGAGGACGCCCCCTGCAGTGTAAACACTTCAGAAAATAAAGCAGGAGTCAAAACATGAGGGATCTTGTAGGAACATAACCCCTGCCCCAGCTGTGTGCAGATAACAGGGAGATGCACAGCTGGCCTGAGGAAAGTGAAGTCACTTCATGTCCTCCAGCTGCCCCACCCCAATACCAAGGGAGCTCCTCTCAGCCCCTTAACCATCCCACCCTTCGATCCTGGCATAAAATGATGTGCCTGAAGCTGCACTTAGGGCTTTTGGTCTATTGATTCCCCACTCTGCAAGCACTAAAATGACCTGGCTGGCCCGGACAGAGGTATTACAGCTTCCTCCCTATTTAACACCCATGGCAGAGGAATTGGGACTTTTGTTAAACAATGGTTAACACAGTCGGGAAAGCGCTTTGCCCCTCTTCCTTCAGCGCAGGGCCCAAATCACTCTGTCACAATATGGCCAACCAGCACACAGGAAACTCAGGCAGGTTGTCTTACCCCAGTTCTTTGAGCTGCGAATGCAAGCAAGTTGGAAACTCCCCTCCACTCCCCAGTCTCAATCTTCCTTATGGCTCAGCCAGTTGGGGCATTGGTTCTGGCTATAGGGGCTGCAGCTGTGGGGCTGTGGGGCATGGCATGGCCCTGCCCTCAGGGGAAAGGGACATGCTGGCAGCACAGGTCTGGTGGGCCTGAGAACTGCCAGTTTGTAAATAATCCCCTTGCACTGGCCTGGGCGGAGCAAGGCTGCCCCTGCCATCCATGCCCCTTTGCCTCTGGCTGCCCCCTGGCTCTGGGGACTGGCGTCCCAATGCCAGGCTCCGTTACCCCCCTGAGGGCCCACAAAAAAGCTTGGCTCTGGGCCCACAGAAGGTTAATCTGGCTCCGACTCTGCCCATGGGCTCTGGAGGCTTCTCACCCCCGGGGAGCTCCAGGCACGCAGGAGCAGGTGTGGGGCTTCAGCAGAAGTGCATGCTGGGGACTGGGACCACTGGGAGGTGGGGGGCCACCAGGGATGGGGGCTGCTGAATGGGGCAGTCAGGGGAATGAGGGTGCAGCCGGTGATAGGAGCCACCAGGGGGCCACCAGGGACTGGGGGTACTGGCGCGGGGGAGATAGGAGCTGCAGCCGGCAGTGGGGGCTGCAGGGAACTGGGCTGCTGCAGAGATGGGGGCTGCAGACAGTGGGGGGCTCCAGGGAAAGGGGCTTCAGCCTGCCAGTGGGGGACACCCAGCTCTGCAGCGACATGGGGCTTCACGTTGGTGGCGGGGACGCCTGGAAACAAGCTGTTTTTGTGGGAGAGGCATAAGGATCTTGTGCAAAAAAGGGTTTTTTTGTGCAAAAAGGAAACATCCACCCTGCTTGTTTTTGTGCAAAAAACTCTTGTGCAAAAATCGATCGAATAGATTATGCAAATGAAGCATGATAAAATACTAATCAGAGCTTCATTTGTATACTCTCTGCCACCAAAAGCTGGCAGTGTAGACATAGCCTGTGTTTACGGCCAGCTACAGACAGAAGGCTGCTGTGGCTGAGCTGACCGGGGGACTCAAGGACCAGCAGGGCAGTGCAAATATGGGACAATTTGCCCCTTTAAAAAAACATAAGAACATAAGACCATAAGAATGGCCATATTGGATCAGACCAAAGGTCCATCTAGTCCAGTACCCTGTCTGCCGACAGTAGCCATTGCCAGGAGCCCCAGAGGGAGGGAACACAACAGGTAATCCCTCTCCAGTCATCCATTTCCAGGCAAACAGAAGCTAGGGACACCATTCCAACCCATCCTGTCTAATAGCCATTGATGGACCTAACCTCCATGAATTTATCTAGTTCTTTTTTTTTTTTTTTTGAAGCCTGTTAAAGTCCTAGTCTTCACAATATACTCTGGCAAGGAGTTCCACAGATTGACTGCACGCTGAGTGAAGAAAAACTGCCTTTTGTTTGTTTTGAACCTGCTGCCTATTAATTTCATTTGGTGACCTCTAGTTCTTATATTGTGGGAATAAGTAAATAACTTTTCCTTATTCACTTTTCCCACACCAGTCATGGTTTTATAGACCTCTATCATAAAACCCCTTAGTCTCCCTCTTTTGTAAGCTGAAAAGTCCAAATCTTTTAAATCTCTCTTCATACGGGACCTGTTCCAAACCCCTAATCATTTCTGTTGCCCTTTTCTGAACTTTTTCCAATGCCAATATATCTTTTTTGAGATGCAGTGACCACATCTGTATGCAGTATTCAAGATGTGGGTGTACCATGGTTTTATATAGAGGCAATAAGATATTCTCTGTCTTATTCTCTCTCCCTTTTTACATGATTCTTAACATTCTGTTTGCTTTTTGGACTGCCACTGCACACTGAACGGATGTTTTCAGAGAACTATCCATAATGACTGTAAGATCTCTCTCTTGAGTAGTTGTAGCTAAATTAGTCCCCATCAGGCTCTGTCTACACCACAGTCATTTTTTTCTGATAGTTTTTTCAAAAGAGGCTTTTCCAAAATTTGGCCCATCTACACTGGGCCAAATTTTGGAAAAGCCTCCTCTTTCGGAAGAGCCCTTCTTCCTCGTGGGCGGAGGAAGACAGGGTTTCCGAAAGAATATGTCTGTTCTTCCACAAAAAAAACCAGAAGAGTAGACGTGTCCTCTGGACGCAGTGGAGTGTTTCCGGGATACCAGCGGTATCCCAGAAAAACCCCGTAGTGTAGACATAGCCTCATAGGCGGTGTCTAGATTGGCATAATTTTGTGCAAATACTTTTAACGGAAAAGCATCCGTGCCAGTGTAGATGCTCTCTTGCACAAGAAAGCTCTGATGGCCATTTTAGCCATCGGGCTTTCTTGCGCAAGAAATTAATGTGGTTGACTACACTGGCCCTCTTGTACAAGAATACTTGCGCAAGAGGGCTTATCCCTGAGCAGGAGTGTTGGAGTATTTGCACAAGAAACACTGATTCTGTAGTAGATTAGTAAAGCATGATTTCCCTCTACAAAACCATGTTGACTTTCCCCCAACAAATTATGTTCATCTATGTGTCTGACAATTTTATTCACTACTATAGTTTCAACTAATTTGCCCGGTACTGACATTAGATTTACCGGTCTGTAACTGCCAGGATCACCTCTAGCACCCTTTTTAACTATTGCTGTCACATTAGCCATCTTCCAGGCATTAGGTACAGAAGCAAAACAAAAAAAAGTCAGGACACCTGGAAGAGAGCTTAAATAAGAGACAGTCCTGGTAAAAATGGGACGGATGGTCACCCTAATAATGTCACTCAGACAAGTAATCCCATTCAAGTCAGTTACATGAGTAAAGTGCACAGGTGCTCGCAGGATTGGGACCATGCAAAACTCCTCATATTGGCTTCCAGGGATGTGGGGGAAGGGAAGGTTTGGGCGAGGACAGTGCAGGGGTAGGAGAGGTAAAGGCATAGCAGGAAACGGCACGAGCGGGGGCTCTTGTACATTTCAAAGTCTCAGGCGCTGCAGGGAGCGTGGGGTCAGTCCACTGCTGGCCCTGTGCTCCCTGCGGGGCTTCTGCTACAGTTCAAAGGTGGAGGTGCCCTTATAGACTAATTGAATAATCGATAGAAAGCCCTGTACCCGTCTCCACAGAGTAAACAGGGCAGGGCCTCAGAGATGGGGTGAGTGGAGTAAGGACCTCAGAGAAGGGGCGGGGAAGGACGTGGGGCCAGGGTATTGGGGTTTGATTCTGTATTCACTTAAATTCAAAAAGTGATCTTGTGTTTAAAAAGGTTGGAGACCACTAATCGAGGCTGATTTCCTGCAGAAGCCCGGTCAGAGAATTCCACTCAGGAATTCCTCCACTGAGCCCAACCACCAGCTGGAGTTGAAAAAGCAGCAATGTCAGACCGGAAGCTCTTTGGGGCAATGCACATTTTGTTAGCTCGTGGTGCTAAAGGGTCACATTGTGCCTGTGCTGCATGATGATATGGCAAATAATGGACATTGTTATTTGCTGGCATAGTGCAATAAGTTCTGGACCCAGAGCACTATTGTGCTGGATGCTTGACAGACATAATAATAGTTGCCATTGTCATCAGGTCGTATGGAAACAGCTCTAAAAACCTAAAGGAATTTAACGGAGATTTGTAGATTCTTCCTGTCCCAGCTTTTGAACCAGCCTACAGAATCCAGGGGGGTATAAAAGCTGGGCTTACATTCAGCCGGAGCGGCTCTGGTAAATACGTTCAAACAGGGGCGGATGAGGGTTTTGTGGGGTCTAGGGCAGCACAGTTTCGCAGGGCCCCCCCCCCCTCTTTGACACGGCGCATGCGCGGGGCCTCTTGAAGCGCAGGGTCCTGGGTAGCCACCCCGCTCGCCCTGCCCTATATCCGCCACTGCATTCAAACCTTCCGGGCTGAAGCTCTGAGCCACAACTCCTCCCATGGGGGATTCTGGGAAATTCTTTGAGAATTTAAGCCCCAGATATGAGTCTCTATTAAGTTCCGTGGGATGGTTCCCTACAGAAAGGATTCTGTGTTCTATTAAATTCTAGAAAATACTTCCATAAAGGACAAGGGCTTGTGCCTTTTGTGTTGGGGATGCATCTCAGAGGCACATGCCTAGGCTCCGCACCAGCCCAATGTAAACCAGCCCCAGGTTGCAAATAAGCATCTAGCCAGTATTTAGACTTTTGAAGCGAGGGAACACAGCATCTTGGCATCTCCGCCCCAAGCTTTGCCTAGAGTAGCCAGTCAACCTTCGAAGCCCACAGAGCTTGAAAGCTTTCCAAGCCCAGAACCTGAAGGTCTGCATGCTCCAGACTCCTACAAACCCTGCAGGTCTTGTCTGGGCCTTGCCTACCCTACCATGGCCGCTGGCCTTCCCATTCCAGAGTCCTCCAGAGAAAAGCAGTCCAAACCAAGCCAAAAAAAAAAAAAACAGCCGGGAGGCTTATGGTTCCCTCTTGCAAACAAGCAGAGGTCAGGGTGGGGTTTCTACGAGCCCCCCCGTCTCCCCTTTTTTATGGAAATATTGATCGAGATAAACCAGGGAGCCGTGTTACATCTCCTGCCGAGGTCAGGAGTTCAACAGCACAGCTGGCAGCTCGCCCGGTGGCCACGATTTAGACCTCCTCCATGCTTGCCAACAGAAGTTGTATTTGGTGGAGGTTTTCCCTTCGTTGTCTCCCTCCCACTCCCCTGGAGAGCGCTGGATGGGGAAATAGATGGCGGAGAGGGCTTGTGAAGCTTGATACAACTCCTAGGGGCAGGGGCCAAAGTGCTTTCGCCAAGGGGAGCTAATAACAAATCGATGCGGGGCTACCATGACACGCTGACCCTGCTGCTAACACACGGTTTTAATGTGTGACAGTAAATCTGTGTGGTGGTCCCTCTGCGAGGGAGGGGCAGCCGCGGGGATGGGGGAGGAAGCTGTGTTAGTACGAGGTGGAGAGGCAGATGGAGCTGGGGGAGGCCCGGGACATTGACATTACAGCTTGATTCGTAAAGAGAAATGCTCTTAACGAAACATGGTCAGCAGTGAGCCTGGCTCAGGGGACAGTGGCTCTCTGCAGGTGTGACTTACACACCTAGTGCGGTTCACTGTCCCGTCTAGTGGCACTTAGACCACTTGCAATGAGCGATAACAACAAGGGACCTCTACGGCCTCGGCTGAGAGCCAGTTGGCTTTGTAGCTCAAGCTGTAGAGGCTCCAATACTACGCTCCAGAGATCAAATCTGCTTGGTGGTGGTTTCACAGGTATGGGCAGATGGAGGGTCTCCAGGCTGGCAACCCCACTAGAATGGACCTTCTCAGAAGAACATTGTTGGGGTGGGGTTGCTCCTACTGCAGACTTGGGGCCCTGTGACTTGCACTTGTGTCAAGGCACCGTCTTAGCTAACACTAAGCAGGTGCAAGCCACCATCTGAGGGCCTCTCCAGCCCAACTGCTTGGAGAAAGGCCCATCATTCCTCGAGTGCCAACCTCTCCCCCTCAGGCGAGTCTGAAACCCTTGGGAACAGCTCCTTAGCCATCAGGAGGAGTGCACGCCATTGGTCCTGGGGATCCCCATCTGTAGCCCAGCACTGGGACATGAATGCTCAGGCCCATGTGGCTACACGAGACCAGCTTGGCGTCAGCAGGAGCTGGAGCCGACTGTGCAGGAAATGGGCAGTGACCTGTGGAATAGGATCTTACAGATATAGGGCCAGCTCCTGGACTGCTCCCCCATCCCTCTCGTGCCACAGGAGAGCTTACAGAGGCAGCTGGGAATCCCAAGGCAGCATGTAGTAAGGAGATACCTGCCCATACCTATGCTTGCCTTGGAGTCTTCTCTGTGGAGGGTGGAATTTCCCCCTCCTCTCAGCTTCTGTGTCCGGCCTCCAAGCTCTCTGCAGAACACGCCAGTGCTTTCAAGTTGAGAAAACAAGCAACAGTCCCAGAGTGTCCTTCAAACTCTCCTTGAGCCTTTGCCGTATCAGTCTGCAATGTGCACTGCCAGCAGCAATTCTAGGCCGCGGCTCCTTCTCCCGGGGTGGGGGGGGAGTGGGAGGGAGCCTGCAGGCTCAAGCCAACACACGCTGCAAAGCCCCTTGAACGCTCTCTCTATAGCAACCCCTTCCTAGGCCTTGCATGTCTCCAGCCCGCTGTTCTCCGATTTGCACACCCCTCCTTCTTCCCTGGAGTTCCCTGTGGTTGCATCCTTGGGGAGTAACTCTGGGGGTGTCCTACCAGGCTGCCTGCCTGCAGCAGAAATCACTCAGGCAACTCCAATCAGCTCATGAGCCTGCCCGGTGCCCACCACACCCCATTTCTGCCACCTACCTGGCACAGTCATCCCAGCTGGCTCGGGCGAGTCTACAGGCACCCAGACTTCCCCCCAAACAAAGACAAGAACTTTGCATCCTGCTGCTACTTCCCTTATTTGCACCACTAAAGGTGGCTGTGCAAGCACATGGGCTCCAAGTCCAGCAACTGGAGTGCACAGACAACACAGCCAGCTGCACCAGTAACGCAGGGGTCCAGCTGCATTGGTAAAGCTGATCCAGGCGTGTAAGGTGGGCGACAGCAGGCGGGGGCTCTCCTACTCTAATACGCTGTATGACAAAGAGGATATTTCTCAGAAGTGCCTCGGCTCCATTCACTTTCAGGGAGGAGACTTCGGCACCTAACTGCCTACAGAGCAGTTAAAGATAATATGATACCTACCTCTTTGATGTCACTGTTCATCAATCGCTCTCAAAGCACTTCACAGTCCTGACTATATTTACCTTCTGAATGTCCCTGGGAGGCAGGGCAGTGCAGTTTTCCCATTCCCAGCTGGGAAACTGAGGCAAGGAGAGACTCAGTGATGTGCCCAAGCTCGCACAGCAAGCCTGTAAGGGAATTGCATCAGGGCCTCCCAGATCCTAGGCTAGCCCCCTAACCACTGCGTGGACCTCATTTAGGAGTGTCTATGTAACCCACACCCCCACTAGGTCTATACTGGCAGCTTCTTGCACAAGAACAGCTGTTCTTCCGCAAAAACTTGCTGGCTGTCTACACTGCACAAGCAGGCTTCCAGAAGTAAATTTATAGTACAGTGTTGTAAAACAGGGCTTCTTCCGGAAGAGTTATTCCTCTCCTCACGAGGAATAAGCCCTCTTGTGCAAGAGCTCTTCCACAAGAGGCTTGTGTCGACAGGCAACATGAATTTCTTGCGCAAGAAGCCCCTATCGTTAAAACGGCCATCAGAGCTTTCTTGCACAAGACAGTGTCCACACTGCCATGGGTGCTCTTGCACAAAAGCACATGCTAGTGTAGACGCTCTCTTGTGGAAGACTTTTTGCACAAGAACTCTTCCACAAAAGAGTTCTTGCACAAGAAGCTGCCAGTGTAGATGTAGCCCTAGTGTGGTTCACTGTCCCCTGCAGTGGCACCTAGACCACAGCAACAGATAAGATCAAGAGGCCCTTACAACCTAGGCTGAGCGCCAGCTGGCTTTGTAGCTCAAGCTATAGAGGATCCTATACTAAGCTTCACAGGACCCAGATTCAAATCTGTCTGGTGCTGGTGACGTCTACACCTATGACAAAGACTCATTTCTGTAAATGCTCTGTAGCCACTGCTGCTTGGGTCTCGAAGTGCTTCCTTCTGTAGCTCCCCAGCCCAGACAGGCTCCGGAGACGCCCCATTCAGAATGGGGGACCCGCTGCAGCATGCTCAGGAGAGCGCCTGGACGCTCAGCAGTGGGAACGTTATGGCCTTGGCCTCGCTGGAGACAAAACAAAGCATCTCCCAGCACCACAGCAAGGGGACCTTTATTTTAGTGGAGGGAGTAAAAAACCCCCCAATCCCTGACTCTACCCCAAATCCTCCAGCACCTCCAAGACACCGTTTTTCCGCGGAGAAGGGGGGCGAGCCCTGGTACTTAAGCTGCAGTCCAGCCCAGGTAATTACATTCACCCGGCAGACTCAGGGGGCGCGATGTGCTTCTTCACATGCACAGAGCGGGTGTGTCGCTGCACATCGCTACGCCCCTGTCGCCTTCCACCCTAGCTGGGGCAGCATCTCACTGAGGTGGGAAGCCAGGGTAGTTGAGGGTAAACTCGAATACCCGCCATTCCTCATCGGGGGGGCTAGGGACATCTCTCCTTGTTTGGCCACTATGCCACGGGGTGAAGTTCTGTCTAGTTCGCCATCGGCTTCCTCCAGCTTTTGGCTCTGTGGGGGGAAGGTGCTATAAATAGGAATGTCGGCCATATAATGGCTCCCCCTCCACAGATACACTGCGACCCGCCTGCCCTGCCGCAGTCTGTTTTCATCACGCTCTCCTCCTGCCCCTCTGCAGTGACCCACAAAGAAGCCATATCCTGGTCGCAAAGGTTTCCCCATAATCATGTGGTTTGAAGCCAGAAGCAGTGGGGAGAGAGGGGGGGAGAGAAGGCCAGGGGAGAGCAACCCATAGAAGCAGCTCATGTGACCGCAAAGGTCACCTCTGCAACCTCCGGGAGCACCCATGTGCCCTGAGAACCCGAGAGGCAGGCAGTAAGTGAGCGGAGAGGGGGGAGGTGCCGTTAACAGCTGGGGTCTCCAGTTACCAGCCACCATACCTGGCTCTCCTGCAAATAACCACGACTCTCATGCTCCCGTCCGTGGGGCGGGGTGGGGGGAGGGGCAGGCCAGAAGGAAGCCCTCACAAAGCCCCAGTAGGTCACTGACCACTGCTATTGAGTGACCAGATGGACTTTCCCGCTCTGCGTTTCCAGCCTCCTGTGTAGGCCTCTTGTCTCTTTCTGGGCTGCCGCGGAGCTTTGACTGTCTGTCCCCTCAGGGCAGCCTTTTGTAACGGGTGTGCAGATCTGCCCTTGTGTCGTTCTGATCCCAGCCAGCCTTCTCCCTCCACCGCCCATGGCAGCGTGTCCCAGGAAAGAGTATAATGGGCTCTTTCAGGCCTCTCAGGCCCGCTTTGGGAAACTCCCAGGGAGCAGCAAGAGGGAGCCTTGTTAAATGTTTAGACAAAGCCACCTTGTTAAGGGGTTTACAAAGACGCCCCCTCGCCCCGCTCCCCTGCGAAGCCTTTGGCTAAATGCACCCAGCTCCACCCAGGGCTTTTGCTCTCGTGGCAACGTAACACACAGTTAATCGGCACATCAGGCTGCAGGCCTGGGAACCGTGCAGGACTCGGGCATCTCGTGGTCTCCTGTTAACCGTTCGGGGCCCCTTTGCCCAATGCAGACACAACCCAGGTGCATTAGACGCAGGGTAACAATTCAAAAGCACCCAAGTCGTGTAAGTGCCTCCGCTCCATTTTCAGTCGTGACTCCTGAAAGCCAATGGGACTTAGGCTCCCAAATTCTAAGTCACTTCTGACAATGGGTCTTGGCTCCTAAGCCCCTGAGGTACATTTGACGTGAGTACCAAGAATCTATCGGTTGCTATTATCATCTGCATTCTGGTAGCCATTGCCCCAGCATGGGAAGCTCACTGCACGAGGTACGGTGCTGACATGGCCCTGCCCTGAAGACCTGGTTTACAATCTAGTCGAGATTACCCAGATGTCACCTGACTTCCGTCAGTTCTGCAGAAGGCGGTAATTACAACACTACTGTGCTACTTAGCAGCATTAATGCAGGATTTTTCATCCCTGAGCTCAGAGCACTTTAAAAAAGCAAGTGAGACTTACTGTCCCCCTTCTACAGCTGGGGAAACTGAGGCATGGAACATAGGAAGTGACATGGCCAACGTCACACAAGGGGTCATAAGCAGAGCTGAACCCACCTGGCTCCTTGAACATAAGAACATAAGAACGGCCATACTGGGTCAGACCAAAGGTCCATCTAGCCCAGTATCCTGTCTACCGACAGTGGCCAGCACCAGGTGCCCCAGAGAGGGTGGACCGAAGACAATGATCAAGCGATTTATCTCCTGCCATCTCTCTCCAGCCTCTGACAAACAGAGGCCAAGGACACCATTTTATCCCCTGGCTAATAGCCTTTTATGGACCTAACCTCCATGAAATTATCTAGCTTCTCTTTAAACTCTATTATAGTCCTAGCCTTCACAGTCTCCTCTGGCAAGGAGTTCCACAGGTTGACTATACGCTGTGTGAAGAAGAACTTGCTTTTATTACTTTAAAACCTGCTCCCCATTAATTTCATTTGGTGTCCTCTAGTTCTTCTATTATGGGAACTAATAAATAACTTTTCTTTATCAGCCCTCTCCACACCACTCATGATTTTATAGACCTCTATCATATCCCCCCTCAGTCTCCTCTTTTCTAAACTGAAAAGTCCCAGTCGCTTTAACCTCTCCTCATATGGGACCTGTTCCAAACCCCTAATCATTTTAGTTGCCCTTTTCTGCACCCTTTCCAAGGCCAAAATATCTTTTTTGAGGTGAGGAGACCACATCTGTACACAGTATTCCAGATGTGGGCGTACCATAGTTTTATACAGGGGCAGTAAAATATTCTGGGTCTTATTTTCTATCCCTTTCCTAATAATTCCTAGCATCCTATTTGCCTTTTTGACCGCCGCTGCACTCTGTGTGGAAGTTTTCAGAGAACTGTCCACGATAACTCCAAGATCTCTTTCCTGATTTGTCGTAGCCAAATTAGCCCCCATCATACTGTACGTATAGTTGGGGTTATTTTTCCCAATGTGCATTACTTTACACTTATCCACATTAAATTTCATTTGCCATTTTGTTGCCCAATCACTCAGTTTGGTGAGATCTTCTTGGAGTCCCTCACAGTCTGCTTCTGTCTTGACTATCCTAAACAGTTTGGTATCATCTGCAAACTTTATTACCTCACTGCTTACCCCTTTCTCCAGATCATTTATGAATAAGTTGAAAAGGATTGGTCCCAGGACTGACCCTTGTGGTACACCACTAGTTACCCCTCTCCAATCTGAAAATTTACCATTTATTCCTACCCTTTGTTTCCTGTCTTTTAACCAGTTCTCAATCCAAGAAAGGACCTTCCCTCTTATCCCATGGCCATGTAATTTACACAGGAGCCTTTGGTGAGGGACCTCGTCAAAGGCTTTCTGAAAATCCAAGTATACTATATCTACTGGATCCCCCTTGTCCGCATGTTTGTTAACCCCTTCAAAGAACTCTAACAGATTAGTAAGACAGGATTTCCCTTTACAGAAACCATGTTGACTTTTGTCCAACAAATTATGTTCTTCTACATGCTTCACAATTTTATTCTTTACTATTGTTTCGACTAATTTGCCCGGTACTGAAGATAGACTTACCGGTCTGTAATTGCCAGGATCGCCTCTAGAGCCCTTTTTAAATATTGGTGTCACGTTGGCTACCTTCCAGTCATTAGGTACGGAAGCCGATTTAAAGGATAGATTACAAACCACAGATAATAGCTCAGCAATTTCCCATTTGAGTTCTTTTAGAACCCTTGGATGAATGCCATCTGGTCCCAGAGATTTGTTAACATTAAGTTTTTCTATTTGTTCCAAAACCTCCTCTAATGACACTTCAATCCGGGACAGTTCCTCAGATTCATCACCCACAAAGGACGGTGCAGATTCAGGAATCTCCCCAACGTCCTCAGCCGTGAAGACTGAAGCAAAGAAATCATTTAGTTTCTCCGCAATGGCTTTATCGTCCTTGATTGCTCCTTTTATAGCTCAATCATCTAGGGGACCCACAGGTTTTTTAGCAGGCTTCCTGCTTCTAATGTCCTTAAAAAACATTGTTATTTCTTTTTGAGTTTTTGGCTAGCTGTTCCTCAAAATCTTTTTTTGCTTTTCTTATTACCTGTTTACACTTGATTTGACAGTGTTTATGTTCCTTTCTATTTATCTCACTAGGATTGGACTTCCACTTCTTAAAAGATGCCTTTTTGTCCCTCACTGCTTCTTTTACATGGTGGTTAAGCCACGGTGACTCTTTTTTAGGTCTCTTGCTATGTTTTTTAATTTGGGATATACATTTAAGTTGGGCCTCTATTATGGTGTCTTTAAAAAGTTTCCATGCAGCTTTCAGGGATTTGGCTCTAGTCATTGTGCCTTTTAATTTCTGTTTAACTAACCTCCTCATTTTTGCATAATTCCCCTTTTTGAAATTAAATGCCAGGGTGCTGGACTGCTGAGGTGTTCTTCCCACCACAGGAATGTTGAATGTTATTATATTATGGTCACTATTCCCAAGCGGTCCTGTAACGGTTATATCCTGGACCTGATCCTGCGCTCCACTCAGGACTAAATCGAGAATTGCCTCTCCCCTTGTGGGTTCCTGCACTAGCTGCTCCAAGAAGCAGTCATTTAAGCCATTGAGAAATTTTATCTCGGCTTCTCTTCCTGAGGTGACATGTATCCAGTCAATATGGGGGTAATTAAAATCCCCCATTATTATAGAATTCTTTATTTTGGTAGCCTCTCTAATCTCCCTCAGCATTTCTATGTCAGTATCGCTGTCCTGGTCAGGTGGTCGGTAATATATCCCTACTGCTAATTTCTTATTATTGGAGCATGGAATTTCTATCCATAGCGATTCTATGGAACATGTTGATTCACTTAATATTTTTATTTCATTTGATTCTACATTATCTTTCACATACAGTGCCATTCCGCCACCCACCCGGGTGCTCTTACCACTAGACCACACAGCTCTAACAGGCCCAAAATATTTATCTGGAAAAACTCTCCATCACGCTAAGAAATCTGCCAGAACACAAGAACTCTTAGAAGGCTCTCGTGGTCCCATGTTAGCCTCACTTGCTCATACACTAAAAGCAAAGCAGGCTATCCATTGAACAGGTGTGCTGCCACCATGCTCCTGCTCACTGGTAGTTGCACCAGGATCCGCTGCAGATGACAGGCTCTGGGTCAGTCAGCTGCTGAGGAGGCAGATGCGAAGCAGTTACTCCAGCTCAGAAGCATGGTAGTAACCCCATTGCCCTCCAACTGCCAGAGGCAGGGCTAACCCCGGGGGCAGCGGATACCTGGAAGAGGTAGTCACGGGCTGTGCCCCTGAACAAGAAACACCTAGGCTGGCCAGGTAAAAAGCATTCCCCTTCTTTAGCTCTATGGGTGGGTATAAGAGGCAGGGGAAGGCATGGCCTTCCCAAGCTGCCAGGCATGGCCCCGCCCACACTCCACCGCCTGCTTCAGCATGGCTCCCGGGATGCCGCTACGCTGAGGCTGGGACCCGTGTGCCTCCTGCCCTCCCCATACTCCGGGGCAGGGGAGGCTGGGACTCCGCATCCCCCATGCTCCAGAGCTGGGGTGGCTCCTGCAGGGGGGTTGGAGATTTGCCCCTGCAGTGGTGGAGAGGCTTGGCTACTGCAGGGGGCACGAAGAGGCAAGCTGGAGGGGGCCCTTCCCGCAGCCAGGGTTGCCAGATACTTTCACCAAAAAATCCCTAACCCGGCAAGAAAAAAAAAGTCACTGCACCTTTAAATCCCCGTGCTCCCCACTCCCTCTGCCCCCGCTGGAACCACAAGTACCGGACTGTCGGGGCAAAAACCAGACACCTGTCAACCCTGCCTCCAGCCCTAGGTTCACCCACCACCCATGTTTAGCTCTGAGTTTGAATGAGCACCAGCTGCTCGGCTAACCCTCAGCCAGCGCTGTTGTGGGGGAGGCTATGGGGGGAAGCCACCTCTTTCCTCATTACCCAGAGTTCTTTGGAAGGAGACACTCCGGCCTCTGTTGTGCCCATTGGGTGGCTCCTCAAATCCCCATTGCTGCAACGGAGGCGGCGCCTTACTGCTCTGGGGCAGCGGGTCAGCCGCACCCGGGTGGACCCTCTGCCGGGGAGAGGAGCGCTGCCCATTTCCTGGCTGTGCATGACCCTCAGGCTTTCACAATGACAGGAGCCTCCTGTTCCTTTTAGAGGGGCAGCACCCCCAGCACAGCACAGCCCCCATGGTAGCTCTCGGGGGGCAGGCCGTGGGTGGGAGGTGGCCCAGCGTATCCGACAACAGGAGTCGGGGGCGGGGCGTGTTCGTTCTGCTCTGGCTGGAAGGAACCGGCCATAAATTGGGCTGCTGCAGCTTTAAAAAAAAAGGTCTGTTCTTCTGTAAGCGGCAAGGCCCCTGGTAACCGAGAGGGAGAAAGCTGAAGGACACCTGCAGAGAGCCTGTACAGCTGGGGAAGATTAGCCTTTTCCACTAGACAAGACCCATTACCATGTTCCAATATACTATCACTTCCGCTAGGAGAGCCTGCAGATGAGATATCGATTGAGGTGACCCCGGATGAGTCCTTCCCTCTAGCCTGAGACGCTGCAGATCAGCCTCGCCAGCCGCAGGTTAAAGCCAACAGGAAGGCCAGTCAGCTGCCAATTACCCACAGCTCTTTGGGCTTCCGTGTGCAGGGCTGTCTGTCAAAGCCCCCCGCATGTGCCGCTGCCATGGGGGGGAGAGGAGGCTGGAGGCGCTGAAAGGAACAAACCCCAGCCTGGTGGGCAAGAGAGAGCGGCTCCCTGGATTCAGAAGCTGGCCTCCAGCAACATTTCCAGGCTGTGGATGGAAGAGAGACGGGTGAGCCAAAGGGCTCCCTCTAAACAGGGCCGGGTGCTGGAGAGAGCAAAGCCAGATGTTCTCCAGGGCTACATCATCCCTGCGAAATCTTCCTGCAGAGAAGATGCCAATGAGGGATTCATTAGCATAAGTCATGTTCTCATTAGCATATTTTCTGCCATTTCTTTCGGCGCAAGGGGTTTTTGCGCAAAAAGCAGCCGTGTGGACTTTTTTTTTGGGCGCAAAAACCCTGTTTTGCACAAGATCCTTACGTCTCCCCGGGACAGACATAAGGATCTTGAGCAAAACAGGGTTATTTGCTCAGAAAACCCCCAGGCCACACTGCTTCTTTTTGCACAACAACCCCTTGCGCCAAAAGAAATGGCAGAAAATATGCTAATGAGATTGCAACTGATGCTAATGGATCCCTCATTAGCATCTTTTCTGCAGGAAGACGAAGCCGGGGAGAGGAGAGCGCTGGCACTGCGGCGGGGAGATGAGGGAGCAGATTTCGACTGGTGGTGTCTTTACCGCAGCCTGGCTGCCCACGGAGTCTGCAGATCTGCCTGTGCAAGGTCAAAGGACTGAAGATCTGTCGGCTCACACCAGAGTGGGGCTCCCCGAGCTCTGTGCTCCTCCCAGCCCCACCGCTACACTGGGCAGCCCTCTGAGCCACAGTAGGCTCTCTGACTGCACTGTGGCTTCCCCTCAGTTGTGAGGGTGGATGGGTGTGGCAGGGAGGGAGGGACACAGCTAGGTGTCCTGTGCAAGGGGCTGCCTGGAATGGTTGTGCCCCAAACAGCACTCAACAGCCTCCGCTAAAGGTCTAGGAGCTGCCCAGTTCAACAGGAGCTCCCGGCCTGGGTCCCTGAGTAGAGCAAAGGTTTCTTGGGCTGGAGTGCTGTGAAAAAGACGCATTCACCTCGTAGCTTCCCTCCAATGTTCTCAACCCGGCCTCAATCCCTCTGTGCACTTACAAAGGGGCAGTGCAAATGCTGGGGCTCCGCACACACACGGGAATCGAGGGAGGAAGATTCCAGCCCCTCCCTAGGGAACCCATCCCAGTGTCCCATTAGAATTCCAATGTTCTAACTCCATTAGAGGGAACATTGGTTAAGTTGCTGAGCAAGGAGATCAATAGAGCCCTGCAAATCCGTGGAGATCCGCTTTATAGCTACAAGTATCTGCATCTGCAGATGTCAGGGCAAATATTCATAGCTCATTTTTGGGGATATGGATTAGGGATGTTAAATATCGGTTAATTGAATAGTCGATTAACCTCATGAATTCTTATTGGTTACTCGACTATTCTATAGCCCCCAGAGATGGGACTGACAGCCAGTGCACTCCGGCCCCACTCCTGGGGAATTCCCCCTGTCACTCCGTGCTGCCGCCTCTATATCAGAAGCAGCAGCACAAGGTGGCAGCAGCTCCTGTCCAGAGGGAGGAGGACTCTGAGCTCCCAGACCCAGCGTGAGCTAGAACTGAGCCAGGCTGCCTGTCCGCCTGGCTCCTAATACACGTTAACTGCAGAGCTGCAGCAGGAGTAGGACCCAGATCCAGCACAAACTGGGATTGAGCTGGGCTGCTGGCCAGACTGCTAAAAAATGTACTGGCGGAATGGGGGGGAATGTGTGTAGTCTATAGCATTAACCTATAGGGTTTTGCTTATTGGTTAATTGACTACTAATATGGATGCCAATGTGGACACAAATTTTGAGTCTAGAACCCTGCAAGTTTGTGGAGATCTACTTTGTATCCGCAGGTATCCATGTCTGCAGATATCTGTAGTTCATTTTTGAGGCTATGGATTCGGATACATATTGGCTGTGTCTAGCCTGGCAAGTTTTTCCGCAAAAGCAGCCGCTTTTGCAGAAAAACTTGCCAGCTGTCTACACTGGCCGCTTGAATTTCCGCAAGAACACTGAGGATCTCATATAAGAAATCAGTGCTTCTTGCGGAAGTACTATGCTGCTCCCGTTCGGGCAAAAGTCCTTTTGCGCAAAAGGGCCAGTGTAGACAGCTCAGATTTGTTTTGCGCAAAAAAGCCCCAATTGCGAAAATGGTGATCAGGGCTTTTTTGCGCAAAACCACGTCTAGATTGGCCACGGATGCTTTTCTTCAAGAAGTGCTTTTGCAGAAAAGCATCCATGCCAATCTAGACGCTCTTTTCCGCAAATGCTTTTAACGGAAAACTTTTCCATTAAAAGCATTTGCAGAAAATCACGCCAGTCTAGACGTAGCCATTTTGTATCTGTGCAGGACTCTAGAGATCAAGTCCTCCTCTGTGTAGGTCTGAGCAGACCCTTGGACTCAGTTCTTGGCTGGCTGAAATCAGAGAGATGTTGGCAAACTTGAAGGAGTTCAGACGCGAGCACTAGAATGATCCCCAGGGCTGGAAGGATTGATTTCTGGAGGAACGCTGAAAGGCGCTAGATAGTATGTAGTTTGCTTAACATGCTGTGACATCATGCTCACCAACGGCCATGTGATGTGCAGAAGGATGCAAAGGCATGAGAGTGATTCAAGGTGTCAGAGGCTGCCTGTCCGGAGGAATGCCTCCTAACAGGGAGATGCTGGACACTGTAGGACAATAGTCTCCAGTGGGCAGCAATGGAAGCTCCTTTGCTTGGGACATGCAAACCTCACTTGGCCAAAGCACTAGAAGCCCAGACACGCAGGGAATAATATGGCACTGGTTAGTGGGGGAGAAGGGTCCTTTCCATCTCTAGCTTCTACCGGTCTAAGAAAATTCTTCCTGGAGAAGAAAGTGTCTCCCTGCAGGACTCATGGGAATAATGTGCCTGGCCTCCCCTGTGGAGCACTTGGAGAGCTAGTGATGAAAAGCGCTAAAGATGAGCCAGGTACCGTTATCATTGACATTCTGCACCAGCCTTCTCAGTCCCCACCAAGTCCATTTTAGCAGCATGCACCTCACCCTATCCACAGGCTGGGAGCTGCTGCAGGGAGCCACCATCCAGTGTCAGCCCATCCGATTGGCTGAAACAGCAAAGAAAACAGTGAAGACTTTGAACCAAGCTGGCTTCCCCCTCCCTGCATTTAGATCGAGAGCCGCTGCTGGTGTTTGATGCAATGTGGCCCATTCACAACTTAAATTAACCCCCTCCCCCCTCTCATGGCCTAACCCAGTTAATACCCAAATGTCGTGGGATAAATGCTGTTGTGGCGCTATTTGATCAACACTTCAAACTACGGAGAGTACCGTGGTGCCAGGGACCTGAGAGGCCTAGGACATAAGTGCTGCTGTCAGACAGTAACAGGTTTCACAAAACATAGGGGACAGGGCAGCCTTCACAGGAGCAATTCTAATGAGCCTTTCTACGGTTTTGATCTAAAACAACCCTGGAAGGTACTATGCGTCAGATCTTCCAAAGTCCTCAGCATCCAGCATCTGCTCTTGTACCACTGTCATGGGGCAGACTCAGCACCATGGCGCCTCCAGCTGGTTGCTCTGGGGATTAGTGTGTTACTTACTGGATGCCTCTCTCTAGCTGGTGTCACCCCGTGTTCGTCTTTGACCAGGGCATCCTCTTCAGGACTCTGCCCTCCAGGGCTATGTCTACATGGGTGGGTTCTTGCATAAGAACGGCTGTTCTTGCACAAGAACCCCCAGCGTGTCCCCAGGGCCTGCCTGGTCTTGCACAAGAAGATTTACAGTACAGGGTCGGAAGAGAGGGATTCTTGCGCAACAGCTATGCTCTTTTCTAACAAGTATAAGCCCTCTTATGGAAGAGGGCAGAGTGGATGCACGGCAGGGGTTCCTTGTGCAAGAAAACCCTCTGGCTAAAGTGGCCATCAGAGCTTTCTTGCACAAGAGAGCATCCACACTGCCATGGATGCTCTTGCACAAAAGCACATGGCAGCATGGACACGTTCTTGTGCAAGAACCCACCAGTGTAGGCATAGCTCAGCCTCTCTAAGCCCCTTTTGGGGGGCGGGGGGGAGGGAGGAGAAGGAGGAGTTGTTGTTTACCCAACTGCACACTCCAGGGTCCACCCCCCCAGGGGCCACCCAATTCTTCTCCCAGGGAACACCCAGCTCCCCTTTACCAACCTTGCCTCAGTGACCCACTGCCAGTCTTCATCGAGCCCCTGCCTTAGGGCAAACTGCAGCCTATAATGGCCACCCATTTCTGGCAAAGGGGTGTGGACCTGCTGCCTTTGCCTAACTTGGCTGCTTCAGGCCCTACAGCCTAGGAGCTTGCTTGGTGAGAGCTTCCCCAGCCCTGCCATCCTTCCCCAGCACTGCTCTACCTCCAGGAAGCCACCTGCTTACCTAGCAATCAGGTCCTACTGCCCTCTCTCCACAGCAGCTGTCAGCTCTCTCTCCTACCAGGAGTCCTTCTTTATATAGCCCCCAGCTGGGCCCTCATGAGCCACAACTGCCTCAGCTGGGGCTTCGCTCTCAGCCCTCACTCAGGGCTGGGGTTTTGCCCTTAAAGGGCCAGAGCAGGGTAAGTGCCCTGTCACAACCACTAATGGTCAGATTTTTCTAAAGACTAGCACCCATGGTGTTAAACACGGCCGAGCGATCTGGGGCAACAAGAGCTGTCATAGTTAGCATCAGGATGATGTCAGGTCCCCATTGTTGACAAGACCACTCTGTTGTCATCTTTCATGGTTTTTCAGATGAGCCAATGGGCACTGGTGATGTTCCTGGACTGCAAAAGTAGGATCCATATGTTGCTCCCACAGGCAAATCTGGTTGTGGAGGGGGTGGGGTGATGGTGTTTTATTGTATGGCTACACACCAGAGTAGCAGGGTTGGACTGTCCCATGTGCTTGGGCCACCTACAGCATCCCAAGTCTGTTTGATACAAATCTCTGAATGGATCAATGACCATTTCAAGAGAGGATGGTCCAAGACTCACCCGCCTGAGCAAATAATGTTGTATCGCATTGGATAGCTGGCGGCTCCAGAGTTCTCACCGTGCACAGCAATTATTGCTAATGAGGGTGGATGATGAGACATCAGCCTGTGAAACCACATCAGTAGGAGTACACATGTGCATACCCTGCAGGGTCTCGTTCTTGTAGCACGGCCTCCAAGCCCATACCACAGGGGCTACGTGTAGACTGCAGGCTTCTTTCAGAAGAAGCTTTTCCGGAAGAGATCTTCCAAAAAAACTTCTGAAAGAGCACGTCCACACTGTCAAAGTGCATAGAAAAAGCAATCTGCTTTTTCAAAAGAGTGTCCACACGGAATGGATGCTATCTCACATATAAGCTGTGATTACTATGGGCAGAATGGCCACCACAGCACCTGTGCTTTTTCCTCTTTCCTCTTCTTTTGAAAGAACTCCCTCTTCCCCATCCACTCTTTGGCTGTGTCTAGTCTGGCCAGTTTTTCCGGAAAATCAGCCGCTTTTCTGGAAAAACTTGCCAGCTGTCTACACTGGCCGCTTGAATTTCCGCAAAAGCACTGACTTCCTACTGTAAGAAATCAGTGCTTTTTGCAGAAATACTATGCTGCTGACGTTTGGGCAAAAGTCCCTTTTATGCAACCCTTTTTAAAAAAAAAGTTTTGCGCCAAAGGGCCAGTGTAGACAGCTCAGATTTGTTTTCTGCAAAAAAGTCCCGATCACGAAAATGGTGATCGGGGCTTTTTTGCGCAAAAGCACGTCTAGATTGGCCCCGGACGCTTTTCTGCAAAAAGTGCTTTTGTGGAAAAGCATCCGTGCCAATCTAGATGCTCTGTTCCTAAAATGCTTTTAACGGAAAACTTTTCCGTTAAAAGCATTTCCGGAAAATCATGCCAGTCTAGACGTAGCCTTTTCCCCCGAAAGAACATGATTGCAGTGTGGATGTAAGTGAAGTTTTTTCAGAAAAATGGCTGTTTTGCCAAAAAACTCTCTGTAGTGTAGACATGGCCAGGGAGTGGAGCATGTGTAGCACCTGGCAGGCTCAAGCCCTTGCACCAAGCCACATTGACAGGCCCAGGCGGTAGCACAGCTGAGAACGGGAGCCAGGGAGATCTCTGATGGGATGGCATGGTCTCCCAGGAGGGCTTTTGGAGAGAGCGTGTTCCTGGAGTCCAGTAATTGTTTTCTTGGCATGGGGCAGCTGTGGGGGACGCAGGCGTGCGTAGGGATGAGGTGCAGGGAGAGCTGTATGCAGGGCAGTATACAATAGTAGAATCCGAGTGCACTCAGCCCAGCTGGGTGGAGCCCAGCAGTAGTGTAACACTTCCATTGCTACCTACCTCTTTACTATGCCCCAGCCACCCTCAACTTCCTGGGGAGTTAGGCTGGAGCCCAATTCCTCCTGCTCCAAACACACAGTCGCTTCCCCAGCCACTGAGAATTTAGCAAGAGTCAGCCCAGGTCTGGACGTTTATATGGAGCCCAAGAATAGCCAGAATGAATGAGAAAAATCACAGCCAGGATAGTAAACCTCCTGCAGCAGCACTTACGCCAGTTTTTAACCAGGGAGCCCAAGCTGAGCTCCAATATAGGAGCAGATTATCCAGCATCCGCTCCTATGGGGTTCTCACATCTTTCTCTGAAATACCTGGTCCTGGCCACTGTCAGAGACTGGACAATAGACAAGTGGACCTTGGATCTGATCGCGTTTGGCAATTCCTATGTTAGAGGAGACTCTCCATCAGCAGCTAGCAGTGTAGAGCCCGACACACAGCAGAGCAGTTTTAATGTCAAGCTGCCGCTGGCTGCCGTACATGCGCCATCCAGCAGGGTCATGACAGCGTTGCTCCCTCTACCCCAACCCGTTTGACAGCTGCCCTCGGCTGACTTTTCTCAGCAGACAGAAGCTGCTGGGGCCTGCAGGGGAAGTGCCACCCAGCAGTGCAGGAGGCTTGTCGCGCAGGGGGGAAAGCGGGGTAGGCCAAGGGCTTTGTAGCACTGATTAGCAGGCAGCCCATAACCCCAAACACAGAGGCTGTGTCTAGACTGGCAAGTTTTTCCGCAAAAGCAGCTGAATTTCCGCAAGAACACTGACGATCTCATGTAAGATTGTGAGTGTTCTTGCGGAAATACTATGCTGCTCCCGTTCAGGAAAAAGCCCTGTTTTGAGCAAATGCTTTTGCACAAGAGGGCCAGTGTAGACAACGCAGTATTGTTTTGTGCAAAAAAGCCCCGATGGTGAAAATGGCGATCGGAGCTTTCTTGCGCAAAACTGTGTCTAGATTGGCACGGACGCTTTTCCGCAAAAAGTGCTTTTGTGGAAAAGCATCCATGCCAATCTAGACGCTCTTTTCCGCAAATGCTTTTAACGGAAAAACTTTTCCATTAAAAGCATTTGCGGAAAATCATGCCAGTCTAGACGTAGCCAGAGCGTGTGAGGTCTACACTCCACTGTTCCGCTTGCTGCATGGCTGAGTCCTACCAGCTGCTCTCATAGACACAAGCGGGTGCTTTGCTCCAGCCCACACAGCTCCGGGAGAGGGAGCTGGAGTCGATTTGACTTCCAGCTACATCCCACTTGCACGACGGCTGCTTATTGCCAGGCTGGATATGAAGAGGCAGAGAGAATGCAGGTCTGTTGTCAGCTCCCTGCTGGGCTGGCTTTCTGGAGAAGGCAGCTTTGGGCTCATTTACTGAACAAGTTTTGACCCAAGAGCATTGGGCAGGAAGAAACACCAGCTGCCACCAGGCTAGCTCCTACCCTGCATCACTGTGCAATCCCACTCCGGGAGCAGGAAGGCACGTTGCCTGGCCTGACATATGTTTGATGTGTGCAGATCTGCCTATGGTTCTTCTGAGCCCCAGGCCTGTAAATACCTGAGCACCCTGCAGGTGATCGCGTGGTTCACCTCAGACCAATGTTACCCCCTTTTCACAGGTGGGAACGGAGGCAGAGACAGACTGAGTCACACAGGAGTCAATGCACTCATCCCTGGCTGACAGGATGATTGATAGGGGACTGTTCCAACCAGTACGTTAAAGCAGGCCCAGGGCTGTTTGAAATTGTGTTTGGGGCTGATTCAGCCCTTAATTGCCCCAGCCTCAAGACACACGTAAAGGGGCCTGGGAAGGCTCTCGCGGGGCTGAGGAGAAGTGCTTTCTGGGCTTTCTGTCCTTTGCCCTGACTCGGGAGCCTTCATTTCGATCTTGCACTTTCAGGTGGTGGTGGGTCAGTTTCCTCTGACTCGCCCCAGCCCTTCCAGGGCGTGGTGTTGACATGCTGGCACAGGGCTGCCATGCCAAGGCTGCCAAACAGGTACGACTGTATGTGAATGGGCCCCTCTCCCCAAAAAGAGAAAACCTCCTTTTTAAAGTGGAATTTAAATAAAAATCCCTCTATTAAGGAACAGACCATTCCTCGTGGTCTCTGATTTAGTAAAAGCCTTTTTTCTTTAATTAAACAAACCCCAATTCTGACCCTTTGCCACTTAAGAGGATAAGAGAAACAAAGAAATCCCCTTAATGACTTAAAAACCAAACAGTGCAAGGATGGTAGTTTTGCTTCCCCATCTTCTGAGGCCTTTTAGCATTCAGCCGAGAAGAAGCAGGTAAGTGGATTGTTTGGGTAGATTTTCCTCTCCCCCTTCCCACTCCAATAAAAAGGTACATACTGGGACAAAAACATGTGTCCTTCAGAGGCACTTAATCCACTGCAAACCTCACAAAGACTGGCTCGAGGAACAGTTTGGCCATCTAAGTGCAGGAGGAACAAACAGCAACAATAAAATAATAAAACCCTACTCGGCATAAAGAAACAAAAAGCTGGGTTGTTTTAATTTCTTTTCTCCCTCCTCTCCTGGCTGACCCCTTTTTATTTATTCCATTTCACTTGCTGCGGAAGCCTGTAACAAAGCCATCACCTCCACATCGACTCTGGGAGACGAGTTACAATTATAAATTACCAA
The DNA here is from genome assembly GCF_049634645.1 of Pelodiscus sinensis. Taxonomy (NCBI): domain Eukaryota; kingdom Metazoa; phylum Chordata; order Testudines; family Trionychidae; genus Pelodiscus; species Pelodiscus sinensis. The sequence continues at coordinate 13,616,557 of NC_134732.1, read as the reverse complement.
CACAATTAGTGCTAGCGCTTGGAAAAATTAAAAAGGGGAGTGAGAGCTCCGTGTGCTATTGATTGCTATTCACTCTGCTTTGCAGCGACCTTGCTCTGAAGACGATGATATTCCTTTAGCCTGTAAACCAGATTTAAAAAAAATTAATTGTAAATTAACAGGAATAACACGCATTTCGATTCAATTAATTTTGGCAGAATGAGGGGGTGTCAGGGCAAGCGTTTGTTAAGGCTTGTACAGTCTGATTTTTTTTCTCTGTCTGTTAGTGTAATTAATTGATCGGGTGGGGGGGGGGCAGAACATCATGCATTATTGTGGAGAACAAAGCAGTTAACAGGCGGTGGAAAAAGAAAGAGCCCATTATGTAAATATGGTGTGTTTCACGGCATTCAGGGGAGTTCACAGGGCCTGGGAGATAAGTAAAATACAGAGACTGGAGGTTCTCTAGGAGGCTGTAATTAGCCAAGGGTTCTGTTCCTGAGATGCTCTGAAATCGCTGGTGCCGGCCACGTGGTCCAGGTTGGGTGGAGGCACTTGAGTGACCCCTGAAGCAGGGGGGAGGGGTGATGATTGGGCGGGTTTCTTGCTGCCCGTGGTCGCACCTACTCGCTTGGGACAGCCTAAAAGGGCAGCCCAGCTTCCATGGACACTAGGTCAGTCAGCATTCGATGGGGGGTTGGCAATGAAGGTCTATGCTGCAGTCGGACCGCTTCACTCCTCCCTAGCAGGCAGCGACAGCGCTTATGTCTGCTTGGCAAGTGGAGGGGCGACAGCAGCGTGGGGCAGCTGACCTGCGCTAGCTTTGCTGTAACTAGACCCGGACCTCAGCCTGGCTAGCAGCCCGCGTCCCTATGTGGTATGGCCACATCTCCCTTGCTATTTGAATTGGGGCTAGCTCAAGGGAAGCAAGCACAGGGATGCCACCTAAGCTGCAGTCACCCCTCCATCAGCAGTGCAGACACAGCCCCGGGCCCAGCTGGCTAGAGGGGTGTGAAGCCGACTCTGAGGTGTTTGCTGATTAGGCCAATCAGCAGCCATTGGTCCAGTCCCAGGGCTAACCCTTGTGTGTTGACAAGGGCGGGCCACGGTTTGCACTAGGGATGCAACAGTGTAGTCGAGTAAGCAAAAGCTTATCGGTTAATGCCAAAGCTTATCGGTTAATGCCATAGACTACACTCACCCTCCTCCCACCCATTGCCAGGAGCAGCCCTAGACGAGCTGCTTGCAACTGGTGCCCTAGGCAAAATGCGCGATCGGCACCCCTGCCTCCAAAGCCCTCAACGGCTGTTTATCTTGGTGCCCTAGGCGACCACCTAGGTCGCCTGTATTGACGGGCCACTACTGCCCGTTGCCAGTAAATTTTTTAGCAGGCTGGACCTACCCCCGCTGCAGCTCTGCATTTAAAGTGTATTAGGACCAGGCGGGCAGGCAGCCCAGCTTAGTTCCGGCTCGTGCCGGGGCCTGGGAGCTCAGCTCTGCCTCTGGACTGGCAGCCGGTCTGCGAGGGGATCTGGCTTTTAAACTGGCTCTTCTCGCAGACCAGCTTCCTGATACAGAGGCAGCAGCATGGAGTGGTGGGGGCTCCTTAGGAGTGGGGCCAGAGTGCACTGGCTGCCGGCCCCACTCCCAGGGACTATAGAATAGTCAAGTAACCGATAAGAATTCATGATGTTAATCGACTACTCAATTAATCGATATTTAACGTCTCTAATGTGCAACAGTTGAGCTAACGGGGTTTAACCTCAGTTACAAACTGGGGCAAACCATGATTTGCCTGGGCAGAGCCACGCCTTGTGCCAAGGTAACCAGTACCTGCAGGAGGGGTTTGCACGGGGACAACTTGTACAAAGGCTGTGAGCACACCAGAGACAAGGCCTCAGGATGTACAAAAGCCCCATGCAGGCCAGGCCTCCTGGGCTACGTACGCACTGAACAATTATTTCGGAATAAGCTAGTCTGGAAGAAATACTCCGAAATAGCTTATTTCAAAATAGCGCGTCTACATCACAGGGCAGGCTCCCGTAATGTGGACACGCTACCTTGATTTAGAGCCCCGGGAAGCACTGGGGAATAATTACTTTGATTGGCCTGGGGGAGGAGCTATTTTGAAATAGCAGCAGTGGCACATCCACACTACTGCTCTTCCGAAATAGCTATTTTGGAAGAGGCGTTATTCCTCGTGGAATGAGGTTAAACGCCGAAATAAGCCGCCCGTTATTTCGAAATGATTGCAAAATAATGGGTTAGCTGCATCGACGCTCACATAGTTATTTCAGAATAGCTGACGTTATTCTGAAATAACGCTGCTATGTAGACGCACCCCTGCACCCCAAAAACAGGAGACCTCGGGGGCAGCCTCTAGGAAGGGGGAGTGTGAGGAGGAGGGGGCACAGGACTCCAGGGTCCTGCTGTTCTCTCTCCAGCACCTGATGAAAGAGAAAAACGGCGTTTTCGTTCCAGCACTCAGAGAGCTGACTAGTTCACACAGGGCTAAGGCTTTGGAACTGGCTGCTCTAGGGCTCTCGGGGGATAGCTACTGGGGGAGGATTGGCCAGGGCTCATGCCCGGAGGGTGACCATAGACTTTCCTGGAACCAGCCGTGTACCTCCTCTCCCATTGCCAGGTAAACTGTGGCTGAGCTCTGACCTCAGCCCCTGCCTCCCCAGGAGGGTTCCTGGCTGGGAATGGGGAGAGAAGCTCTCCATGAACCCATGTCTGCAGGTGTCCCTCGTATGCTGCCAAGCCCACTCCGGCAGCTCCCCGCAGGCCGGGCCCACCTGGAAATGGGATGTTCACTCTGGGGCGATACGAACCTCAGGGAGTTGATGTTGATGAATCCAGTAGCATCGGCAGGTTCATAGTCACCTTGTACGTTCATGCTGCAAAAAGGGGGTAGGGGAGGAGAGAAACACAGATAAACATTGGGACGTCCCTGGCACCACAAATGCAACCGGAAAGAGCTGCCACACAGCTGCCTTTTATCTCCGTCACGAGGGAGCGATGCAAACTGCCACCACGCCAGGTCTAAGATCCACCACCTAAGCAAGTGACCTGATTTTCCATCTACCATTCTCATCCGGTCCCCCTTGCGTAGCCCCAGCACCTTGCAGACTTGTCCTGCAGCTACCTTCCCCGCTTCCCTGGCCAGGCCAGCCTCACCGCCGTGTAGGCCCCAGGAGGCCAAGCGACTTCCCTTCTTCCAGCTCACAGAGGAAGACTATAGTGGACCCAGGTCTTTGGCTAGTACCTTAACCTAGCGGAGGGCAACGTGCAGTCGATGAACCGCATGCTGCCCATTGGGCTTCTACGTGAGGCCCACGAGACATTTTGTGGCTGTTGCCCACCTGCAGCGTTGCCAGATTCCGCTGGTTTCCATCCGTGTAGGTTGCTTCCTACCCGTATTACCAAAGGGACACGCACCTAAAGCCAGGGCACATGAAGTGAGGCGTGTGCTGATTGCTCATGGCACTGGCTGAGAGCCGGGCACTCCCGCTGCATCCAGTCAAAACGCTGCTCCAGTTCAATCAGCAGCCCTTGCAAATTCTAGCCATGCAAACACCATGCACAAGCCCTCAGCCCCGCCCTTTCTTCCCCAGGCCCTGTCCCACAGGAGCCAAGGCCCGCTCCCACTGGAGCACCATAGGGCGGTGGGTAGACCCAGCTTCCCCGACCCTGGAGCACAGGGAGGGTGGGCAGTGTGTGGGCCAAGCCTCCCTGCCCCCGAGCATGGGAAGAGCAGGTGGCACACAGGGAGAGCAGGCGGTATGCAGCTCCAGCCTCCCCGGCCTTGGAGCATGGGGAGAGCGGGTGCTTGGGGGCAGCAACACTCTGCCCCCCGTATGCCTACAGCAGGCGTTCAGTGGGCGGAGTACGGGTGGGGCCAGGCTGGCGGTTTGGGAAGTTTGTGCCTTCCCCCACCTAGCACACCTGCCTTCCCCAGCAAGCACAATTGGCAAAACAACGGTATTCCAGAAAACCACCTTGGTTAGGACAATCTGGAGGCCCACGGAGATGGAGGAGGGCCATTGCTGCCTCAGCCTCTGGCCTCTTCTATGCTGCGCACCCCTGCTTGCTAGCAATCCGGAAGGGAGTGGTGAGTATGCAGCTACCATGCAAGACAAACAGCTCACTCATTCCAAGGGCTTCCTGGGGATTTACGGGCCTGATTTCACACCCTCCACCCGGTGAACGCCACATCCCTTTGGAGCAAGAACAGGAGGGAGAATTCTCCTTCAGAGTGAGCCATGTGCAGGGCCCAGGTTCCACATCACCTCAAGCCAGTGGGGAGGGGGAAATGTTATTGCCCCTGCTTGACTGATGGGGAAACAGAGGCAAAAGTCTCCTGGCTGAAGAAACATGCGCGTCCCTCCATGTACATAGAAGTAGCGAACCGGGTCTTCGAGACAGCAGGGCAAAGCGATGGCAGGCGACAAAACAAATTTGCTTCGGAGCAAATGGGTGAGCAGAAAGGACACGGAGCCTCGCTCGCCACTGGACTGGAGTTGCCTTCTTTACTATTTGAATAAACTGCTTGGAGCGGTGACCGTCAGAAGAACCCACTTCAAAGGTAACGGATGAGTAGAAAAAGAGGCAGCAAGCCGCCAGCTCTTTCTCTCTCACTTCAGGCAAAGGAACCAGCCCTGTGACTTTGGGGGAAGAGCCTGACCTGAGAATTTGGCCAGCCAGCTGCTGACAACAGGGGGCCTACAGGACTGACGAGCCGCTGGGCAAGGGTAGGGAGGCCTGGCGCTGCACTCTCGGAAGGGGCATGGCTTTGGGCAAAAGGGGCTGGCCCCCGAGGCAACTGCCTCCTTTGCCCCACCCCCACCCATCCCTCCCATCGGTGGGCCTGGCTAACCAGCTCCTGGGCTCAGAGCTGCTGGGCCAGGACTACAGCTGTACACAGACACTCTGGGAGTGACCCGCATGCTGGCTGCTGTGAGCAGCCCAGGCTGAAAGCTGTAACAGCAATGCCTTGCCAGTATTGAAAGCCTTACTAAAGCAGGGCTACATCACAGCTATTCCCCCGCCCCCATCTGCATGACTTGTTACCTGGTTAAAGGTGGCGCGCGCGCACACACACACACACACACACACACACACACACACACACACACACACACACACATCCACCCCCTACCTACTGGCCACTCCTAAGCCTGTATATATGCACAGGCAATGCATGTGTGAGCAGAAAACCTGGGCCCTCAGCCTGGGCTGCACCCAGTAATAAGCAGCAGGTCAGAGAGTCGTCCTGTTAACCTGAAAGTCTCGTTGAGGGGGATCTCTCCCCCCTCAGCACTGCCTGGAGCTACTGGACGGTCTTGAAGGAAGTAAAACCTCTCGAGGCTTCTGGAGTTAGTAAAATGGAGCTGCAAGTAACCCCTGGCTCCTTTCCCGCCTCCCATGGAAAAGCAGCCCAGCCCCGAGCTTTCTGAGGCAGCACCTCCCTGAATTATTTACCGAAGCTACCGCTGTGCACATCACGATCCATCCCCAGGAACGAAGGCCCCAACGCTCCGCAAAGAGGAAACAGCCTCAGCAACACTGGAATTCAAACCAATCCAGTAACGAGGCCTGCCCTGTCCTGGCGCTCCCCTCACAGCTGCTTAGAATTAGGGATGTAAAATCCCAGTTAATCAATTAACCAATTAAATGGGGCAGGCAGGGGCTGCTTAGGCCGGGCTGGAGCACCCCCACCTGTGGTGGGCCCCACAAGGCAACATTTTTAATGAGTGGGAAGGGGAGAGGGGAGCACAGCAGACAGCCTTCTGCTCCATTGAAGTCTCCTCCAGATATGCTCTAAGCATGAGCCCTGTCCCCCACCAGCAAAAAAAAGCACCCATGTGTCCTCTCAATATAGCTGTAAATGGCAGCCACTCCTCTCCGTCCCCAGGCTGTGTCCCTGCAGTCTCCATCTGTACTTCCCTCACCCCAGCTTCTCTTCCCCCGCTCCTCTCCCCAGCCACCTCCCTGTCTGTCTATACCTCTCCCATCACTCTCCTCCACCACGGCACCATCTGTCCAGACGTCTCCCCCGCCACTGCACTGTCTAGACCTCTCCCATCACTCTCCCCCACCATGGTACCATCTCTGTCTAGACGTCTCCCCCGCCGCTGCACCATCATCTGCCTAGACCTCCTCGGTCCTTCTCCCATGCTGCACTCTGCCCCCGTCTTCATTTCTAACCAAAACCAATCATAGCAGGTTTCAGTCTCTCCACTCAAACCACAGCATTCCAGTGCCACTGCTGCCCAGGGAGGGTTCACGCTGAAGGAACAAGCAGCTTCTGGAGATGTAGAGCATCCTGGCCCTGTCCCCATGAGGCAGCCCTAAAGTCCTGGAGGTCGGCCAGCACCTCAGGAAATTCCAAAGACTGAGATCTGTTGCCCTCCAAGGCCTTGTCTGCAGCAGGATCCCTGGGAAATCAGCCAGGCTTGCACTAGGGCCAGCGGAAGCACTAAGTGTAGACTGGGACAGGGGGTTTCACCATGCACCCCCAGACCTGCCCCAAGCAGGGCTCATTAACAGTGGGAAAGATGCCTGAGCCTGCGCACACTAGTGGGCTCACTGGCACAGCTGCATCCGTGCAGGCACAACTGTGCATCAGGCAGAACTTACTAGTGCTAACCCAGTGCAGGGGAGTGACCCTGGTGCCCTAACGTGGCTGGAATGCCCAGGGGAGCTGACAGCCATGCCAGGCCTCTGGGCAAGGTTGGCAAGAGGTGGGCCCTTGGGCAGAAGAGGCAGGGCAGTGAGTGTGCCATTTCAGCCTCCCCCGCCCAGGCCTCAGAGCCCCCTGGAGCGCAGCTTATCCCCCAGTGCTCAGAGCCACTGGAGGGCACCATGCAGCTCTCCAGCAGCTGTTTAAAGGGCCTGGAGCTCTGGGTGCCGCAGTAGTGGTGGCGGCGGCACCTGGAGCCCTGGGCCCTTTCCAATCGCTGGGCCCCAGGGCAGCTGCCCCACCCCCGCAGCAGGCCTGGGAACGTCTCCTGATTTCCTCACAAGAGCTGGCCAAGAGGCTAGGGATGTAAATCCCATTTAAAAAGTTAACCGGGATGCTGCGGCGGGGGGCTGCTCAGGCCCACCTCACCATAGGCTGCTCCGTTCAGGCGGGGCCACGCCTGCCACACTCCAGGTGGGCTGAGCCCACTGCACTGCACCACAGGTGAGGGGCTGCTGCAGCTGGGCTGGGCTGAGCTGAGCCTGCACCACTATGGGCTGCTCTGGCCAGGTCGTGTGCTGATTAACTGGTTACCCCAGTCAACATGCCGGTAAAATGAATGCTTTCCAAGTAACCGGTTCAACCGGGACCGGCAGACTCACACAGCCACACGCTCCCTTAGTGCAAAGAGATGCAGCTCCAACCAAAGGCAATGAAACCGTGCTCACGTAACCCAGCTGGGGACCCAGCCCATCGGCCCAGCGGGGCTGCAGCTGATTTACCCCAGCTTGGGACCTGGTCCTTTTTTAAATCTTTGCCCTTTTGTGCCACAATATGAAATTTTAAAATCCCCCAACCACCTCCAATTGCCACAGCCAAGAAAACAAACCCAGCTAGCTTCCTGTTTCCTGCCATCCCAAAAATCACGGCTCGTTTCTCAGAAACTGCAAACCTTTAAAAAAAAAAAAAAAAAAAAAAAAAAAAAGAGTTTACAATGATTTTACCTCCCCTGACGGGCTACAGAAAAACCTCTGTGCTTTTATTTTTGCTCATTCGAGTGGTTCTGACCTGCTCTATAATTACGTTACTTTCTACCTACTGTGCAGAGGCATTTCCACGCGGTTCTACCTCTCACAGCTTTCTCTCGGGTTCCTGTGACGCCGTCACTCAAAAGCTTTCAAACCAGCGATGTAGAAATCAAAAAGAAAAGGAAAACGCTTGACGACGCAGTGAGAATAAGTGCCCCTGCTTTTCTCTCCCTCTCTCTTTCTCTCAGTCCCACCCCCCTCCATCCGCTATTTTTTCTTCCCTCTTTTTTTTTTTTAATACTTTATTCATTTAATCTCTACGAGTGAGAACGCGAGGCATAATGAAGGGTTGGGATGGATTATTAGGAGCTGTTGATTTCAAGGGGGAGGGAAGGAAAAATGCCAGAGAAGAGAAAGAGAGAAGATAATTTGACATTTACTCCGACTGTTCTAAACTAATGCGGGTGTATTTATGGCTTATAAAGTGTTTAGAGAGATTGAAAGGAGCTGGGGGAGGGGGGGGGGAGGAGGGAGAGAGACGACAACATAAAGAAAAGGAAAAGTGTAAAAAAAAAATATCGACTTCAAAACAAAACTCGTGCTTTAATGCTATGCTCGATGTGGAGGAAACGATTGCTGGGGAGTTAAAGCTGAGCCCCTGGCAGCTGCATGTGTTCGCACCAACTTGGATGGCATCTGGCGTGGGGGGGGGGGGCATTGGGACCAAACTCCTTGTTTTAAATCCCCCCTCCCGGCCCCCCTTCCTCTGCCACGCAGCCTGGATCCCCAGCTGGCCTCAAGGCAGCCCTGGGGTGATGGGAATTGGGCGAGAGCTCCCCAGCCGAGCTCTCAGGGCACTGCTGGGGCTGGGGACAGGAGACACAAATGCCTATGCCCCTGCAGCTTCACTCCTGGCTTCTGTGCTCCATGGGGCTAACTAAAGGGAGTTGTAATGCAATGGCCTGGCCCAGGCAGGTCTGTTACCAAAGTTGCAGAGGCTGAAGAAGGCGTCTTCCTCAGTGCTCCCCATCTGCCACTGGTTTCTAACATGCGCACTGCCACAGTATCCAGCTGCCAACGATACCCCATCCTAACCCTGTGTGCCCCCTCACAGCCAGGCTTCAACACTGCCCTGCTCCCCCTCATGGCTCCTCAGAGATGGGAAGTAACAACAACCCCTGCTCCCTGTGATCCATCGAAGCCGGTTCAGAACTGCATCTGCGGGAACACACTGGCTCTGTCGTTGCTGAGGTAACAGCCGCCCGGGCAGCACGTGGAGCCACAGTGCAGATCCAGGCAGCAGCCTGCAAAGGGCACCTCAATGGCCAAGGCCTCAGGCCCAGTACAGCCTGGGGTAACAGAGGCAATAGGAGGAGCCTGCTTTGGCTACCCAGTGCCCAGAGGCACCAAGACTACCCTGGCAGACTCAAGGAACAAACTGTCACCCTCCCCCATCCAAACAGCAGCACTGGACATCAGCTAGAGCAGGGCCAGAAGAGAGGAGCCCCGATGCCAAAGCACCCACCCTGCGCCTTTTCCCATTCCCCCACAGGTCACTGTTACCTCAGAGACAGGCCCGGGACCCAACTAGCCTTCAACACTGGGGAGCTCAGAACCTGGGTCTCGAGTCTGCAGCTAGGACCCACCTCCTCTCGCACCCAGGCCTGCCTCTGATAGCTTGGCAAGACAAGAGAATCCCAGACCTTGGCAGAACTGTGTAGCCCAGAGCCCCAGTTCCTTGTGTGTGCACTGAGGGAGCAGCTGCCCAGCTGGTCACATACCTCACAAGCTCCTCGTTGTACAGGGACCGTGGGGACTCTCTGCCCAGGATATAGACCTGGCCCTTCAAAGCAGACAGACGCACCTTCCCTTCCACCAGCTCCTGGGATTTGCTGATGCAGTGGCGGGTGTAGTCGCACTCCGGGCTGTACCAGAAACCTGTGGAAAGGAGGGAGAACAGAGAACCAGGCTCAGTCAGTGAATTCACCTTTCTTCCTCGGCAACTCAGAGGAAAAAATGCAGAGAGCTGGTTTGAGCGGCAATGCCAAGATCTCTGGACACCAGCCCATGGGGTTTCCATGGAGGCTCCGAACCTGTAAATCCAGGAAGGAGAACTCTTTGCTGATCGCTAGACCATCCTTCTGAGGAGAAAATGCAGTGTAGTAGCTAGAAGAGGGGACCAGGCTCTCAGACTCCTGGATTCTATTTTAGGGTATGCCACTGACTCACTGAGTCCTTGAGCATGCTGCATCACTGCTTTGTGCTTTAGTTTCCCCCTCGGTACAATTAGGCTAATAAAATCTACACCATAAAGGGGGCTATGAAGATTTTTTTATTAATGCCTCTAAAATGCGTCAGGGTCCTTGTCTGGAAGGTGCTCAGCATGGTAAAATATTATTATTAAATGCAACCAAAAAGGAGCAACAGGGGAGCGTCACCTGGAGACAGACACTCTTCTTGCACCAGAGGGCAAACGCTTCCTCGTGACCAGGGCTCGCCAGCCATGCGGTTCGGCATGCTGCGCATGCGCAGACCGCGCTGTGCAGCTGTGCCGGCTTGTAATCTACTCGCCACGGGCAAGTAGATTACATTAATTGTCGAGCCCTGCTCATGACCCACTGGAAGGTCAGCAGTGGGCAATAACAGGCCTGGGCGCTGCTAGCCAGGGTTCAAACCAGCAGGTTGCCACTGCTGTATTTACCTGCGCCTCCATAGGTACAGGCACCTCCAGCTCCCATTGGCCGCGGGTCACCGTTCCCAGCCAATGGAAGCGGTGGGAAGTGGTGTCCTCTTCCACGCTGCTTCCCGCAGCTCCCATTGGCTGGGAACAGTGATCTGCAGCCAATGGGAGCTGCAAGCACTGGTACCTGCAGACCCACAGGTAAATAAAGCGGCAGCAGCCACCATAGGATAACCCTGATGAACTGCCGCCATCTTATTGCCCACATGTAACAGACCCACAGTTCCCTTGCAGCTGGATGGGATGAGAGCAGCAGCAAGTCACACCATTCCCCCCGGATAGGGAGGGGCCACTATGAAGTTTCACCCAGATTTAGTGGGAACCAGCATATGGGACAGGCATGGAGGGCCAGGAAGGTTTGAAATGGGCCGAGCTTTGGGGCACTTTTGGGGACGGTGCATAGAATCATAGAACCATAGAGCTGGAAGAGACCTCAGAAGCTCATCAAGTCCAGCCCCCTGCCCAAGGCAGGACCAATCCCAATTAAATCAACCCAGCCAGGGCTTTGTCAAGCCGAGACTTAAACACCTCTAGGGATGGAGACTCCACTACTTCCCTAGGTAACTCATTCCAGTGCTTTACCACCCTCCTAGTGAAATAGTTTTTCCTAATATCCAACCTGGACCTCTCCCACCACAACTTGAGACCATTGTTCCTTGTTCTGCCATCCATCACTACTGTGAACAGCCTCTCTCCAGCCTCTTTGGAATCTCCCTTCAGGAAGCTGAAGGCTTCTATCAAATCCCCCCTCACTCTTCTTTTCTGTAGACTAAATAGACCCAAGTCCCTCAGCCTCTCCTCGTAGATCATATGCTCCAGCCCCCTAATTATTTTGATCGCCCTCTGCTGGACCCTCTCCAATGCGTCCACATCCTTCCTGTAACTGGGGGCTCAGAACTGGACACAATACTCCAGATGTGGCCTCACCAGAGCCAAATAAAGAGGAATAATCACATATCTGGATCTGCTGGCAATGTTCCTCTTAATGCAACCTAATATGCCATTAGCCTTCTTGGCTACAAGGGCACACTGTTGACTCACGTCAAGCTTCTCATCCTCTGTAACCCCCAGGTCCTTTTCTGCAGAACTGCTACTTAGCCAGTCGGTCCCCAGCCTGTAACAATGCTTGGGATTCTTCTGTTCCAAGTGCAGGACTCTACACTTGTCCTTGTTGAACCTCATCAGATTTCTGGTGGCACAATCATCCAATTTGTCTAAGTCACTCTGGACTCCATGCCTACCCTCCAGTGTAACTACCTCTCCTGCTAGCTTAGTGTCATCTGCAAATTGCTGAGGGTGCAATCCATCCCCTCATCCAGGTAATTAATAAAGATGTTAAACAAAATCGGTCCCAGAATCGAACCTTGGGGCACTCCGCTAGAAACTGACCGCCATCCTGACATCGAGCCGTTGATCACTACGCATTGGGCCCAACCTTCCAGCCAGATTTCTATCCATCTTACCGTCCATTTAACCAATCCACATTCCCTTAACTTGCTGGCAAGAATATTGTGGGAGACCGTATCAAAAGCCTTCCTAAAGTCAATGTATATCACATCCAATGACTTCCCCATATCCACAGAGCCAGTTACCTCATCATAGGAGCTAATCAGATTGGTCAGGCACGACTTGCCCTTCATGAATCCATGCTGACTATTCCTGATCACCTTCCCCTCCTCCAAGTGCTTCAAAGTGGATTCCTTGAGGATCCCCTCCATGATTTTTCCAGGGACTGAGGTAAGACGGACTGGCCTATAGTTCCCTGGATCGTCCTTTTTCCCCTTTCCTAAAGATGGGCACTACATTTGCCTTTTTCCAAATATCCAGGATCTCTCCCGATCTCCACAACTTTTCAAAGATAATGGCCAAAGGCTCCTCAATGACATTTGCCAACTCCCTCGGTACCCTTGGATGTATTAAGTCCAGACCCATGGATTTATGTACCTTTAGCTTTTTTAAATAGTTCTTAACCTGTTCTTTCCCTACCAAGGGCTGTCCACCTTCATCCCATATTGCGTCACTTAGCGCATTCGTCTGGGAGCTGACCTTGTCTGTGAAGACGGAGGCAAAGAAAGCATTGAGTACTTCAGCTCTCCCCACATCATCTGTCACTAGGTTACTGCCCTCATCCAGTAAGGGCCCCACACCCTCTCTGATCACCTTCTTGCTAACATGCCTGTAGAAACCTTTCTTGTTATCCTTCACATCCCCTGCGAGTCGCAATTCCAATTGCGCTTTCGCCTTCCTGATAACCCCCCAGCATTCTCGAGCTATACATTTATTCCCGTCCCTGGTCATCTGTCCAAGTTTCCACTTTTTGTAAGCTTCCTTTTTGTGCTTAAGTTCACCAAGGATTTCCCCAGTAACTCAATCCGGTCTCCTACCATATCTGCTTCTCTTGCTACGCTTTGGAATGGTTTCTTTCTGTGCCTTCAATAAGGCTTCTTTAAATTACTGCCAACTCTCCTGGGCTCCTTTCCCCTTCATGTTAGCATCCCAGGGGATTCTACCTGTCAGGGTTGTGGGAAGCCAGGTGAGTTCCTTGGAGTGGAGATAGGAAGGAGGGATGGGGATGGCGGAACTAGGAGCAATGCTTGAAAGGGTTAATCTGAGAAGGGGCACAATATATCCATGTGCAGAGACCGGAACCCACAATCATTTCCAGTGGTAACTCTACCCCGACTACCCTGAACTGGACAGCCGATCATCCCCACTTACAACCTTTCGCTCTGGAACACATACTCCTCGGCAATGAACGGGGGAAAGGTTACTTCAATGCCTACCACGCCAATGGCTGGGCTTCTGGAGCCTGGCCGGCTCCCATCCCCTTTATCTCAGAGCCCAGGCAGACAGCTCCAGCGAGAGAACAGGTGGCACCTGGCCTCAGGGCTTTATCAGGCAGGAGGATCAGGGCCCCTTATGTCCTGTGTCTGTTTTCAGGTAGGCTCACTTCCCCCGGCGCTTTCTGAAGCAATGCTGCTGCCTGTCACTCGCAGGGCACATCCATCTCTGCTTTTCCTCCTGCTCTCCTCTGCTGTCCCCGGAGGGAGATGACAGGCACATCTGTCAAACTTGATTGTCATCAGCACCCTCGCCCCCACCTCCTGGGGGACAGTCTGTGCAATCCCTTGAAAGCTGCCAGGGAAGTTTTAGTCTCTCCGCCTTGCAGACTCCCCAGGAATGAACTGAGCTGAGTTGGGCCGGGCGTTGTGGGATTTCTCATCTCTCTCCCCTCGCTGTTTGCGTTGGCGAAGGCTGCTGGCCTGTTTTCTGTACTGTCTGCTGCAGCATGAACTCCACTGCCCCGTCTGCTCAGCCTCCTGGAACCAGAGGGATGCCTCCAGGACTCAGGAGGAGAGTTGGTTTCCGGGAGCCATTCCATTTCTGGCTTCTCTGTTGGGGCTGCACTGTGGACTTGGACAGGGCTCTGCTATAAACTTGGGCTCAGAAGCACCAAACCCATGTCCCAGGAGCCACCAGCCACCTGTCAAATGAGAACGCTTTTGGCCACAACTGACTTGGGCTGGCTTTGAACCAGCAACCTGAAGGTGGAAGTCTAGGCAGGTCTCTTTACTACCAGTCCTAATGGCTTGGGGGCGGGGGGGAGAAGGGGGAAACACAGACTTCCCAGGCCCCGGGGCCAGATGTGCGTGTGGGGGCGGTTCCACAGAAGGGGTGAGGCCTCATGCAGAAGAGGCAGGACTGTGCCATGCTGTACCCCTCTCCAGGCCATGACCCTCCCCAAGCAGCCCTCAGAGCCACCCAGAGTGTGTGGCAGAGACCCAGGCCCTCTTAAATCACTGGACACTGAGGCAGTTAGTTCTTTGCCCCTCTGAAGACGGTCACCAGCTCCTAGGACAGTATCGGGTTTTTTTATGCAGGAGTCCTGGGTTTGATTGCTGGAGCCAGGCTTTTGTTCCTGGGGCTAGGAGGGTGAAATATTCCGGCTCTCAGGGGCAAAGAAGAGGGTACACAGCACACAGGTCCACATAGGAGCTCAGAAAGACGTCCCATCAAAGCCTACTTGACTGGAGAGAAGGTTGGTCACCACCACGTCCTTAGGCCTTGATTCCCCACGCAGAGAGAACTGAAACAAAACATTCCCAACTCCTGTCAGGGATTAGAGGACCTGGGATGCTGGGCAACTGCTTACAGGAGTGTCCTGTCCTGAACTCTGGCTCGTGGGGTGAAGGTTTGGAGGAGCCCATCATTCTCCACTTGTTTTCACTCTTACAGCATCAGCTGCAAGCCTGCCGGGCAAGGTAGCATCCAGCAAACTGCAGGATTTTAAGCCTGGGTCTTAACCAAGCCTGACTTTTGGGTGACTCGTGGTCACGACCTGGCGTCCGGTAGAGCAGCCTTTGTGGCCTGAATGCGTGGCCAGCTCAGGAAGAGGAGACAGCAGCAAGAAGAAATCACTGCTAGGAGTCGCCTCATGCCCAGGGCGTTCGGAAAGGCACCATGCAATAAGCTGAGCTGGGAATGAGTCTCTGAACGTGGCCTGCTTTACCTGGCATGGCACAGAACGGAAACACGTGGCAAGGCCGGGTTTTAGATGGCCTGGCTTAGGAGCATCGAGTGGCACGGTACAGTATGCGGAGGGATAGTGCCAGGTAGTTTAGTGTGGCAGGGTTTGGTCCAGCAAGGCATTGTGGGGTTTGGGATGGTGCAACTCGTCCTGGCACAGTATGACCTGGCAGCATTTGGTACTGCAGGGCTTGCTATGGAATCCAAATACCGCAGACAAGTCTGCTCCGCTCTGCCTGCTACTCCACGGGCCAACTCTTGCTGGAGGATGAACACTTGCTCCTGCTTTCTCCCCTTTCCCAGGTGCTGGGCTGTCCTGTGGCTGGCTGGCAGGGGCTCCCCAAAGGAGAGGGTGCCCACAACACAGAGCGCCTCTGCACTCCTCTCTCCTGCTACCGGGTGACAGCCTCAGGTCCTGCCTGCCTGCCATTCCTGTGCACTGTCCTGTCACTAAGCGAGCTAATTAGCCCATTAAGCCCCCTCAGTCCTAGAATAAAGACAGGGAGATGGGGAGAGAGATAGTGGGAGAAAGAAAGGTTCTATTTAAGCATCTTCAGTGATCCAGAAGTTTTATCTCTTTAATCTCTCGCTCAGCTCCCACACAGGTGCCCTCTCAGCTTTCCTTTCCCAGCTGGCTGTTGGGGTCTTGGGGGGAAGCCATTCAGGAAACAAAAAGTTTTTTCTCCTCCTTGGCCTCAGAATTGGGTTGGATCAGTGCAGCCAAAGCAGCGGCCTCACTATAAACGCTAAGAGTCGGGCGCTGTCCACCCCAGGGGCACCGAGCCGCCACCGAAACCACTCAGATGTTTGTCTCCTGGCAAGAACTGGCAGGTTTCTGGATTTAGGGAAGGGCTGGGAGATGGAGTTATTCCTGGTCTGTTATCAGATCGCCACCACTGGGTTGGAGCACGGCAGGCCAATGTTAATACATCTCCGTGAGTTATCCTGCTGTGGGGACACGTATGCTCTGATGGGACCACTCCCCCATCTCCTGTCTGTTGCTCTTGTCTCAAGGAGCGGGAGCCCAAATCTCGCTGGCTTCATTGCTCTGGCCCAGCGATATAGCTTGGTCACTCAGTTTGCTAACTGACTGACAGCAGCTCGCCTCGCGGCACCTCAGTGCTGGGCGTTCCCGGAACAGCTTTGCTCCTCCACCACGTTTTCTTGTGTAACCATATTTTAGGCTGTTTCTCCCGCACAAGTCACGGAGGAGAGACCCAGAGCCAGCCCACTGCCAGATCTCACAAGCAGGGCTGAGTGCTTGGATGAAATGGAGGCATCCCAAGGGCTGTAGGAGCTGGCAGCGCTCTCCTCTCTGGGTCAGTCCTAAACCAATACCCAGACGACGGTGCTTCTCTGATGCCATCTCTGTGACAAGCTGGGGAAGCCAGGTTCTGACCACATCCTGTCAATCATTTCCTAAGAGAGGCTATCTGTCTTGGTAGTGGGACCAAATCTTACCAACTTGGGTAGTTACACGCTGCCTCCCTGAATTCCCCTGGCAGTTTCACCAAGATGCAGGATTCTTCCTCGTTTCTTGTCCGAGATGGTTCCACAGTGTTGCTGTGAGCCTCTAATCAGCTGCTACTTTCCCGCCCGGACACGATCCTCATGCATCAGCCTGACAGTGCGCTAAAGCGCTTTGTGAGCCCTCCCCGAGAGGTGCCAGTGCACAGATGCCAAGTGGCACAGAAAGGCTAGAAATGCGGCTGCAAGAAAATAAACTTTTCTCTTGACAAATACAGTTAAAGCTCCTGAAATGTAAAGACCATCCAGGGTGTTTGTTTTTCCCCTGTAAGGAAGAAAAAAAATTTAAATCCAAGACACATTAAAATAATAACCAGCTGCTTAAATACTGGATCTGACATCTCCAGGTGCGAGGCACCCCCCCTCCTTCCTTCCCCCTTCCTCCACCCCCTACTGCAAACAAATTCCCCAGTGGAAGTGATCCGTCTTAATAGCCTTCTCACTTTGTAACTGCAATCCAGCTCTAATCATTTCAATCTGATGGAGCAAACAAGGTCTGTAGGAGACAATGGCATTTAAACACCTGGCTGTACCTGGCAGGAAGAGAAGAGCTGCAAGGTGGAGAAAGCTGTTGCAAAGTCACCTTCCCACAATGGAATCAATTGGGGGGGGGGGGCAGGGGGGGGGGAGGAGAGAGAGAAACACTAATTCTCTTAAATTCAGAGCCTGGTTACAATAATTAGGTGTTAAAGAAAGACAGAGCAACCTGAAAGCCAGGCCTCCAGCAGCCTCCCTCAGCTGGGTGGTAACCTCATCCCTGAAATATGGTAATGCTGCTTTTATGCCCTTTATTCCATGCTGAATTATTTATTATATCCATGCTCTGCTAGTCTAGGTGTAGCCTCCCTGATTCTGTCCTGGTTGGTCTGAGTTCACATAGGCCTGATTTAACCCAGACCAACAAATGTACTCTAAGGCTATGTCCAAAGGTTTCTAGAAAACTAGCTCTGCTCTAAAAATGTGAGGCATCTAAGGAAATGTCTACACTGCCACGCTAGTTTGAACTAGGGTGGCTAATGTAGTCATTCGAACTTGCAAATGAAGCCCTGGATTTAAATATCCTGCCTCCTTTATTTGCATGTTCCCGGGCGCCGCCATTTTTAAATGCCCCATAGTTCAAACTCCCTGCCCGTGGCTACTCCTTAATGAGGAGTAACAGTAGTTCGAATTAGGAGCTTTAATTCGAACTACCTAGTCCATACCGCATGTAGCCGCGGGCAGGGAGTTTGAACTACGGGCATTTAAAAATGGTGGCGCCCAGGAACATGCAAATAAAGCCCGGAATATTTAAATCCCGGGCTTCGTTTGCAAGTTCGAATGACTACATTAGCCACCCTAGTTCGAACTAGGGTGGCAGTGTAGACATACCCTTAGAGACTAACACAAATAGATAGTATCATGAGCTTTCATGACAAAACCTACGTCCTCAGATAAACTTGAGTCGAGCTCTGATCTAGCGGACAATGGATTCTAGTGGACAGTGGATCTAGCAATGCTATCACACTGTGCTGTACATTCGCCAGGTGGGGAGCCTTGTGTATACCCATAGCTCAGTGCTCCACTGGGGATGTGAAGTGCTTAGTGGACAAGAGGGGCCCGCCAGAGAAAAGGCTGTAACAGAACCTGGGGAGAAAACCCCCAAATGGTGAAGAAGTTTGAATCTGGATCCAAACTTTGTGGCTTGCTCCTGTTTCAGCAGCCCAGTCTACGGGTTAGAGTCCAGAGGTGGCTGTCAAGAAAACTGGGATTTATTCCTGACCATCAGGGCCAGATTAACTCTTCTGGGGGCCTGGAGCTAGTAAATTTTGGTGGGGCTCCCTAGGCTCCAGGGTGGGACCAAAATGAGGAGTTCATGGTCCAGGAGGGGGCTGTCGGGGGGCAGGGTGGTGGTGCAGGGTCTGGACAGGAGGCGGGACGCAGGAGCAGGCTAGGGATAAGAGTGTGGGGTCTGGGCAAGAGGGGGCAGGGGATTGGGGCTAGGGATAATAAGAAGTGGGTAATTCACTAATCGTGTAGTTGATGGAATTTTTATCAACAAGACGATTAGTCGATAAGAGCAGTTAAAGCCCCGGCTTGTGCTGGGTCTGGGAACTACCCCGATGAGGCTTCTACTACTTTTAAACTGCAGAGTCACAGCGGAGGTAGGTCCCAGACCTGGTGTGAGTCACGACTACGCTGGCTTGCTTGCCTGCCCAGCTCCTACTAAATTTTAAATGTAGAGCGGAGGCGGGCGTAGGTCCCCCCACTGTGGCTCTGCATTTAAGTGCAAGTAGTTGATAGCATTAAGCTTTTGCTTATCGGTTAATCAATTAATCGACTACTCTATTACATCACAGATTGGGGTGCTTAGCTGGTGCAGCTCCCAGGGGAACACATGGCTCCATGAGGCCTTATGCGTGCAGGCACCGCCCTGCACCACTCCCATTGGCCACAATTCCTGGCCAATAGGAGCGGCAGGGGAGGAGCCTGCAGGTGAGTGCTGCATATGGCTCTAGCTGAGGGCGGAAAGAGGGAGAACGGCAAGTACCATTTTCAACATAAGCCGCTTGGGTTAACATTTTCAGTGCCAATCATTTTGGAGGTTCCAGTTTTTAAGTGCCTAATTTTAGAGCTGATTTTCAGATGCACTGAGCATTCACAACTTCACATGAAATCCATGGCAGGTGGAGGAAAGGGATGCTCAGACCTTTTTGAAAATAACCTTTAATGTCTTTGTGGCTCAGTTTTGTGACCAGTCCAATGGGGTTTACATGGGTCTGGACCCCTGTTGAGTGCTTAGAGCCTCTCCAGAAGCACTCGCATTATTCACACACAGAAGTCTTGTGCTGTTTATCAGTTAAGGATGTCCATGAACAACCACACAACTATTAAAAATAAAACGAAACAAAATCTAGGAAGCCAGCAGCTAATCCTGAGCACCCAATGCAACAACCACAGACAGCTATTAGCTAAGCCGCATGGCCACACCTGAGCAGAGAAAGGTCACAGAGAGATTCAAGAGAAGGATCCAATATTTCAGAATTTGACTTTGTTCCAACTCAGAACAAAATTGCTCAGATTTCAAAGTTGCCCATGAAATGGAATGGAGCCCCAACTCTGGGACTTGCTCCCTGGCAGGTTGTCCCAGCACACCCTACTGCTAAGAAGTGGCTTCACAGGAACATCATCAAAATGAGTTGACTGTTTCAATTTCGATCCATTGGCAAATGCCAAAGAACAAAAATGTCTTGGAAATGTTTCCAGGAAACTCTACATTGGGCACATGTGCAACTACTGTCGCATTCACATAAAAATGCAACTTGCTCATAACCTTGACTCTACCCCTGGAGCCACACCAGCCAAAAAAGTTCCCTGGTTTGTTCCCTCCATTCCACACAAAGGATTCTGCAGAATTTTGGTCACACGGTTCATACTTCCCACAATCATGCCTTCAACTTTGCTGGTCTGGTTTCTTCGCTAGTATAAACCTAAAATATCACTATTGGTTTCTAACACAATTTAACTAGCATAGTTCTTGGATTTGAACAGATCATCAGCTGGTGTAAACCGGTGTAGTATCAATGGAGTGACCCCAGAGAAGAGTTTGATCACTTTCTATGTGAAACCATGGCAAGACCCCTGCCTGCTTGATGCTAGCACATATGGAGAGGTAACTAACAAATCCACCAGCATTCATGCTGAAAGCTCTCCATGCCTGAATAGGTTGCTGCCTTCTGATAAAGCAGCTTGGTGAATATCTCAACCGTTATGGAAAGGTTACTAGCTAAAAAGGTAATTATTAGTTTCAATTTTCTTTTCTAACAGCTGGTTGGGAGAAAGCCTGACTGTCGGATGCACAGTAAGGAAACTGAACTTTCATTTCTGCCGAAAAGCCAACAGACTGACAAGAACCCACGGGTCTGACAGTATTCTCGATGAGCTGCATAAAAGCCCTTTCCATTTACGGGGGTGGCGGGGACCACCCCAGAATTCTCCAAGTGGCTTTTTAATCCCCGTGGCTTCAGGATAATTAAGGTAGTTAGAAATAGACAACTCTGCCACTCTTTTCTTTTTCCCAAAATAAGGAAAGTAACGTACAAATAACCAGGGAGAGATGCTGCAGCAGAAAGAAAATTAAAATGAGGACAATGGGGAAGACTTTAAGAGTATCTTTCCTTCTGAATGGTACAGGGTAAAAAAAATCACTCCTGCAGAGGGCCTATGGCCCATTAAAGCCTTTAAAATAGGGATTAAGCAGTGTGTTGGTCTGGGTTTCTTAAACTTTTTAAGACCGAGGAACACCAAACAATTAATTTTTATGGGGAACACCAAAGATTTTTTGTTGGGGGGGGGGGGAGGTCAGGGGGGAGTTATTGAGAAATAAAAGGGTTGGGGAAAGTTACTGAGCAAAAAAAAAAAAAAAAAGTCACCTGCCCCTTTAAGGGCAGCCATTTCGAATTCTGTTGTTCTCTGTGGAACACCTCCGACTGCCTCACTGCACACCGGTGTGCCACAGAACACAGTTTAAGAAACACCGGTGTAGGTCCTAGCCAAGGATGAATTCCATCCCATATGCTTGTATGCATTTCTGGAAAGGAGGATGCAGATGGGGTCCGAAGGAGGAAGGAGGGCAGATGAAGGGGACAAGAGCACAGGAACACAAGACCTGGACATCTCTCTTGTTGGATAATGGACGGAGGGAAACCTCCTTTGCCAACTCTTGTTTTCTTAAAGCTCCAGCTCCTGGAGTCATGCTCTTTCACAGGAATTTCACAATTCTAGAGAATAGCTTGAAACATGACCTAAAGGTTCAGAAACAAGACAAATAAAAAGAATCCAACGTGTAGGGTTGGCAAATCCTCCAAGAATTAAACTGTCATTTTCCATTATGTCATGGGAAACCTCCAGGAATAAGTTCAACCTGAACCAGCAGCCCTACCAATATGTATCAGAAAAAAATCCCATGATTTTTTGGGGCCTGACTCCTGGTCTGAACATTGGGGTTGGCCACCAGGGGAAGAGAGGATCACAGACACTCCCAAAGGATGGGCCTAGAAAGAAAACATGGGTCCAGTCAGGGCTGCTTCAGGGGCTTCCACAGGTCATTAATACAGTGTTCTTGAGCATTACGTACCAAGAAGGGCCAGGCTCATGGCTGCTGTAAAGTAGAGGTTTGTGCCTGGGATGTTAAATATCAGTTAACTAAATAGTCGATTAACTTCATGAATTCTTATCGGTTAATTGACTATTCTATAGTCCCTGGGCAGCCCCTGTGCGGGGGGGGGGGGGGGGGGGAGGAGGGGTCTGAGCTCCCAGACCCGGCATGAGCCAGAACTGAGCGGGGCTGCCTGCCCGCTTGGCTCCTAATACACTTTCAAGGCAGAGCCGCAGCGGGGTTAGGTCCAGGACCTAGTGCAAGCCGGGACTGAGCTGGGCTGCTGGCCAGCCTGTTAAAAATGTATTGGCTAAGGGCAGGGGGTGGGGGGAACCGCATGTAGTCTAGAGCATTAGCCTATAAGCTTTTGCTTATCCGTTAATCGACTACACTATTACATCCCTAGTTTGTGCACTGTGTTTGGACTGTGCCCTCTAGTGGTTATGTTAGATTTAGTACTACTTAGTAAAGGAAATTACAAGTTAGCCTTTGCTACCCAGAATCCTTAGCCTGGATGTCTCAGGAAAGTACAAAATGAAGCCTGATGGATCATTAACAGCATCTGTCTTTTTTTTTTTTTTAAACTAATAAAATCTCTCACAGGTGTACCACATAGTCCCATGGCTGTGGCTTCACAAAAGGGTGCATGTCGCAGCTACCAGTTTATGGCAGTCAAATGTGGACTTTTCAGGCACGTAAAAACCAAACCCATCAGCATCCACGTTACAGGATTTAACAATCAAACTCGGGCTCCCTGACTTAGCACTAGCAAATGGTTCCACATTGAGCTGCAGAATGAGCACAGCATGAGTGGCAACATGGCCTAGGCCACTCCATTCTCCTCCAGCGCAGCCATCTCTATTCCGCGAGAGCCAAGGATATGGTCCTTTCCATCACTGGCCTCGTCTGCTTCAGCCCATGTTGGCAATGACTGAAGCTTGCTACCATCGGATGTCTGTTCCACTTGGGACCGACTGCGCTGGTGGTTGTGTGTTGCGTGCATGTCTGCTCGGAACTAAACAGACACCCATCATTTCATGCAGGATTCAGAGCAGACCTCAGATGGCAGCAAGTTTCCATCATTGCTAACCTGGGCTGGCATCGAATCAGTTACTTATAAGCAAGGGCAGGTCCGGCCTTAGGGCAAGGCAAGCAAAGCGGTTGCTTTGGGCCCCACGCTGTCAGGGCCCCACGCTGCCCAGCACCCGCCCACCTGGCTGCTTGCTCACTTCCCTGACTGGGAGCCGTCTGGCCACGCCGTGCAGCCAGTCACAACATGCCGGCTTGGACCCCGCAAACGCTTTGGCCAGGCCTGAGCGAGGGGGTTCATATTCTGTTCCCCCCATATTCTGTTCCCTTTCCCACGGTCTGATCAACAGCATAGCAGCCACGAATGCCAGTGATCAGCATGAGCGGCTGCCTGACAAACTGGCTGAGTTATTTCAGGTTTTTCAATGACTCTCTCCCCAACAAGCAGCTGTTCAGAGCTGCCTGAAAAGCCGAAACTTTGTTTCCTGTTTTGTTGTGTTGCTTCTGACGAACCAAATCCCAGGTCACAAACACGCACAGTGCCCCATTGTGGGCTGCATGCTGCATAGCACATCTCGGCCATCAGGAAGAAGCACAAGCCAAATACGGAGGGTTCGGGAGAAGGTTCTGACTTGCACATTTTTCCTCCTGAAAAGGTCTGCTCATGCAGAAACGCTGCCATCAGCCCCGGATTGCAAACACCCTAGAGATTGGTGGTTGTTTGGATCTGGAGGATCCTGCCTCCAGCAGTGGCCAACACCTGATGCTTTAGAGGAGGGCACAAAACTCCCATACTGCGTCTGGCAATTGCTACACAGCAATGGAGGTGGGAAGCAGCGGGATGAAGGGTGAATCCCTTTGTGACCCTGCGAGCAGACTGGCGTACATGCTGAGGCATGGGAGATCAAAGGGGGTAAACAGTCATAATGTGAATCAACCCTCTTGGTGGCCTCCCACAGCAGTGATAGAGCTAGAGCCTGACTGGTGCTCACGGAGAAGAACTAGAGATGACCTGAGCTGCAAGATTCAGCGCTGGGCTCGAGGGGCGTTCTGATCTGTGGCTTTATTGGAAACCCATTCCCTGTTGGAGTGCCTCGATACACAGGCATAACCCTACAGCTCAGATCCTGGTGGCAGTCCTGGGTGGCAGATGCTGTGGTCACAAGACTAGCAAACCATTCCCTCCCTAACGTTCCATGGAGTCACTCCAGAGTCACACCAGTGGAACAGAGGATGGCGCCTGATCTCCCTATACCAAAACCTCCAAATCTGAAAACTGCCACTCGGGCAGAGGCATCCAGTCAACGCACACTCTCAGCTGACTTTGGTAGGACTGCAGCTGGAGAAGAACATACACATCTGGGGGCCACGTGGCTGCAATATCCGCTAATTAGAGGGAGTTCAGAGAGAAGCAACTGAAGTCACCAGGCAGCTGGAGGGGCTGACTTAAGGAATATTTCAGGGGCTAACACGGACAACGTGGCTGCGTGACGACTAACGGAAGAGGAGGTGAGAACAGTCTAAGTGTATTATCACCCAGGAGAAATGATTGGGGATGGGTCAAACAGTGGAAACAGCTGGACTACAGATGCCCTCCTAAGTGTGAGTGCCACAGGAAGCCGGTATAGTCTCCCAAAGGCAAATATGGGCACCCCCATAGGTCAGACCCTTTAATGTTAAACTGGGCAGAAGGCTGTGCCCTAGGCAGGGAGATGGAGTGGGTAACAGAACAGGTCTTTTCCCCATCTCTACAAGGGGCCTCATATCCAGACCTAAATTCCCATCTCTGTTAAAGCCACAGCCATGTCACACAGTGCCAGGTGCCTCAAGTAGCAATGGGGTTTGCACAATTATGTGGGTGCACCGGGGAGGAAGGAGGGGGGGGGAGAAAGTCTGGTGGAGGGGGGGTACATACCATTGTACACCAACTCTGAGAATTTCAAGGCGAGTCCCTGCTTGATTTTCCGCACCTCCCGGTCCATGGTGAAGGCCTCAATATCTAAATGAGCGTGGTACAGGATCGTCCCCGCTGGGGTCTCGTAGATACCTAGCCATTTTTCCAAGCAGGGGGAAAAAAACAGAAAAAAAGAAAAAAACGAATGAGACCAAAACTGTCAGCAAATGACAAAAAATAATGACTTGGCTGACAGAAGGAGCTGTGCTTGAGCCCATTCAATCCCAGCTTGCTGTAAAATGCATCTGTCATTATATTCATGCTGGGGCCGAGACAGTCCACTCCGCGGCGTGCGGAGAAAATGTCTAGATTCCCCTCTTTGAAGAGGCACTCTGACGAGGCGAAATGACAGGGTTTAGGAGCCGATCCCCCTGCCGATGCATGCCCACCGGTCTGCGGCTGAAAACCTGTAATTAAACGAGCGATGCGGGGCACAAGCACGGGGAGATGGGGGCCTGAAAGACCCTCCGCTCCCCTCCAGAGGGGAAAAAAAACAACTGAGAACCACACATCAGCTGTGAAGAAATGAGGCTACCTGGGGGACGGGAGTGCAACCTCTTTTTGGGCTGTCGACCCCCCCTATTCTTTTCCCTCCCCCCTTCTGAATGGCAGTAGAGCTTCGGAAACAGCCACCACTAGAGAAGTTTAATTATTTTGACGACTGAATACTGTAGGGCCAAGCTGGTTGGGTTCTTCCGGAGGCCAAGGCAGAAAAAAAAACAACAGCTCCCTTTGTTCCAGCCTCTCTCGGCCGGATTTATTTTTGGTGAAATATGAACCACACCACTGGCCTCATTCACCTACCCGTTGGGCGCACACGATGCCTGCAGGTGAAGCATGTATATATCGCCACGTGTCAGACAGGCAGAAGGCCCACAGGTAGGCAGGCACACTCTTCAGGTACACATGCCTGCATGGTGACATGTGACACATGGACGCACCTCAATGTTTCAAGCGGCTCCAGTGCGATGGGCAATGCTATCTGGAGTATGGGTATGCAGTGCTGTTTAGGTTTGGCCCATCCACCCCTCTATAAATGAGGACAGAGAGTAAGTGGGTCCAAGTCCTGAGTAGCACTATGACTGCCCATACACCAGGTCGCGACGCTACTCAGATTCATGGCCTGCTCACAGTGGGCCCGGGTCAAAACACCCCTTTTGTAGGACAGGGGCTTGGAGGGTCAGAACGGGACAGTCCCACAAAATCCAGGAGCATTGAGAAGTATATGCAATGTACATGCTCACTGTCTGCAGAGCACACACAGCATACATATTCAAGAAGTGCACATGTACACACACACACACACACGCTCAATAAACATGCAGAATGCACAAACAGTAGGCTTAGCTACAAAACACATACATGTAGTATGCATATCCTCAAAACACATGTATACACACCCCATATACAAGGACACACCCGCCAGCCTTCTTTCCTCTCCTTCCCCATATTTCCAATACACAAGTGAAAACAGTGGCCTTAACTCATATTATTTAATGTTTTTGATCCCGGCAACATAGCCCTGGGATCACTGATTAGCTAAATTACTGCTGCACAACCAGCAGGGGGAGCTCACACATTGTGTTTTGTTATATCACCCTACAAAAATAGACATCTTAAAAAAAGCAGCAACAATGTCAAACTGTGGTGGCTCCAAAATATACCTTCTGCTTTAATCTCAGGGACTGCCTCTGACTAATGGCGCGCACTAGAGAGGTATTCAAAATCAGTTGGGGATGTCGTGGGCTTTAACAGCTTTACAGGTCAATCCAATACTGCACAGGGCTGATTTCACTTCCAGTAAAGAAAAATGTAGCAAAGTATTAATCTAACTGGCACATTCAGTGCAAACCAATGGGAGAATCTAGCTCCCCGCAAAAAGGGCATAGAAGCATAAAAGGAACCAAAGGAGGAAACTGCCTTTGTCTAAGATTTGCTGCTCTGTAGATCCACCAGGGCCAAGGGGCGAAAGAATGATTTTTGACAACAACTATATCATGCCAGATTGGATCATTGGTCCAGAACATCCCATCAGGGATGGTCTCCTTGGTGTTTTGTTCAGTGCTCAGCACAATGGGGCCAGGTTCAGGAGCACTCCTAGGTGCTCCAGTAACATGCACCATTAAAAATAAAATAATACCCTGCTTCCATCAGTGACAATACTGGAGGCTTCGGAGTTATGAGGAATCACCTCCGTCAGGCACCTGACTGATGGGAGAGGGGAGGAGTTTCCTTGCTGAGACCATGGATCATGGAGATTCCTTCCTGTGGAGATGCTCTGCCCCTTGATGGGGCACGTTGTCCCCCGGCGAGGACAGCTGGCAATCGATGAACCTGCTACAGTCTTAAGTACAAGGGAGGGGTATTTAGCTGAGGCAATAGCCACTCATGCATTGAGAGCCAAAGATCTCAGGGTCAAGCCCCATGCGGCCAACCCAGCAGGGGTGTGGGTGTTACAACCAGGTAAGGCCTGGACCCTGCATGGGGACTGTCCTTACCCTAGCTCACAAAGCAACCAGGCATTGAATTGTCCAGTCTTGCCCATGAAAGGGAAGAAGAGAGAATGAAATCCCACTGGAAAGCCTAAAACGTGCTTCTGCCAACTGGAGCTGGAGTCATGCCCTATGGCAAGGGGAGGTGTCATTCATTCCCACCTCCCTGCAGGTGATCCAACCAGGAGGCTCAATTGCTGCCTTCAGGCAAGTCAAGCAGGACACTCGCTGACTCAGTTTCTCCAGCTGGACTATGCCCCCCCTTCCATGATTAGTCTGCCTTGCCTGTTTAGATGATGAACCATTCAGCTGAGAGCTGGTCTTGTCACTAAGCAAGTGCCCAGTGCCTAGAACGACAGGGTCTCCAGCGCAATACACATAATAAAACATAAAACAAAGCAACGGGGGCACTAACTGGTACATGAGACTCTCTGGAGAGTGGCACATATTGGGCTTCGGAGAGGTAGCAGCAAAGCAACTGCTCCCACCAGCACACTCAAAAGCAACACGTAACACCAATAACACCATTAATATTCCTGCACCTTCCCTTTGAAGGTGTTAAAGTTAATTTGGACTGATCAAAAGCTTGTTTTTTGTGTCTCTTTCCCTCCCCCACCCCCATTTCCCTCCGCTAACAGCAGGGGACTCAGAGCAGATGAGCTGTGTCTGTCTGTTTCTTTATTATTTTTATTTGATTTGTGACAGAAACCTGATGCTAAAAGACTGCGGCTCCGGGTGCCTTTGACAGTCGGCGTACGAACCACTGCGCAAGGAGGGGAGGGAAGTGACAGCCGAGCTCCCAGCACTGCAATGGAGGAGACAAGAGACACCTTCAAAGTGACACTCACAGCGTCTCCAAGTGTCTATTTTCATCTCCCCGTGTTTACAGGGAAAAGACAGAGGTGTCAGCGGTGCAGCCTGGTGGCGCTTCAATCACACCATAATTACTGCTGAGAAAAGGGACGGGGAGGGGAAGTGGACGGGAAGAAGGGAGAAGGAACAGAGGCAGCTGCTGCTTAAAATTTTCTAATTTGTAACCTCTGCTGTCAGTTTACGGTGAACTGAACCATTTAGTCGTATTGACTGCGATCTGTCAATTTCCACCGGGATCAATGTGCTCACATTCCATGCCAGCTCCTGCCGAAGGGGGCCCAAAAGGGAAAGAGGAAAACGAGGGGGAGACAATATTGAAAGTGAACACCCCGCTGCCCTGTCCCGTGGGCGGTGCACAAGCCCATACAGACGGCAGACCTGGAGGTTTGACCGTAAGTTCTTTGGGGCAGGGCGTGGCATTTACTTGTTACTGTGGCGTGCCTAGGACAGCTGGGGCCACAGCAAGGAGGAGACCACACCTGGTGGCAGGGGAACAAGGGAGAGAGGGCTGAATCTGACATTTGGGGCTCTCGCTGGCCAAGCGCTTCCCAAGCAGGTATGGGGCTGAGCTACAAAGTCCATCTCTCACTGTGCAATCTCCCCAACGTGGGCATTACAATCTGGGCTGAGGGACGGACCATGCCTAGCTCTAGTCCCAAAGCACCATCCCCACCCCAGGACAATGGACTCCGTCATGTTGCTATGTTAACTGTGGCAATGCCAGGCTGCCCTGGTGGGGCCAGGCCAGCAGACAAAATAGCCTGTAAGTACGGCTATACTGCAACTGCAGGGACATCTCCCAGACAAGGTCGATGCAGGCCCAGTGGCCTGGACCAAGGTGGTGAGTTGACAGGAGCAGGGGAGGCTCAGGGCAGCAAGTAGTGGGAAGGACTAGCCATCCTGTCTGTCGAGCTAGGGGCTTGGGCAGGCCTGCATTCAGGCAAGGAGGAAACAAAACGCTCGGCTCTTGGCACAGGCAGAAGCCCGACCAGCCACTCCCCTCCCGCTTCCTCCCCACCGATTTCATTTACTTCCCTAATTAGCCCCCCTTCAGAGTTAAAAAGATAATTTGATAATGAGGCCGTGAAAAGCCGCACGAGGCAGGGAAACGACTCCCATTTGCAGCCTTCCCTATTGAGCCACCACGGCGCTTCGCTGTTTCGGCCTCATTGTCGCCGGCAGGCAGGCGCAGCGCCGCAAGCACGGGTGCTCGAAGCACTAGGAATTAGCCACCATCCTCCCGCAAAAACAAATACCAGCAGTTCGGGGAAACCAGGCTCATGAGGCTGGGGCCTGCTCGCCCTCTCCCCAAGTCCCTTAATGTCATCTCAGGAGAGGCTTTGTAAAAATCAGTGCAACTGAAACTGACCTTCCTGCCTTCCCCGGATCGCTCACTGGGATGGGCGTTAGAATTCCTGCAACCATGTCCCCCCCTTCCATCTCCCCTAAAGGGGCCACTGTGTGATGGCTGATAGGGGAAGGGGGCAAACCTGCCATGGGTCTGTGGGATGAATTTCATAACTCAGCCCATGGTGGCCTTGTCTTTGATGCATCCCTGGAGCCTGTGGAGGCTAGCATACAATTTTCTATCTGAGCTCCACTTGCCCCAGTCACTGCAGTAAGGCCCTGGATCCTGCAAAGAAAGTCACGGGCTCATGAGGAGCCCCAATGAAGTCATAGGGCTTTGCCCAGGCATAGGCGTCCAGCCACGTCCCTCATTGCTGAGCCAAGATCTAAACCAGCTGCCACGAGCTAGAGCTAACCCTGCTTCACTTGGACAAAGGAGGAGAAAGGACTATTGGGACGTGTAGCTCCCATAGGCCACTCGTCCCTACATATGAAAATAGGAGGGACGTGGCTGCTTGCAGAAATCCTGGGGTGAAATCCTAGCCCCACTGAAACCAATGGGAGCTTTGCGATGGGCTCCAACAGAGACAGGATTTCACCCTCTGCACGGACCAGAAGCTGCCAGCCTCACTCGCACTTGGGCACAAGTTGGGTGCCCCAGTCCAGAGCACCTGCCACTCTTGGGCATGGTTAAAATAGATTTTCAGAGTGACTCAACTGCTTGTTCCCATCTCTCCGGTTCCTTCTCCTACCGTGATCAGTCACCAAGACACTGGAGGCTAAAGAGAAGCTCCCTCCCAGTCACCCACATCCTCCTCTCCCGTGTCCTCAGTAATCGTACAAATCTAGGGGCCCTGATATCGCCATCTGGCACTTATATCACAAGGACCGGGCCACAACTTCATTGCACAGAAGCCCAGAAAGGTTTAATTAAGAAACTGTTGAAGGGCCAGCTGGGTAAAGACGGCTCTGTGTTCTCCTGTTCATACCGAAGGCCTGCATGCATGGCTGAGCTTAGCTATGGAATAGCTGCTACTCAGGCCTAGGTTCACAGGTTCCTGGCACCTGCTTCCTCCAGAACTTGTCCCGCTTCTTCTAAAACGAATGCCCCATTTGTTGCCCCTTCTCTCCTGCTGTGTCTGACTGTCCTTAGGCCAGAAGCTCTTTGGAATGGCGACCATTCCTTCCAGAGAGCCTGGGAAGCACCTGTCCTGTCACAATGCTAAAATAACCAACTAGTAATTGCTTTCTAATTAGTAATTGCTGCATGAGAAAGAACAGGGGAAAATGGCAATGACATTTCCCTCCGCCTCCCCATCAACACTTGAAATTGCCATTAAAAAATTCCAATAATCTCTTGAGACTGTGACACATGGATGGGAGAGGTGGAATTCATCAACACTCTCCGGGTATGTCTACACTACCACCCTAGTTCGAACTAGGGTGGTAATGTAGGCATACCGCTCTTGCAAATGAAGCCCGGGATTTGAATTTCCCGGGCTTCATTTGCATAAGCCGGCCGGCACCATTTTTAAATGCCGGCTTGTTCGAGCCCCGTGCCGCGCGGCTACACGCGGCACGGGCTAGATAGTTCGAACTAGCAAGCCATTCCGAACTATCTGTACGCCTTGTTCCACGAATGGCTTGCTAGTTCGAACTATCTAGCCCGTGCTGCGTGTAGCCGCGCGGCACAGGGTTCGAACAAGCCGGCATTTAAAAATGGCGCCGGCCGGCTTATGCAAATGAAGCCCGGGAAATTCAAATCCCGGGCTTAATTTGCAAGTGCAGTATGCCTACATTACCCCGCTAGTTCGAACTAGGGTGGTAGTATAGACATACCCTCCTTTCCTTGTTTTTTCCTCCCCATCAACATTTCCATCAGCTTCACTAATTCTCTCCCTGCCGTTGTCCCATAGAAGAATTGCTGTGATGAGTCCCCAAGGCTGCGTCCCATGATCACCAAGGTCTGAGCAACCTTTTTGTTGTCATTAGACTGTTTCAGCTAGGGATGTGATTTTCTATTAAAAAAGTTACACTGCACAACCTGCAGTATGACTTCATAAAGGGGTCTTTACCAATAGCGCTTATTCCCCAGCCCTTCTTGGAATAGCTATATCAATACACCTGAATCCACAAGGAGTGGTTGTAGCGGGAGCTGAATGATTATTAGAAACAAAAAAATCGGAGTAGAACAAAATGTTTCATTCAAACCAACACAACCCCCCCCCCCTCTAATTTTCCTCCTTATAAAAACAAAAACTTCTTAAATTTCTAAACTCAAAAAGATATTTTTTCCACCCAAAGCTATTTACCAAAATTCAGGCCAAGTTCATGAATCATTTAGGCTGACCCCAAAATGCTTTTAATAAACCGCTATTCCGAAACTACTCTTAATCCTTATGGAACAAGGTCCGCAGGGATGTCGGAATAGCACCCGTTATTTCAAAAGATATTTCGAAATAATGGGCACGCTGTCAAGATGCAGAATAGCTACTTTGAGACACCAGATAAATCCTGAAATAGCACTACAACGTGGACATACCTCTAGACGTGTGGCGCTATTTCCGGCCTAGGAAGGGAAGTAAGTTTACTGGTTTAAAGCATCTTTACACCATGTTAGTTGTTACTGGTGTAAATATATTGGGGAAAAATGCACATCCCTAGCTGATGAGGTTATGCCAGTAAAAAACTGGGCTATAACCAGGCCTGATTTAGCAAAGCAGCTCAGCATGAGTTTGAGGCCTGATCTTCACTATGGAGTGAGGCTGACATAAGGTGGTTTACACTGACCTAACTCTGTAAGAATTTACACTAAAATGTTGCTCTCACTGATGTGACTTGCCCCTGTAGCCTGAGTAGGAATTGTGGTGGAATTTAGGTGGGCAAGGCTCACCAATCCAATCAGAGATTCTTAGCAGACTACACCTCCTACACTAACTCCACCTCCACAAGAGGCACAGAAGTTAAGTCGAAGTAGTTAGATTCTGTGCAGACACGGTGTTGCTTACATCAACTATTGCTGTGTTTCAGAAGCTGTCCCACAATGCCCCATGGCCACAGTACAAATAGATACTAAGTGCTGCCAGTGTGGACACACGCCGCTGACATGAGGAGCCTCACATGGACATGCTAAAGTGATTTAATGGCTGCAGTGGCTGTACACCAGTGTAACTTAGGTTGACGCAGTTTTGTAGTGTAGACTTGCCTTAAATTCAGCTGATGTCGGTGAGACTAAGCATGCACATAAATACTTTGCTAAATAAAGATGGACACAGAATGGAGTCCTGGCCCAGGAGTAAGGCTACTAAGTGCTGTGATAATCTAAATAACGAAGAGTAATAAACATATCCTTCAATGTTTTGCATGGTCAGCAATGCTGCAGGGGGGTTTGCAGCATCACAGCAACTTCTAATGTCATGAAGATGGGATTGTAGCCCTAGTGTACAGGAGGCTGACTGAAAAGGAAAACTCTCCTGCTTACACCCAAACACACTGGTAATCACTCAGCGACGACACGCAGAAAACGGATATGACAGTTAAATGGGGTTTAGGGGAATTATTGAATACTGCAAGGGTCACTGGAGCACATCAGTGGTTCTTTAAAATAAAAAAGAACTTGACAAATGACTCAGTGTTCTGAGAATCACATACAAAGAGCTGGGTTTTTTTTTTAATTCAATTGCACTAACTAAAATCAATCTGAGGGGGGAGGATTGGCCGCTTGCAGCAGGACTTGCTAATGCACTTGTAAATAATTCCCTCCGGTGTTGATCTGAAGGAAGACTGAGATGGGTTTTATGAAACACTATCATAATATTAGCCCCTGCCTTGCCACCTAGGACAGGTTTAAATAAAGGGAGCGCATAAATAGATATTAATGAGTGTTAAAACACAAGGGAAAAGGATGAAATGGAGAGGCTCTCTAACTATACTGCTATTCAGCTCTGAAGGAGGCAGTTCTTGCTCCCGGAAAGTTTCAATTAAATTGTTTCTCACTGACAACCCCAGGAGTTTAAGAGTCAGATCTTCCAAAATAAATACATAAAAATAGCAAGGAGTTGGCTTACAAATCATGAGATTTAAAAAACATTTTGGGTTCTTTTTATTTGCCTTCTGAATTGCGGACCTTTAGAGGTCATGTTTCCAAGCTTATCCCTGCAATCTTCAGGGCTAGAAACTCACGTTTTTCAGTGAAAGCCGAGACGCTAACACAGTCCCCCTGATTCCAGGAGCTGGGGCTTGGAAAATGCTAAATATTGTGAGACCTTGGGATGAGAGTTGGCAACACGGAGTCCCCCTCCCTGACAAAACTTTTACATTTGTCCACTGATAACAAATAGTGGTTTAGATATTTTCCATTCCCCCTCTTGGTTTATTTAGCACAGGATACTAGAAGGAAGTTTCTTGGAGTTTGCAACATTCTATACTGAAGAGGAAAGTTAAAAGTCCTTAAAAATTAAATATTATTTCTAGACTCCAAGGTTCTCAGGAAAAGAAAGGGAGGTTTTAGAAGAGGCATGCTTATTTAGGTAGGAGGAAGTGCCTCTGGTCAAATCAAGGAACTCTCTCGCACACAGCACCCAGAAAACCCTTGCAATCACAGACCCCAATCCTGTGGGGACTGGGCCCCAAATGAAGCCATAGGGCCCTGTAATCCAACGGGCAATGGTTACTATTAAGAGAGGCTATTTTAGATAGCAAAGGCAATCCTTGATGACCACATGCTCACCTACATGAGCAAGCTGGAGGAACGCACTCATAGGGTGGAATCCTGCCTCTGTTGAATCAATGGCCAAACTCCCCTTCATTCATTCAGTGGGGACAGGATTTCATCCATACGGATTCATAAGCCCTGATCCTGCACTCTTCCCAAGCACTGCGGAGTAGTGAAGAGGAGCCAGCTCTTCTTTTTAGAGCGCGAGGTTCTTAGGGCTATTGGGGCTAGGGAATGGCAGGGAGTTGCCCCCGGGAGGCGCCTCTCACCTCTGGACTTCATGCCGATGAACCGATTCTCCACAATGTCTATGCGCCCCACGCCGTGCTTGCCTCTGTGGAAA
The DNA here is from genome assembly GCF_049634645.1 of Pelodiscus sinensis. Lineage (NCBI taxonomy): Eukaryota > Metazoa > Chordata > Testudines > Trionychidae > Pelodiscus > Pelodiscus sinensis. The sequence continues at coordinate 13,582,185 of NC_134732.1, read as the reverse complement.
GAAAGGACAGGAAAGGTAAAACAGGGGTCACAAGTTGCCAGGGGGTGCACAAGCCACAGGGAGGTCAGCTGGCTGGAATCGGCCCCTTCCGGTCTCTGCGCGAGGAGGGCTCAATTTAACTCCCATTGAGGTTACTGGCTTTATGGGAAGTTGTGGCTGGGGATCTCTGCTGTGGCCAACACTGTGATACCCAAGCCCTTCTGATATGGCCCCCCGAGACAGGGCTACCACCCTAGTAGATGGGCTATATCTTCATTTTCATTACGGCTTTTAATACAGTCCCACATGAGAGTCCATTAGCAAAGTAGGAAAACATGATCCAGGTGAAGTTACTATCATGTGGGAGCTCCACTAGTGGAAAGACAACGCTCAAAGAGTAATGATCAATAGTTCACTGTCAAGCTGGGAGGCCGAATGTATTTGGTTCCTGCATGGTTCAGTCCCGGATCTGGTACTATTCAAGATTTTCATTGAGGACTTTACATTGGAGAGGGGAAGCGTGTTCATAGTAAGTATTTGCAGATGACACCCAGATGGGCTGGGGGGTTGCAAGCACTTTGGAGAACAAGATTAGAATTCTCGTCAAACTGGTGAATTGGTCTGAAATCAGTAAGATGAAATTCAATAAAAACAAATGTAAAATACTACACTTAGGAAGGAAAATAATAATAATAATAATAACCTACCAAAGAGAAAAATAACTGGCTGGGGTAGTACTGCTGAAAAGGATCAGGGAGCTATGGTGGATCACAAACTGAATACAAGTCAATGGTGTGACTCTGCTGAGAAAAGGGTTAGTATCATTCTGGGGTGTTTTAGCAGGAGTGTCTATGTAAGACAGGAAGTAATCGTCACACTTTTTTCCACACTGATGAGGCCTTAGCTGGAGTGCAGTGTCCATTTCTGGGTGCCACACCTCAGGGACGAGGTGGATAAATTAGAGAGAGTCCAAAGAATAGCAAACAAACTTGATAAAAAGTTTAGAATACCTGACCTATGAGGAAAGATTTGTTAAAAATGAGCAGGTTTGGTCTTGAGAAAAGAAGACTGAAGGGGGCACCTAATAACAGTAGTCAAATATGTTAGGGACTGTTACAAATAGGATGGTGATCAGTAGTGTGTTCTCTCATTTTTTCTGTATGCAGAATAAATTTTGTTATGTGCACCAAGGCACATGTGGATGTGCACCACTAGTAGAAACACATGGTGCCGGCAGTGGGTGCTGTGCGGGTGCTGTGCTAATCAGCTGGGCGGCATTTGACTCTCTCCTGGGTGACCACCCAAACGCTCAGCTTACAGGGAACGCTGGAAATCAGCTTTGTTCTCCATGCCCACTGAAGAAGCAATGGGCTTAAATCTGCTGCATGAGAGATTTAGGAGAGATATAGGAAACCCCTTCCGCCTCTACGGTTAGTTATGCTCTGGAATAGGCTTCCAAGGGAGGGTGTGGAATCCCATTCATTAGAGATATTTAAGGACAAGTTGGATACACGTCTCTCAGGTACGGTCTAAGTCGGTGGTTCCCTACCTTTCCGAGCATACAGACCCCTTTTCAATCTATTAAAATTTCTTGCCCCCCTCCCCTTCCTGGGGGAGGAAAAAAAAGAGAAAAGGAAAAGTAAGGAAAGAAAAAGAAAGGTAAGGATTGGGCCCCATAGACCCCCTGCAGTGCTATCACAGACCACCAGGGGTCAGGCCCACAGGTTGGGAACCACTGGTCTAAGTTTACTTGGCCCTGCCTCAGCACAGGAGCTGGACTGGCAGGAGGACCTCGTGGTCCCGTTCAGCCCTACATGTCTACAATTCTAAGGGAGAGTTTCCAGAACAACCCCTGAGGTGACTTGAAATAGAACAGCCCCCTCCTCTATTGCTTACCCTGCCTCGTAGCTTCGTCACACGAAAGCTCAACTGTCCAGGGCTCAAATCACCCAGGGCGTGCCCCCAGTTATGGTCAGCACCTGGAGGGCAGTCACCAGCCTATAGCAGTGCTGCCTAGCCCAGGCCAGGACTGTTAGTCAGCGTGGGAGCTAGAGAGCCCAAAAGAGCCGTGCTCTGCTCCGTCCAGCAGCCTCCGTAAAAAGTCCCCTTTGCAGCCATTACAGCCCTGTTTCTTCTCTGGCACCACAGGGAAATGACATCTCCAGGTTATAACTTAAGAGAGTGGTCCCTATGCCCGCAGCCTCCCTCCAGGCCCTGAGAGCGTGGCTCACAAGGCACCTCGAGAGCCTGGAGTTTAATTTGGACTTTGCTGCACAGTGACCTACCTCAGGGGAGCACCAGGCCCAGCAGGGCGAGCCCAAAGCAGAGGTGAGGAGAGTGGGTGATGGCATTCCTCTCCCCTCCCTGCCCCGCAGAGCAGGATGAGAGCAGCGACTAGCACCACCACAGACCTACGCTGGCCCAGGCCCTCAGAAGTGTTTAGATAGTTAGGAGTTAGGCACCTAAATGCCTTTGAGGCTCCAGGCCAGCATGTCTGGCTGTGGAGTATATGTGCTGAAGCCATCAAAGCCCGGGCAGTGCTAAGGACTGACTAGCCTCAGCCCTCCTTCTGGGGGTGTGAAGCCCCCCCCCCCACCTTACCCTGGGGCCCGTTGGCCCTGCTGGGTGCAGAGGGTCTGGCCAGGAGGGAGGGTGCAGGAGCTGGCTGGGGTCTTGGCAGGTGTGTGTGTGTGAGGGGCGCAGGGGAAGAGGCATGAGCCAGTGGGAGCAGCAGCGGAAGCCTCTGTACAGCGTACCTGGGCTCTGCCTTTCCCTGGGAGCTTTCTCTTCCCACCAGCAGGCTGTGTCAGGAGTCACGTTGCCTCACCGTCCGCTGGGGACAGCTGGGATATGATCCATTATTGAGAATCCTCCCCTCTGCACCTTTGCTGCTTGGCCAGAGAGGGAAATGTAGAAGCCCTTCCCCCCATAAGCTGAGCCTCATTGCCAGTGTAAATCCTCCTTTCATCTTCCCGCTTACCCCTTGGGCCAGGAGATCCCCGAGTAACCGTGGCACAGCAGGCCACGAGACAAACACAGCACACCGGTGAGAGAAGGGGAGAGGGGGAGGCTGCCACCGCCGCAGCTGCATTCGCCCGTGGTGGAGTCATTTTAAAACCACTTAATTAACATTTAAAAAGAGAACTACATGGAAAAGTTCATTCGCATTCATCTGCAGGGGGATAAAGGCAGGGGCACAAAGGAGGAGCGGGATGGGGGCGTCTGTGTGGCACTTGGCAAAGGGACGGATGAATGGTTCCCCTGGGGCCTGCCTACTTCTGAGCCAAAGACGGGACCACAACCCTTTGAGAAGCCGTGGAACACAGAGCCGTGTGGAAGGTACCGGGGGGGGGGGGGGGGGGGGGGGGGGGGGGGAAGGGCAGAGGGACCTCTCTCATTTTCAAGGTGTACCCAGGGAAGCACCGTGCTCAGCAGGCCCAACGGGCCCCAGGGCAAGGTTTGGGGGGAGGGAGCGGGGCTGCAGCGGAGGCCCTTTAAATCACCTCCCGAGTGCCGTGGGGAGGCTCTGAGGGCAGGGGGTGGAGGGCAGATGGTCTGAGTGCTCTGGGGGCTGGCTGCCCCAGCCCCACCCCTTCTGGGAGAGCAGAGCCGTCCCTCCTCCCCACCTTGCGCCGGCAGCACCCCTGTCATCCGGCCCCCCAGTTAAGCAGTAAATGGCCCTGGAAGCCCTGTGAAGGTGGAATGTAGCTCTGTTCTCCATGGCTGGAAGAATAGCCTGTTTCAGGGACTCGACGACTGATGGAGGGGGGACCCCCACCACAGTTCCACAGGGGCACAGGGAGGAAGAGCCACCCAGCACTGCTCTACTCCCAGCGGCAACCCCAACTCCCGGCCTTTGACCCAACCCCTCAGCGTTGGCCCCTGACCACAGCCCAGCAGCTGCTTCGCACCCCACTTCAGCCCCTGCCTCTGGCCATGGCGCTCAGCCCCAGATCTGCCTTCAGCTCTGGCCCAGCCTTTGCCCCATTGCCCCACCCACATTCCCCCCCTTCCCCGGAGATGTGGCCCTGCTTCTAGCCCTGGCTCCAGGGGTGAGGTGCAGACAGGAGTAAAGGGGGCGCGCGATCCTGAAAAGTTTGGGGACCACAGCACTAGACCATGCTCCCTTCCCCACAAACTTCTATCAACTCTGTTTTTCAAATAAAAAGTTGCACCTAAAATAGTCCACAACTGGCCCAAAACCCACAGATGCCATCTGTTATTTGCTGGACCCCTATCCTGTGCACCCCATTATCGATCTTGAGTACCTCTCGCTGGGGGGCCAGAACGGCTTCTGTAAGTAAGTGTGTGCATGTGCACGCGCGCGTGCGTCCTTGCACGGCCCTCACAGCATGCGCATGCATGTCAATAGCAACTCTATCCGGAAGATGAGAGTGCAAGATATGGCACGAGCGTACAACACTTACGCAATTTCATTCAGGTAAACAAACAGCTCCAGAGAGGACTGGTGAGTTACCCCATCTTTCATGTTTGTGACCTTCACCGGGACACCTGTGGAGCAAGAGAGACATTCACAGAAGGGACAGGAGTGGGAGAAGGAGCAGAATCAGCTTTTTAATGTCAAGCACCCCTCTTAACATCACCCAGCGTACGTTAAATAGATGTGACAGATATGAACTCTAAATAACTTCTTAAAAAGGCATGTCCAAGCTGCCGCACTGAGGGGGGAAAGCCCTCAGGAGAAAGGAGAAATAAATAAAAAAGGCCATAAAAATGCTCCCCCCTCCTTCTGTCCTCCCTCTTTTTTAGGGCTGTGAAATTGCAACCAGGCCCTTAACTAATTGAATTTCACGCTCCGCTATTGTCTTATGCCACAGCACCTTCTGTCCCACCAGCCGCTGAGGCAGGGCCTGACAAACGACCCAGCAGCCAAAGAAGGGGGCTGTGTGTGTGTGTGTGTGTGTGTGTGTGTGTGTGTGTGTGTGTGTGTGTGTGTGTGTGTGTGTGGGTTGGGGAGGGGAGTGATGGAGGTGTGGGTGTGTACACACACACACAGCCTCTGCAGTGTCTATTCTGCAGACAAACCCAACACATGCTTCTAGTGATGTGCTTGACAAGAGCGAATGGGAGCCCATGGCAGGCCAGTCCCTGGCAGGCTGCGGTGAGGGCCGAGGGCTCCATGAATTAATTATTACACTTTTTTTTTTCTTTTAAAGGCGCTGGGTGGGAAGGGGGGGTCAGGTCTGAATAGAAAGAGGCATTTTCTTTAGCAGTGTGAAATGAGCAATAAATGTATTAGGAAGCTGACAAGGAGGCTGTGGGGCCCACAAAGAAAAGCTGTTGAGAGTTGGAGGCTTAATCTCCCCTCCATCTGCCCTTCTCATTACCATTTAGCGCACTATCAGTTGCCAATCAGGCCTCAATGGCTCCCTTTCTAGTCTTTATTACAGAGGCGCCCGCAAGAGCCACTGTAGAGTGAAGGGCCCTGTCAGCTTTCCTCATTCTAAACCCCCTATTTTCCAGGGTTTATCAACTCGGTTGTAAATTGCTATTAAATGTAAGTCTTGGCAATAATGAACCTTAAGCCCCTTCTCACCGAGCCCCCTCCCTCCCACCCACACCCTTCCCTTGCCCTCTCTCTTTCTATTATCATCGTGCACCGGGGTATTGGATGCAGTCCACCCGACGGAGAGCCGCCATTGTCAGGCCCGTTGTTGGAGAAAGCTGCTTAGCCTTCAAAATAGTTAATAATTAGATTAAAACTTCAAATAAATTAACTAGCAGCTGAATGGGGAGCTGGGAGGGGCTGCGAGGGAGGGATTCTTCATGCGTGGGGAGGGTCATTAAAATGGAGCAGGGCTCTCTGGATGGGCTGCAGGGGGGCTGTGCACAGACACACGGGCCCAAGACGGGTCCCCCGCTCTTTTCCGAGAGCCCGAGACGAAGGGAAGGCGAGACGTTCCCAAGTCACACGCTCGCCCGGCCTCGCTCCGTGACAAGATTCATCACTTCTCTAGCTATCTGTGTTGGACGCTCTCCAAGCAACGGCTGTGACAAGCCTCCCCCAGCCCCAGCCCTCTTTCAAATCAGAGAGAAGTCACCAGCCTAAAATCCACATGGCGAGGGGGTGGTAAGAGCCGAAAGAGAACCCAGGCTTCTCATCCCTGGACAACACGCTTCTCCTGTAGGTCAGAGCCCATTTGCTTCTCCCTGTACATGCAACTGCCTTGTATAAGAAACCATGCCCCTGTGCTCATGTATTGCTCTGTGGCCTCAGGAAATCGTGGCACTTAGCGTGCACCATTATCAGCAGAGCACTCGCCACGCCTAATTCTGTCTGGAGCAACTCCAGGGGAGTAGGAGGTGAGACTTCCCAGGGCACATCCTGCCCTCAGCTCCCAGCCTAGGCCCCAAGGAGAGTCACGTGGATGGAGCCAAGGGGAGAGAGCGCTTAGATCAACGTGTCTGCCGCTTTTCCTTCACGTGCTTCAAACTGTGCTTGAAGTCGGTGCTGCATATGTGGGAATGGATGGACGTCTCAGCCGTGTGTGTATCAGCTCATTTCCCAGGGCAGAGGAGCATGTACGTGCGACCACATCTTGCATGGCTCGGCACACACTCATGTGGGGACATGTCCATAACCTCACACCTATGTGCCACCCTAGCACGTAGCAGAACTGGAAGACCCATCTCTGCACTGACAGCTGCTGACATGAGGCTAGGGTTGCTAGATGGTTAAAACAAAAATACAGAACATCTCCCCCCCCCCAAAAAAAACCCACAGGGAAAAAATTCTGTTGAAGGGGGGAAAAAAAAGGGGGGGGTTCTCCTTGGTTGGCAGCCATTTTGTGCTGGCAGCCTTGCGGAACCAGGTAAGCATGGGGGCTGGGGCCAGGGGGCTGGGGATGTTAGGAGCTGGGGGGGGGGGGGGGCGCGAAGGCTGGGTGCTGAGTGTTTGTAGGGTTGCCAGGTGCCCGGCATTTTCACCTCCTGGCCAGGGGAAAAAAAAAATCAGAAAATACTGGACATTTTAGGTGTCCAGTATTCTCTGAATTTTTTTTTACTGGACAGGAGGTGAAAATACCGGACTGTCCGGGTGAATACCAGACACCTGGCAACCCTACATGAGGCGCTCTGGCAAGTAAGAGTAGTGAGAGCTGCACCAAGCCAAGTAAGCTGGGAAGTCAGGAAAGGTATCCCCCGAGCACAAACGATCAGGGTGGGAGCACTGGCCCTTCTCACTACCCAGAAAGAGGCATGAGCAGAGATGGGGGAAGTTTGGATTCAGTGCCATAGCCAGGCCTGGAAACTAATGGCCCCCTCTAGCTAAAATCAGCCTGGACCCATGTTCTCCATCTCCTCATTCAAAATCAGTGAAAGACAAAAGGCCAAAACCCTCGTCTTATCAAAATCCATTGCCCCCTGGTCTTATCAAAGTCCATTGTCATCTCTCTCCCCCACCCCCAACCCTCCCAAGGACTTTGAAGGTGGGCAGAAGCAGCTCCGTCCCCAAAAGAGGTAATCTGGAAAATAAAACCAGGACCCCAAAGCACTTACCCTTCTTGAATTCAATCTCTAGGATGTCTGGGGTATCTGGAGAGGTGGCAGGGTCTTTGGTTTTAGTATAGAGGCCTGGAGGTGCCTGATTCTGAGGGAGAGAGAAAGGACAGCTATAATTTGCTGCCTGCTGTAACTGTGCATGCCTGAAGGCAGTACTACCAGCTCCCAGACCACCTGGGGAGCACACTGGGAATATACAGTGCCCCTGAACCAGTGTGCTTTATACTCCAGGTTTAACCACACCCAAATGTCACAGACAGCCCTGACTTCCTCCCTCTCTCCAGTTCCACAATCTCCCCACCCTGGTGTGCAACTCACACCCACTCTGGATAGCACTAACACTATCCAACGTTAGAACAACTGAGCTACAGACAGGGGCTGAGGAACTTTCAACCGGCACGGCCAAACAGAGTTGGGTCCCTTTGCTCCAGCAGGTGAGGCTTTAAGAGCCGGTGGTCCCAGGTTTGATCCTTTTGACTCACTCAGGGTTTTCACTTCTCTCACCCTGTTCTAGGCCTGCCTCCTACCCAACTCTGGGCAGCCATAAGAACAGCCAGGCTGGGTCACAGCAAAGGTCCATCTAGGCCATCTTCTGACAGTGGCCAATGCCAGATGGCCCAGCGACAATGAACCATCAAATCATTCTTCCACTCTACTCTGAGCTGATTAGGCCTCAGCTGAAGTACTGTGTCCAGTTCTGGGCACCACATTTCAAAAAAAAAAAAAATATGGAGAGATTGGAGAAGGTCCAGAAAAGAGCAACAAAAATTATTAAAGGTCTAGCAAACATGAGCTATGAGGGAAGACTAAAAGAACTGGGCTTGTTTAGTTTAGAAAAGAATGACTGGGAGGGGACAGTTTTCAAGTGTGTAAAAGGCTGTTATAAGGAGGAGGGAGAAAAATTGTTCTCCTTGGCCTCTGAGGATAGGACAAGAAGCAATGGGCTTAAATTGCAGCAAGGGAGGTTTAGGTTGGACATCAAGAAAAACTTCCTGTCAGGATGGTTAGACACTGGAATCAATTGCCAAGGCAGGTTGTAGAATCTCTATCACTGCAGATATTCAAAAGCAAGTTAGACAGACACCTGTCAGGGATGGTGCTTGGTCCTGCCGCGAGGGCAGGGGACTGGACTCGATGACCTCTCGAGGTCCCTTCCAGTTCTAGTGTTCTAGGATTCTAAGTTGACCCCTCCCGTCGTCCATTCCCTGCTGCTGACATGCTTTCATAGCCATCTTTCAGCTCCCATTAAACTGCTGACCTCTCACTGGAACCATTGCACATTCTTCCTCCCCAGCTTGTCAAGCTATAGGCCGCCAGCCCTTTGAGGGTTGCAGAGAAGATGAGGGAGAGGGCTCTCACAGCTATCCTGGATGGAACATCTGGATCCCCCCTGCCCAGGGCTCTTTACTTCAGCTCCCTCGTGGTACTTATTTGTACACAAGTCCAGGTGTGCTCACCACCACCATCTCCAAAGTAGAAACCAGGGCTTGTACAGGCAGCAAATCTTGCCTAGCCAAGAGTTTTGATGTCATCACAAAGGAGAGCACTGGAGCTTAGTGAGGGCTTGGGAACAAAGGCTAGAGAAATCAGACAATTTTTCCCCTCAACTTGATCTCATCTTCTTCTTTGACGCCCCCACAGCTGGAGATGGAATAGCTGTGGAGGAACAAGTCAGGCAGGAAAAAGTGGGACTTTGGCAGAGAGCGAGCGGCAGAGCGCACACTTCCAGAGAGCGATGCAGACGTGGAGAATTGGGGTTTATTCTGCACTGACCGAAAAAACTAATGACTAGCCCTGACCCCAGCAGGTGCTCCTGCCGCATGTGCTTTTTTACAGTGTCCCCGAGGTTAATATGCCCAGAGGGAAAATAGAGGAACAAAGCAAAAACCCATTTCAAAACACATCAACCTTTATGTATATTTTTTCCAGATTTATAGTAAAGAGGCATCTTATCTCTTTTAAAGCTGGCCCAGTGGAAACAGCTCTCACAATTAGTTTATGGCTCAGGGCTTGGGTGATTCCAATGAATTGCCACATTTGGAAGCACGTACCCCAGAAAGCGTTGGGGGGGCGACCCTCTCTGCCTCCTGGAATGTGAATGTTGCTGCCTCTTGCAGCAAGCTTTACAATTTAGTGCCTCCCTCCTCCCTTCTCCCCCCGCCATCCCGTATATACAACTGGAGGCAATGGCCCTGAAATGCTTTCAGACCATTTGCAAACTCATGTGCTTAGCAGCTGACGTACCACTAAAAACTGTCCCCGATTTTCCAAGGTGCTGAGCACCAGCAGCTCCCATTATCAACTCAGACTACTTATTTAGTGTCCTAAATATGGATTTAGATGCTTTGCTTCCAGCATCCAACTTCAAAAATGTCGGCCTTGAATCCTTCTATGTACAGGCTTTTCAACTTCCGAACATTCCTTTTCCCATGATACCCAAGAGGAGGTTTTCCTACTTCAGAGACAGCTCTTGGGATCTTCTCCTGACTTGCCCTGCTCGCTCTAGACAGCTCTTCTAGTTTTTTTATATCTTGTGTCTGAAGTTACAGGCCATGGGGAGACCAATTCCATTCACATACCTGCGCCTCCCTGCCCCGGCAGGGTTTTATTTTATTTGCTAATGAACAGCCATTGGGTGGCACCCTCCACTAGTCATCCTCCCCCTCATCTGATGAAGCGGGTTTTTCCCACAAAAACTCATGATCCTCTATATATTTTGTTAGTCCCTAAGGTGCCACATGACTACTCGTTTTTACAGACTTGTTTTTACTGAGACTTTCCATTAGTCATGACAGACACTTTCTCAAAGCAGCCACCGTCTGAATGAGATGGGAGAAATGGCAGTGGCTTCCTCTTAACATTTCTTTGTTGTTGTTTAAAATGTGATTTAGGTGGGTAAGTTGCATTCAAACTATTAATCTCCAGCAAACCTGACTGGTACATGTCGCCGCATGGAGCTCTCCCACAACTGTCCCTCTGAGAATCTCCACATGGTTTACAAACATTAAACTAAAGTTAGCCCCGGTGGAGTAGGGGAGTATTATTATTTTACAAATGGGGGAACAAAGCACAGAAAGGCAAGCGATTTCCCAAAGGACACATGGCAAAGCAGAGGTAAAGACGGGAGGGAGACTCTGGTTTGGTTCCAAATTCCCCACCCAGTGCTGTAAGTCCAAATCATCCTTCCAAAGAACAACCCCAAAGATTCTATCCAGCCAGGACGAGCGCCATTTTAATAGGACTTGAGGATGCTCAGTATGGTGCAGGATCAGATCCTTAAAGGCTATTTTATGCTTTGATTTGGGGATGGGGAAGATTGGGGGAACTCGCTTCTTTAAAAATAAACATTTCTCTTTTCACTTTACTCTCCTTTTGCACTGGGGGAAGGAGGGTTGGGAGTCGGGGGGAGGAAGAAGAGGAGTTGGAAAAAATGCAAACAAATCCAAATCTGCTACGGGAAAATGAAATGTTTTGTTTCGAGACACCTCCCCTCCAAAGGTCTTTGGGGGGGAAATAACCTTTTTTGACAATTTTCATTTAATTCTAACCCTCTTCTTTTAAAAAATGAATCAGAAAAGATTGCAACCAGTCTTGATTTTTGTAACATTCTCAATTCACTTCAGTTGCCTGCACATCTCTTTTTCCTTCATGTCTCTCTCTAACCCCACATGAGAAATCAGAAATTTCAGAGCGACACACACTGACAAGTTTTATCCCTCTCTTTCAAGTTCTGCCGGAAGCTTTTCTCCTACCACTCATTTTCATTCATTCAATACGTGCGGCTGGAAGTCCGTTCAGATGCCAGATAGAGCCCCCGAGAGAGCCACGTTAAGGGGATTAGGTTCAAACCTGCTCATCTCACATGCGTCAGTTTGTCTATTCAGCTGTATTTTTCTCCCTGCATAACAATATTGGTTTCTTCCCTCTTGCCGCATTGCTCAATCCATCTGCACTGGTGCTACCTCATATGGTCATTGGTATTGGGGGCAAAGTAGTACAGGATTTCCCCAACACAACATGGTAGAAGTGGGCTGGTAAATTTGCCTGTGTAGACAAACCCTCCATAAGGAGACCTATACACCAGTGGTGGGCAACTCTGGACCCACTGGGGTTCTATGTGTGGCCCACGAGACAATTTGTTTACCACTGCCCATGCGCAGGGATGCCAGATTCTGCTGGTTTTGGTCTGTGTAGTTTTTTTCCAACCAATTTTACTAGAGTGACAGGCACGTAAATCAGGGGCGCATGAAGTGAGGGGTGTGCTGACTGCACACAGCATGGACTGAGAGCTGTGTTCTCCCTCGGCAGCCAATCAAAGCCATTCGCACACCCTGCAAATTCTAGGTGTGCAAGCGCCGTTAGAAAAACTGCCCTTTCCCTGGAGACTGTCTTGGTTACGACACTCTTGTGGGCCACAGACACCAAGGTGGGCCACTCATATGGCCCACTCACTAGCCTCGGCTGCCCACTGCTGTTCTACACAGGTTCCTCTTGCGTTCCACAGACCTGTCCCAAGGGACGGCCAACAAGCCACCTGCTTGCATGATGGAGGATCGCTGAGCGCCAGTCACTAGCACGATTCACCCTCACAGGGGGCTAAATCCAACACCCAACTAACAGCTCTGGCTCAAGCCCTGCGCGATTCATTACCCCAGAGGACAGACCTGACTAAATGGGAACGTGAGGCGTCCAGGGCCAAAGGGGACTACACCAGGAAGTGCGCAAGGTCTGGTGCATGTTGAGAATGAAGAAAAAGCCATCTCTCCAGAGATTTGCTGAGTTCTGTGGGAAGGGCACCGAGTACTTCTAAGTGCTGTGAACAAAGGGGGCTCAATAACATTTCAATATTTGTCCTTTAACATTAGACAGATTCTGTGCAGGTGAAAATAGGTGCAACTTCCTCCTCTGTTCACACCAGAAGCAAACTCTAGGCACACCAGCCAGATGCTCATCTGGTTTAAAATTGGTATAGACCCACCAAAGTCAGTGGCACTTTGCTGATCTGCACTAGATTTGGTGCATGCATTACCCACACGCAGATTAACAATGCTCAGAGGAAGCAGACCTCATATTCTCTTTAAAACCAGACAGAAAGCAATGCCATTATTTTTAATATATATTTTACCAAAAACGGTCTAGGATTTTCATGCCTCTTTCTTTATTTAAACAACATATATGCGCGTGCACATGCACGCACACGCATACACGCAGATTACACGGGCCGCAGATTTCAATTTTACATTGTCTGGCCTTTTCTAGCCTTGATCATACTTATTAACTAGACAAACCCTTTCGAGATGATGAAAAACTTTGAGTTCAAAAGGAAAGACAGGAGAGGGAGGGAGGAAGGAAAGTATTAAAATCTCTTTACTAAACATTGGAAGTCAAAGTCAGATAGTTTCCAATTTTCTAAGCCAACTATGAAAACCCCTATTAAATAAAATAACTAAATAGGAATAAAAGTGACATTTGGCTTGCATTCCATCATTACCGTGCGTGTCTGCCTTCTTTTTATTCTCTCTCCTAAAAGCACAGTTCAAATGACAAATAGTTTGTTGCAGTGTATCAATGCCTTCTATTTATCCATCCCCGCAGGGGGGCTAGTCCTGCAATGTCATCTTTAAAGGGAAGGAGGGGGGAGAGAGAGGGAGAGAGAGAGAGAAAGGAAGAGTGTGTATATGGGGGGGGGGAGAGAAGAAAGAAGCAAGAAAAACGGGACAAGAAGAGAAGAAATTGGAAGCAAATGGTCCATGAACTAACCCATGATGTAGAGCTATCGATGCCGCAAATGGTTTATTCATCCGGCTGATATTGTTGCGCCCGGGACTGAATGAACTCTTTCAGAGTGCCATATGAAGTTAAAGCAAGTAAATTTCTATCTTTCTCCACATTAGCTGCCTCATTGCCCTTCAATCGGGCCTCACAGAGGCAGAAAATAGCTCAACCATCTGCTTTCAAATCCCTCCGTTTGGCAGGTCTGAGAGGTTTGGGGCGGGGGGGAGCCTCGCAGTGGTTTGGCACCCCTCTTTTCTTCTAAGACCTTCTCCACAGCGATTAGACCCTCACCCTAGGTTTTCTTCCTGGGCTTAGCAAATGGGCTGGGGCGGAGGGGGAGGCCAGTGAAGTCACTACCCCTTTAAAATGAGAGTGTTAAAGTTTAATCCCTTGCAAGTGTCTCCTTGTGAATTCCATTGCTGGAAATGGCGGGTGCACAAGAGGTTAAAAGGGGAGCCAGGAAAGGGTTAAGGGAGAAAGGCAAGTGCCTCTAACTCCCTGACTGTTCTAAGCTAAAAAACAGGGTTCTTTCATCTGGCTTTGGGCACCAGTAACATGAGTGGAGTGACCTCAGGCCGGGCCTGTCTGGACAGCTGGGCTCAGGGTTTGACAGGGTCTCAGCCTCCAGACTGAGTGGCCCCATGCTGGAACGGAAGAGGAAGGAGGTGCAGCAACAGACACAAAGGCCCAGGCCTGGGATGCTGCACTGGCAGCTCAGGTAGGGAAGGGACCAGAGACCGGAACAGCTAGACTTGCTCCAGACCAGGACTGGAAGCACACTGGCAAAGCTCGGGGGAGAAGGGAAGGCTTGCCCCTAGCTGGCTCACACACACCTGGTGGCCAGGGGTCTGAGTCCCTTGCTCTGACTAAAGGCATTAAAAAAAGTCTCTCTACCAACCAGGACCACTCCTAGGGGAGAAGGGGGAGCTCACACAAGACCCAGTCTACCCACCATAGGGGCCTTTCGGGCCTTCCTCTACCCAGCAGCCCTCAGGCCCAGGAACAGGTACAGTAGCAGGGAAAGCTTCCCTGCAGCCTCAGAGCCTGACCCGGAAAGGCCTCATCTGGAGCAAGAGAGGGCTTCAGTCCCCGTGGCTCATTCAGGCCTGGGTGTGAGGCTGCTGACACAGAGGCCCGCTGGTGCCGCTGGAGGAAATGGTTTATGCGCACACTGGCCTGCTAGAAACTAGAGTGAGACCCTGCAACCCCTGGAGAGACGTGTCTGAGGGGAATTAACAACTGGCCTCGGCTAGATGGAAGCCACAACCTCGCAGCTCGAAGCAGCGTCAGTCCCCGGAGCCTTCACAGCTGTCGCTGTGTCTGTCAGCTTTGACGTCCCCAGGACGGGACCAAAACTGGAGACTCCCTCTTACCCAGGGCCATCCCCTCTGACAATCACTCATGAGTGGATGCACCAGCCTGGCCACAGGCCATGTGGCCCATCTCCATACACCCTTGTGCACTGGGTTCCTCTTCATCTCGCCACATCCTCCCCTCTCCCCGCTGCTTGTCTAACTGGTGCTGATGGAAGTTTCAGTAGTTCTCTAAGGGCGACAAGGCCAGTGGAGCATGAACTGGAAACACACAGCGGCCAGCAGGCAGCAAGCACTGCCAGTCCTGTTAGAACAGTCAGAGCAGGAGACATGCTTATCTGAGTGACACACGCCGCACCGGAACAAGGACAGCCCCTGGCCTGGGAAGGGAAGCTGTCAGCTCTCCCCAGGGCACAGGGGATAAGTCAGTTCACACGGGGACCAGTATCTGGAAAGAGCACGCCCGCCCAAGAGGAGTAGGAGGCTGGGATTGGGCTGCACTAGGGAGGGGGAGACAGGCATCCTTTCCTGACTGGGGAAGCCACAATTGGTGGGGGTTTAGCAACTGCCTGGGAGCCTCACCTGCCCAAGCCACTATGAGGCCTTGGCCCGTAGACATCAGATAAACACTCGCCCAGCCGTGCACCTCTGCAAATGCCTCACGGGACCAAGCCCCCTGGCAGAAGGATTTGCAGCGTGGTCAGGGGCGAGGAATGTTCTCCATGCTGTCCCTCAGCTGCCCCCAGCCAGCTCCCACACAAAGCCCAGCCTTCAGGGCTATGTGGCGTGCGGGGAGGGAATCTTTGCCAACAGAGAGAGAAGATCCATGCGTGGACTTTCCATCCTGGAAGGGAGTTTCCTCCTGAAGCCTTGCAGCCTCCAGCTGCCCATGACTCCCCGCTCCGTCTCCAGACAGCCCAGCCCTGCTCTGGTTTGCGGGCCTCCTCTCCACATCCCTTACTCTCAGCCCTGCTGAGAACCCACTGCACTAGCTGCGTCCAACATCTCCCTCTGTCCCCCTCGCACCTGGCTGCTTTCCCCTCACCACCTCCCACGCAAAGCCAGGTTCACCAACAGCAACAGCCCCAGAGGAGACAGAGAGTCCCTTCAGTGCCCCTACAGGGCTCTCTCAGGCTGCTCCTCAGCTAGACACTGTCAGAGCAGCCGCTCCCTACGGCGGTCTGCACCACCGAGAAGGTCCCCACACACCAGCCCCACACAAAGGGATTCTCTATTCCCACCACAGAGCTCCCCCTCTTCCCCAGCAGAGGAATCCCTCCAGGGGGCTTGCAACCCTTCACAACAGAGACAAGCGAGCAAGAGGAAGGCCCAGGCTGCACAACTGAGCTGCAGTGGAGGGGACAAGTTTCCAGAGTGGCGCATGGGCAGAGGAACGACCCCACATGCTCTGTCAGTCTGAGACAACCCCCACCACCAGCACCAGATGGGGACAGGGACAGCACATTGGCCGCTGGGGTGCATTCAGCAGCCGGCTCCCCTCAGTCAAGTGCCTCATCTGGCTAATTGCTTCTTCATTCTTTCCCCAATGACATTTTCTCCTTCAGTGTCACCCTGAAACGGCTCCTTCCCCTTTTCATTCCCGCAGCAATTAACGTACCGGGCGGGGGAAGGCGGAGGGTGGGTGGGGGAATGAATGGCAGGGCTCGGCCTCCCCGCCACACACGGCCTGCCGTGAAATTTCAAATTAGGCTGCAAATACATCACACGCCCCCAGCCCTAGTCACTGCCATGTAAAACCAGAGACGTAAAGGAGATGATCGATTACCTTGGGGTTCTCCAGGATCCCGGCCTCGTAGCTTCAGAGCAGAAAGAAAGAGAGAGAGAGAGACATTAACAAAAATCTACAGATCGGACTAAGATCTGCCCATGCAAACCCAGCAAGCACAGGAAGCTCTTCAAGCAGAACTAGACCCATAGGGTTTAGCATAAGAACTGTCAGACTGGATCAGACCTGGCTCCATCTAGTCTAGTATCCTGCCTCCAGAAGAGTGTCCTTAGCCTCAGTTTGCCAGACATGGGAAATGGGGGACGGGGGAGGGATCACTTGATGGTCACCTGTTCTGTTCATTCCCTCTGGGGCACCTGGCTTTGGCCACTGTCAGGAGACAGGACACAGAACTGGGTGGACCACTGTCTGATACAGCGTGGCCAGTGGAGCTGACAGTCTCGCTGGTCCCTGAGCAAGGTAGCGGGGGGTGGGTGGTCAAACAGTTCTCAGTAATACCCAAACTGCCCTGGCCCCCCAGCCCCCAGAGTCACCTGGAGCGCACCCTGCGGTGCTCCAGTGGAGATTTAAAAGGCCCAGGGCTCCGGACACTGCTGCTGTCACAGTAGCAGCAGTGGCAGCTGGGAGCCCTGGGCTCTTTTGAGTCGCCAGGCCCTGGGGCAACTGCCCTATTTGCCCCCCTCCCCCGCATCGGTGGGCATGAGTGTGGCTGTTCTTATGTGGCCATACCAGGTGCTTTGAGGGAAGATGCAATGAGTAGTCACAGACCCCCTCTAGCTGGGACTGACGGAGAGCGAGACCAGCTCTTTGAGCGGGACTGCAAGGAGCATGGCTCGCTCAACAGAGTACTGCTGCAAGCAGCGACTGGGGAGAGGCAGCAGGTCACAGCCTCACACCAGGGCAGGCTCGCAAGGACCAGCCCGAGACACCTGCTCAGACTAGCCATGGGCACCAGAAGAAACTAGACAGAGGAATGGTTTCTCTGCTGAAAAAAGGGCTGGGCAGTGGAGTCTCTCTCCATCCCATTACTAACCCTGACAGGGGTAGGGGGAGTGTGCGTACCTAATACGAAGAGAATTCAAGGGGGGGGTTGAATTCAAGGTCATTTTTCCATCAGTGGGCTCTAACCACTGACCAACTGAGGGCTCCTGGTGTGGAAGACAAGCAAAGTATCAGGGCACTGGGAGAGATGCTGAGCCCCAGAGAGAAGGGGCTTTCACAGACCGGCTTTGGTCCAACACACCAGGAGAAGGCAGCTGTTGTCAGATACCCAAGATGCATTGTCCTGCTTTGAAATGACTGCCCCAAGCACAGGACAGAGAATCAGACCAGGGTGCGGAGCCACCTCCCCCGCGGGAAGCACCCTCCATCTGCCTCACCTCACCTGATATGCATGAGGTTTTCATCCATGCTCCAGGGGCTCTTGGGAGTGACCGGAACTGGGATGCCATGTTTCTGCGGGTGAGAAGGGAAAACACGCTCAGAACCCCGGCGGGGTGAGGAAGGCAGACTGGCTCCTTGCTACCCAGTGCCTGGGTCCGAAAACACCCAGTGGCACCCCACGCTGCAGCTAGTTCACCGGGCTCTGGCCACAGTGTCAATCAAAGATTAGGGATGTCAGTGGTTAACCAGCAGCCCGGCTGAGCTGGAGCAGCTCTCCACTTGCCCACAGTGTAGCACGGTGGACCCAACCTGGCCAGAGCAGCCCTCTGCCCACAGCAGGCCTGTCCTGTCTGGAGTGGCATTCTGCCTGCCCCCTTTAAATGGTTAACCGGTTAATCATCATGTTTAACGGATTAAACGGGATTTCACATCCCTATTGCAGAGCCCTTGGAGCTTTTCTAGGAGACGAGGGCCCAGCTGCAGCGGCCGACCTCCGTCTCTCCTCAGAACAAGCGCCACGAGACCCAAGCTACTGTCCAGCTGGAACGGCAGCAGGAAGCGAGCACAAATCCTTAGGGCCACATCCAAGAGGGAGGGGTGGCAATTACCCCTTGGCAAACAGAGCTGAAGGAGCGGCGTGTACATCACGCTGGTGGGTAGGTAGATCTTGCCCGGCAGCGTTCTTAGTTCTGTTGATACCGCACGGTGCCTAGCCGGGTATCAAGCCTGACTCCTTGCCCAGAAGGCACCCACAAGGCCTGACGTGTGCAGAGTCCGCTGGGTAGTGGCTAGCAAGCAGGCCCTGCAGTGCTGTTGCACCGCTCAGCCCTCTGGCAACACCTTCCACCAGCAGAAGGAAGCCAAACAAATGGAGATGTCAGAGCGAAGAGGGACGTCCTTCCTTTGTTCTAAGTCAATGAGGCTGCTCACCCCTCCAAAACAGCTCACGCACCCATGCAGAAAGCCCCAGCTGCCCTCTCGCTGGTATGGAGGGGCAGGACTCGCACCCAGGTCAGCAGAAAACCACCAGGCAACTGACACGACCACACGGCTGCTCCCATGATCTGGTTGTGCCCCACGACCTGCAGCAGACGTGTCCTACAGGCATTATCGTCTGAGAGATCCTAGTATTGGCAGCCACCTTAGAGGCTCCCAAGCGTCCCCTGCACTCAGGTGTGCCCTCAGGGTGTACCAGGAAGCATCCAGGTAACAACAGGGATCCCCAGGGAGCCGCCAGGACTGAGCATGCGTAACACACACAGTGGGTGTGGTTCACTGTCCCGTAGAGTGGCATTTAGACCACATCCATCGAGAGATAGGAACAAGGAAATGCTATATCCTAAGCTGAGAGCCACCTGGTTTTTAGCTCAAGCAGTAGAGGCTCCTATACAAAGCTCCAGAGGTCCCAGGTTTGAATCCGCCCGGTGGTGGTTACACATCCGTCCCTGTTCCTGAACTCCCAGCATCCTGCAGCTCTCACTTGGATTTTGACCCTCGCTCTAGGCCTGGAACCCAGACACCAGTCCTGAGCTCTGGCACTGACCTGGGCCCACATGAGCTGCCCCGCACCCCCAGCCCCCACAAGTCCCTGACCCCATTCACTCTCCTTAGTTCCCACACACGTTCCTCTTCATCTGCCCACCTACCCGGCTCCTTCCAACCCCTCGGCACTCAGCACCCGCCTGCACCACAGGGAACAGCAGCACAGCTAGCATGCCACCCACTTCACACCAGCAATGACACTGATCTGGTGTGTGGGGAGTTGTGTGGAGGCCAGTGGCAGAGGGCAGCTTGGCTTCGGCTTCCGGAGCCAAGGAATCCCAGCCTCCCAAGAAAAACAGTCCAGCTCCCCTCATGTGGAGCCACACGGCTGGCCCAGGCATCTTTCCACGCCGCTGGGGAAGCATCTCTACTACTCCCCGCACTGAACTCAGCAGCAGTTCATAATACACGGAGAGGTCGGTGTGGGAACGGCCACCGCTGTACTGCACCACCCGACAGACAGACACCCCTCCCCCAACGGACGGACATGTCACCACAAGCTCTACACAGCTCACACACATACACAGTCCCTCACCCACCAGACTCAACTCCCTACCCCCTCCCGGCACAACGCCCAGCTCCCTAACAAGGTCACCAGCTCGCTCAATTATCTGATGACAATTCACTGATGAGACTGCTGCGAAGGCGAGGGGGAACTGGCATGGGGGGGGGGGAGGGAGCAATGCAACACCCAAGAGGCGGAGCTCAGATTACAGAGGAGCTGGGTGGACTGCCAGAGCCAGGCCTTGGTCAGCACTTTTCACTGTCACCCCGCGTTTCGTGGATATAGAATACAGCCAAAAATCAATCCCAGTGCTATGGGCTGAATCCTGCCGGGTCAAAGCTGTGGGGCTGAGGCTGGAGCAGAGGAGAAACTCCTCTTCCAAATGCTCACTCTGCCAGGCACGTGGCTTTAGGAGTCTTTTTGAAAGTAAGGGTGCGTCTGCACAGCACCCTAAACTTGAAATAAGATGCACAACTAGCACTATGCAAATGGCATCTCTTATTTCGAATCCGATTCGAAATCGCTTATTTTGAAACTTGGTGCATCTCCACAGCGCCACATTTCGAAATAACTCGCTATTTCGAGCCACCCCTTATCCCTCGTGCAACAAGGTTTACAAAGACGGTGAAATAGCGTGCCCGTTATTATAAAAAGACGGGCGGTTTGTGTAGATTAGGGGTAGCTAATTCAGGATACCTCTGGTACCCCGAAATAGCTGTGCAGTGCAGGCGTGCCCTAAGAGAAGAAAATGAAAAGAAGGAAGCTGAGGCTGGAATTTTCAGATGGGCTCAGCGCGCAGCTGAGGGAAGACCGACGTCAGAAGTCCAGCACGTGGGGTTCACGCTTGTGAACGTGTGGCTGCACAGGTTACAGTGCGAGCTGACAGAGCCCAACGAGTCCCTCAGATGGCTCACTGTTTGACTGCATTACTGGGCCCACACCAAGTCCCACTGTAGTCTGATTTCACCAAAGCCTGCTCCCAGTGTGTAGGATTCTCCCTCCCCAGACACCTCATTTCTCCAGGATCCCATTTCTCTGAGTGTTTCCATTTGCATGTTAAAGTTGATACAGAATTTAAACGAACCCAAATGAACTGCTCCTCTCCCCTCCGGAGAGCCCCCCTGTGCCCGTAGAAAGTAACAGTAGGAAAATGTTGCTGCAGTTGTCGCTCTGCAAACAGAATCCACATCCTATTCCTCATCCTATTCCCCATCCTATTCCTATTCCACATCCTATTCCCCAACTCTTCCCCCTGAAGGGAGAGAGCAATACATTCAAAGGAAGGGGTGATCAAGAATGTAGAATTGCACAGGTTTGTCTACACTTAAAAGTTAATTTGGATCAAAGTCGGGTCTGAATTAAAGCTCAATGGCTCTTCCTGAATAACTCCTAGAAGGTGGCTGGACACAATAGGGATGAGCGTGATGGAAACCCCTCTCTTATAAAGCCAAACCCCAGAACACTCCAGAGGGAAACAGAACCAAAACAAACCCTGGTTCCACCAGTGACCAACAAAGTAATGGCTCCCCTAGCAGCCAGGACATATGGCACCTAACGGGCCCAACCCACCAATGTCTTCCCTGCCCACGCTTATGGTGCGCAAAATCCCAGCGAAATTCCAATGACTGACACCCCAGATTGTCCACAAAGGGCTTTAATGGATGAAGGAGAAGCCAGTTAACACCTCACCAGGGGCTGTATCCCTTCTCTCTGCTCCAGAGGAGCTCTAAGGACCAGCGACTATTTCCCCAGGCCCATCAGAGGTGGGTAAAAGCCTGGCAGCTTGGGCACACATGGGCCAGCCAGGAAGCGGGTACGGCCATGGGACACTGGAGAACACCAGAAAGGGACACTGAACTTCCAACAGGCTGAGACATCCCACCCCCATCCTGAGTCCTGGACCAAATTCAAACACTGAGGAAACAGCGCACAATAGGACAAAACTGTGTGTCTGTGTCTGTATAGAACTGTGCACACACGTTTATTCCAGGCCAGGATCTCCAAGCAGACTCTGCCCAGCAGAGCCCCCCAAAACCTTCTCCCCCCCCCATCTCAGAGCAGGGTCCATGCAGCATGGCCAAGCTCCACAGCCTAACAGGGGACTCTGCTCACTCCAGCAGCCCCCCTGCCTGCTGATCGCTCCATTAGCTTTCAATTGTTAGTCAATTAATGCTCTTCTTTGTTAATTCTGAATGGGCCATCATCAACAGCACAGGGTGGCCCTGACTGGGTAATGCTCTCCGCTAACAGCTCCCTTCCTCTAGCCCATGCCCTTGTGCGCAGGAGAGCACCAACACTCGCACACTTGTTTCACAATGACCAGTCCTGGCACACACAGCCCTGCCCCCCTCCTATCTTCTCTCAGCTTTATAACCTTTTCCATCAGCCGCTGAGTTTTCACAGGTTAATGGCACTTGGATGGAAATATTCCCTGGGTTTCGGATTAGGGTGTAAAAAACATGCAGATCTGAAATCCAGACCAGGTTCCAATTTCCCATGTGTGTGCATATTTATTTATTTTAACTGTCGTAACAGTTGTCACTTTAAAGCTGCATTTGCCTTGGGATGCTTAGCCTGGTGTGCTAGAATAGAAGCCAAGATCAATTCAGGAGCCTGATTCTGATTTCACACCAGGTTTAGGCTGGCGTCTACCAAGTTACTCCCAATTTAGACACAAGCCTGTAAACATTTATGACATGCTCAGATAGTCCCACTTGGATCTAAAACTGGACCCTACGAGATTGTAACTGAGAAGAAAGGGAGGTTCTCTGGGCCAGATGCTCACCTGGTATAGGTCAATCTAGTTTCATTGATGGTGACGGTTTGTACTAGCAAAAATCTAGGCCCTGCATATTTTAAAAATATCCTTTTTCTGGTTGCTAAGCCTTAGGGGTCAAGTTTTCCTTCACAGCCAGGAATGCTAGAAACATGATTTTAAAAAGAGAAGTCGAGATTCTCCTATCTTATGCCCCAGGATCTGAGGCATGAACAAGCCCCCCAAATAAGCTGAGCCTCAAAATAAAGTTAAGAAAGTGGGCACAGCTTCTGCCCTTTGTATACTTATTGCATTTCACTCAGCTCTGACATTAAAAGCTAAATCTGAACGAATGTAATCCAAGGGTATTATTTGATGAAAGCCATCGGTAGTCATCCAACAGATGTTGCTCTCATATTGGGACAACTTCACTGGGATTAGACTGGTCTGTTTTACTTCTGTTTAACATCCGTTTCACTTACTTTTACTTTGACACTAACCTCATGGTCCTGAATTTGGATTTCCAGCAGTGTAAGGAAATGCTCAAAAACAGATTAAAACAAAACAAAAACACACAAAAAAACCCCACAAACAAACAAAAAACCCAACCAACTCTCGCCTGTGTTCAGTGTAATGCAAGACAGAAGTGACACTGTCTCTGAGTTAGATTTCCTAAAGCAGCCAGTTCATCACCTTCTTTCAGAACCAAACTAAGTGGACAGCTTCAGATTACAACCAAAATACTAATTCAAGGGCCTGATCCAGTAAACACTCCTGTGATATCAATGTTCAGAGGAGGAAAGCTATATCTGTATGCAAGGCCCTGATCCTGCCATTCTTTACTCACGTGCTACACTTTACTCACATGAGCAGTAAAAATGATCAAGGGTCACGTGGGCCCAATTTTCATCTCACAGAGACCTCCCCTGGGACCCAGGTGAGTTAGATTATGCACAGGCAGGATTGGGCCCTGCAAGAGGAGGCGAACAGCTGATTTCTTCAGATGTGAAGGAGAATGAGAAACCCCTTTTATGTTTACATTAAAGAGAGGCCAATAGCTCAAGTATCTCTGAAAGCTGTTTGCAACCCTGTCCTTTTAAATAGGGCCCCCAAACTGTGTTGGGCTGTTGAGGGGGACGGGGGGGGGGGGCTGTTGCTTTTTTAAAGAGACACATACTATTTTCCATATAATAAAAACACAGCTCTCTTCCTAACTCTGCTATTTGACAATTTGTTTGGCAACATATGGGAAGCTCTTGTAAACTGCCTTCTTAATAATAAAACAACAGATGGCAAACACAATCCTCAACACGCAGCACTCAGGGGTTTAATGGGATGCTGAGGCCGCGGGTCTCTGCTGTTAGCACTCCATGCGGCAACTCAGCACCTTGGCTTCGCAGATATTATCCAGCCAGACTAGACGGCAGCTATTTAAAAACTGAAGCAATTTTCTGGTTTATGCACAGAGCTGCTTTTTCCCTTTTGATTGATTGAGCCCAGTTGTCAAGCATTTCCATGCCGTCGCTAAAAAAGAAAGGTACCCTGGTGGGCACTTAAGGAACCTGATGAAAAACTTCTAATATGTTTTATTGCAACTTGTACTTCAAAAAGGAAGGGATGACAAAGGGAAAATGTATTTGCTTTGTCTATTACACAAGCCATTGAGCTGGGACCAGTTTCCTTGGCAAATGGATTACAATTAACATCCAGGTAATTACGGCCATTAAAACACCACACACTCACACAAGCCCTTGCATCCAGGAACAACAGGAGAAATCTCATGCAGAGCCAGCCTTCCCACAAGGGACATTAAAGATTGTGCTCAACTTAATCCAGAGCACCCTTACATTGCAAAATAATAACGAAGACTCCCCCGACCCAGCTCTTTCTTGGTGCTTTCCAATGGCACAGCTCCAAGTGTTTTACAAAAGGAAGGCAATGTCATTACCCACATTATACAGAGGCACAAGGGTGACTTGCCCGAGGTCACCCAGCTGGTCAGTGGCACAGCCAGAAACAGAACCAAGATTCCTGAGCCCCAGACCTGTGCTCTATCCATTAGGCCACACTGCATCCTGACAATTAAAGGCAGACTAAGGAGAGGTGTGTGCTTAACGTTCTGAAAATCCAGATCCATTTCTCAGCCACAAACCCTGGGTGGCTTTGAGCAGTCAGTTTAGGATGAAATCCTGAAGCCAGGGGCAAAACTCCCATTGGGCCAAGATTTCACTTAAATCAACCTGGGCTTGGCTGCCCGCTGTCTGCCCCATGTGCCATCATTCACCCCAGCACACGGTGGATGTAAAACACTACTGCCCCGATTCCACTCCACAGGGGTGTGAATGGCTGCACATGATGCAGGGCAACAGAGCACCTCAACATCTTGACCTCAGCTCCCCATCCATACAAGGGGGGAGCTGGCCTTCCTTGCTCCCATCCTCTGCCTTGTCTAGTTAGGACAGGGAGACTGGCGGGAGGGGGGCGGGGAATTGTTTCTATGCAGAAACCAGCACAACAGGGCCCTGGCCTTGGGTCAGTGCCTCTTAATGCTGCCTTCCAAAGCAACTAAAATTAATAGAATGGGGGGGGGAGGGAAATCAGACCATTGGAATTGCCGCCAGCTGCCATGCTGGAGACCTGGGGTCAGTTCTCACCTCTTGCCCTTCAGGGGAGGTTTTGTGGGCAGTGTGCTAGGAGCCCGGTGTGAGGGGAGTGCCCGGGTGTTGCCCAAAAGGGTCCCCTGCTGGCCAGTTAAGGAACACGACAGTGACTCTAATGTCTCCCTGGCCTGGCCAGAGTCAGAATGGCCACTCAGGACAGCGAGGGCGGAAGGGGTTGGGGGACAGGACAGAAGCCTCCCCATGGGGGCAAAGGGCGAATGGCTTGAGGCGGAGGGGCGCAGAGGACACCACAGAAGGGGGAGGGTACCTTGGCATAGTCCATCAAGTCGTTGCGTCCGCGGAAGCGAGTGTAGAACTCCGGCATCCTCCAGGGGGCGATGATCTGGGGGGAGGGGCAGAGAGACAGCGGGCTCAGCGAGGTGGCCTCCGCGGCATTGCGAACCCAAGCCAGAGGGGGGGCGGCCAGCTCCTCCATGTCCCCCACACAGTGGGTTGTTCCCGAGACCCAGAGCGGCTGGCCCTGCTCGCGCCCGCGGGCCAGCCCAGCCATGCAGAGAGCCTGCCCCACAGAGCCCCGGGCAGGTCTGCACTCATATTTATTTATTTAAATATGACTCTCCCCTACAGGGCAAAGCGTGTGGGGCAGACCCACGTGGCAGAGAGTGGCACTCTCCTGGTCAACCACAGCGAGGGGGCTGCCAGGCATCTGGAGGTCGGGCAGGAGCAGTGCCGAAGGGGCCTTCATCCCGCTGAGTGCCAGTGGCACAGGGCTCAGACTCCCTCCAGCACCTGCCTGGCCTGATCGCCCTTTGCCCCCAGGGCAAAGCGCCGGCCCACAGCCAGGCCTGCCTGGCAAACAGGCAAACCCGCCCCGCCCCTGTGCAACGCAAGCAGTGATGGGGGAGGCGCTGGATGGCAAGCCCTGGAGCCCCCAGGCTGCTGTCGCCACAGAGCAGGCAGCAGCAGCAGGAGCTTCCTTCTTCTCAAGCGCCTCAACCCTGAGGCAGAGGCTGGAGCCAGTGGGGGCAGAGTTTAGGCTCTCTGCAGAGCTGCCTTTAAGATGTACGGTGCCCTCCATGGTGGAGGAGGGGGAGTGCATTCAGGACTGTGGATGCGAGCAGGGCAGGAAGGCATAGACGCAGTTGGGAGGTGCTGCAGCACCCCGCATTTTACACAGGGTCGCGGCTGCCACACCCAACGTCTCAGTTGCCACCCAATGCTCCACTCCCCGCTCTGCGCTTGCTCCCAGCACCCCTATCCCTGTCTGGGTCCCCCCTTCTGCAGACATGGCCCCACTCCTGGCCCCAGCGAGGCAGAGCAGGTGAGTGGCGGCTGGGTGCAGCCCATGGGGGCCAGGGAATGGCACTGCCCACTGTACCTGCTTGATGTCCCCTCCTGGCGCTGGCCCTAGGCATATACAGCAGATGCCTAAGGATGGCCCAGGTTCTATGGCCCATTCAGGCCTGTGCCCCACCACCAAGGGACAGAACGAACACCCCCCTCTCCTCCCCGAGTTCATCTTCCCAGCCGCCAGATAAAAGCCAGTGTTTTATTGCTGCTGAGCAAAGCTAGCTCTGAAGCAGTGACACTTCCCACGGTTCCCTACTGCCAACTCACCCGTTTCCCCCACCCAAAACTAACACCAGAACCTCATCCCACTTCCAGGAAGAGCCCTCCCTATGGAGCTTCCCCCCTCATCTGTGCGGCACTGCTTTTGGTCTCCTCCGGGCCTGAGCAAGAGAGGGACTGAGTCTGCCCTCGCGAACGCCACCGTCTGACTGGACAACTCCTGCCTCGCACTAGGACAGCGAGATCAGGGGGTGGGACAGGGCACGGAGAGGTATTTTACTGAGAACCAATGAACACCCAGGTGAGACCAGCTCACGAAGTAGGTTTCACAACCACCCAACAGGGTCTTTGGAACAGGAATTTTGTCTGTGGCTCTGTCTCCACCCACCCATCGCAGGAGCGTCCGTGGTTCAGATGAAAAAGAATCAAGTCAATCTTTGGAGCTTGTACGAGACCACAACCAAAGCCTGTTCCCTTTTGATTCTTCGTATACTCCCCTCAAACATCAGCCAGATTTGCCTCTGCACCCTCCCTCAGACCAGCCTGTGTGATGAGATGTCCTTCACCTCATCATTACACCCCAATCCCGGACAGCACTGAAAGAAACTCCAAACAGTCTCGCCTCCCCTCCCCCCCCCCACAAAAAAAAACCCAACGGGGGCTAGTTGGATAAATTTCAAAGCAGAGGGTGAGGCAAGATGCTTCTCATTGCCTGAAGCGCAGACCACATCCCATCCGTCAGTAGAGATTTCCTCTCCCCACACAAAGGTGGAGTAACCCGAGACCCATCCAAGCTGCCAGTGTAACCCTAACAAGCAGCTGAGGGCGGCTGCCTTGTTACTGTTTGTTTCACAGCACTGTGGCGTTTGGGGGTAAAAAGAGGTCAATTAAAGATCATTACGGCCCCCTCACATGCCAAAACGTCACCTCCAGCAGCTGGCGGCTTGTTAAAGAGCAACTGAGTCACTCGTAGCGGTGTTAAAAAAACAAAACTCCCCACAGCAGTTTAGCCAGAGACTTTGCGCCTTTCCTGTCCCTTCTGCAGGGCTAGCAAACACACGGACAGTGCTTGTGGCGCCAGATCCTATGCCACCACCTGCACGTTAGGAAGCATCAGCAGGAGGAAAGGGCCTGGCGGCTAGGCCAGATCCAGATGTTTTTATGCATGTGGCATTTAGTGCTCCAAAGACTATTCAGGACAAAAGGGTTTTCCCCCAGGCTTTGAGAAAAGCCTGGAGCAAGGGGATTTGAGAGTAGTAACTCGGTGAAGTCTGAGGGTTATTCAGCAACATCTCACTTGGTTGTGACGATGAAAGAAAGGCCCCATGAGGAAACCTCTTTGGGTCCGATCGACACCCAAGTACAGATGCTTTCTGGAGCCCAACCTACTAAACTAAGAGCTAGGTCTAAACTGTCCCCAAGATCACGTCCTGGGGGTTTGGTTCTGGTCTGTTTCTATACAGAATCTTACAACCAGACTCTTGCAGGAGGCCCATGCTATCAGAAGAGCCTCTTGTGATTTCATGATGTTTCTAGTCCCATCCTGAAGCTGGCCCTGCAGAGGCAGCTGGGAATGCTACAAAGATTAAAGCCAACTTATTCCAAACTCAGAAAAAACTCAAGATCAGAGGTTCTGAACAGGGGCGGGGGCTTAGATTCTATCCAATCGGATTTGCCAGTTTCTGGTCAGCTGACTAAGCATGGTGAAAGCAAAACTGGGCTGGTTTCCTTATTAAATTTCTTGGGCTCCTTGAAAGCCCCAAAGATGAGGGTTAATTGCTGCCTCCCTGCCCCACCCCAAAGGGTTCCAGGCTTTATAGACCACCTAGGCAACTCTGCACAATATACTCACTGGAGCAGCTCCAAAAAAGTGTTTTCCAACCCAGATTTTAAAAGGGGCGGGTGGGAGGGTTGGGTACTTACAGGTTTTCCATTGTTCATTGAACAACCAAATCCAAAACCTGAATGTTAATTAATTTCCCCAGACAAATTTTTAAAAGTTATTTTTTCCAATGTTCCCTAACTTCCTCCTCCTCCTCCCCCACTTTCCAAATGGGGAAATAAAAAAAGAGAGGAGGGGGACACATTTTGGGGTGGTGTTGTTGTTGAAAACAGACACTTTCAGAAGAAAGAAGCAAACTAACATTTCTCTCATTGCAAAGTGGTTTTGAAGTAAAGTTCCGAGCAGCGCTCACTTGCGCACCAAGCGGGCAGCTGTGCTGGCACAGGGAGCCTAGTGCCTGGCATTCGTTTCAAACCCTGCAGCTGGCCAACACAAAGCAACGGGGGGCATCCATCCATCCAAGGGAAAGAGCGGGAGATGTCATTCCCAGGGCTGCCAACAGGGGAGAAAGAGGGCAACTGCCCCATGGCCCAGCGATTAAAAAGGAGCCAGCGCGCCCAGCTGCCGTTACCATGGCAATGGCAGCAGCCAAAGCCCTGGGCCCTTTAAATCGCCGCCGGAGCACCGGGCACCGCGCTCCAGCGGTGCTGAGGGCTGGCTGGGTGGGAAGAGTATGGTGCAGTCTGGGTGGCACTGAGGGCTGGATACCCCGCCCCTTTCGGGAGTGCAGAGCCTGCTCCCCTTCCCCCCGGGGCCCTGACAATTCTGTTGGCTCCCCCGGCCATGCCAGCCTCTGCCCCATGCAAGTTGCACCAGTGAACATGAATAGACCCTTGTGCAGAGGGCAAACCTGACAGCCAGATGCTCCAGACCGTTTCCCACCCCAGTCAGACATCCCAAAGGGAGCCCCTTACATGGCTGTGCTCAGTGGGAGCTGTAGGCCGAACACCTTACCTTTATCTGAGGGCACAGGGCGTAACAGGTGAGCTCAAATCGAATCTGGTCATTCCCCTGAAACAGAACAGAGGGGAGATTAGGGTTGGCCCCGACGCCTGGCTGAACCCCACCCTGAGTTCAGACTTAGGGGGAAGGACTGTGATCTTGGTCCTCACCCTTCCAGCCATGTACGAAGGAGCCAGCCTACATGGAACAAGCCTGTGGTCCCCACTCGGAGCTGAGGCTCAGCCTCCGGCCCTTGCTCGGTATCCCTGCTGGGGCCGAGGTCTAGGGCCACACCAGCCATCTCCAGAGGCTCAGGCTTGGACGGAGAGGATGTGAGAACATGAGGGCACAGCAAAATCAGAGACGCTGTGTGGATTTCCCAGCCCATAGCAAGAGCAAGTGAGGGGCCCAGTCCCAACCCCACTCAGGGCCAATGACCTTCCCTGGAGAAGTCCATAGAGGCCAAAGCCCAGCAAGACCCAAGGGGTGGGGAAGGGTTAAGGGAGGGACTGGTCAAGTCTGAGGATCTGTCCCATCTATTCTGCATCTTCTGCTCTACTCTCGGTAAATGAAACAGGGTGGAAAACTGCGTGTTTGGATTGACCAAGGGAAACTACAAAACTGGAAATGTTCCACCAGGACTAGGAAATATGCAGTTATTGGACAGAAAAGGGAAAAACTGACTTGGAGAAAGACGTGAGGGTGGGTCTGTCCAGGGCCCCTTTCCCCCGATATTTCCTGAGTAGGTAGCCACTAAGTACATCACTGTCAGAGCAGCCAGAGAGACCCAGACAGTATCGGTCTCCAATTAACCTCCCCTCTCCGTCAGCTCTAACCCAGCTGGTTTAGAATGACTGGAGGAGATGAATACTGGCTCTGTTCCACGTCGCAGCCACATCGCCCCGTGCGTCTCTGCCCCGGCACAGTGTGGAGCCAGGAAAGTCAGATATGGCCTCGCAACTCACTGTTGTGGCCAAGTCACTGGCAAAACACACGTGTGCTGGCACATGGATGTGCAAGTCCACTCAAAGATTGAGGCACCTGGATCCCCTGCCATCGCATCCAGGACCTCAACTAGGGATGTGAGATATCATGTAATTGAAACCTTACAGGTTACACGACTATTCGATAGTCCCTGGGGATGGGGCTGGCAGTCAATGCACTCCTGGCCCCATCCCCAGGGAGTCGCTTGCTACCCCTTGCTGCTGCGTCTCTATAAGAGGCAGCACAGCAGGGTGGCAGGTGGGAGCGGGTCCGTGAGGGGAGCCAGTTTAAAGACCAGCTGCCTGTTGCCCCACATTGCTGCCTTGATACAGAGGCAGCAGGGCAGGGTGGCAGCAGCCCCTGTTCGTGAGGGTCTAAGCTCCTCGCGGACAGGGGTTGCTGCCAGGGACCAGCCTCTGTCTAGTAAAGACCTGCTAAATCAAACACCGAGGGCGCCCCTGTTGATGCCAGCACTCATCGATTCACAAGGAGTTAAGGGAATCTTTTGCTCCCATCCGTCTCCTGTTGTGGAGACTGTGCTGAAGGTCAAATTAAGGTGCGTTGACTCCAGCGACACAATTAACATAGCTGGAGTTGCACATCTTAATTTGACCTTCCAAGTAAGCATAGCCACGGCCACAATGTAGCATAGGAATAACCTTTTTTTGGTTTAGCTTGGGTCACTTCCAAAGCAAAGCAACGCTAGTAAATTGCCCCATGTATTCAAGCCCTGAGACAGATTCCACATCTGTGTAGCTTGAATTCATCCTGACTCAGCCACATCCCATATCACAGGATGGGCAATCAACCGGTACCAGCATCCTGCGGTGGGTGGGGATGGCCGCACAGCACCAAGACGGTCTCACCAGCGCGGGCCAGAGCACGGACGGGGGAACAAGCCTTCACATCCACCTAGACAGCCGCAGTGCCCACAGCACAATACGCTTCTTTTACCCAAAGCTCTGGGGTTTATATGTTACTTTCAAAGGCCAGATTTTCCCCAGCTCGCTGAGTTTCCCAGCACACACCAATCCCTTGGCCAACCCAGTCCTTGGGTGCCACATGCTGCTGCAGTCCCCCATTCAGCCTAGTACAGCTGCTTGGCTCTAAACCGGACCCACCCTTGTGACGGGCCCTTCCCCGAGGACAGGGTTATTCCTAGGAGCCCAGGCAAGAGAGATGGCTGAGGATTTGGACACCCCTTTGTAATCACTTTTTGCCAGCAAGCCCCCTGGTAAGGGCTTCCCGACGAGGCCAGGAACGCTGGGGAGGGAGGGTCTGAGCAAGTCTGGGAGCTATTAGAGCTTCTAAGGCTACGTCTAGACTGCCGCTTTTTTTTGGCTAAAGGTATGCAAATTGCGCTCCGCGATTTGCATATCTTTTTCCGATAGTTTTGTTGGAAGAGGCTTTTCTGAAATGTGGCCTGTCTACCCTCGGCCAAATTTCGGAGAAATCTCCTCTTTGGGAAGAGCCCTTCTTCCTCATGGCACAAGGAAGACAGGACTTCCGAAAGAGTGTGTCTGCTCTTCCAAAAACATTTAGGAAGAGTAGACATTTTCCCAGGACATGGTGGAGTTTTTCCGAGACACCAGAGGTATCCCAGAAAAAACTCTGTAGGCTAGACATAGCCTAAGAGATGAAAAGTGACAAAGACCCAAATAACCCAACACGGCAGACAGCGAGGACCCTCCCTCTTCCCTAGATCCTGGCAGGCTGGTTACATTTGCTGCAGTGCCAGGAGCCCCCGGGGACTATTACACACACATGCACATATACCACAGCACTCATTTCCCTTACAGGCCCAAAACAAGCCCATCTGCTCCCAAGACAGGGCGCTGCAGATGGTGCGCATTTAAGATGCTGGAGCCCCTGCTGCCGTCTCAGCCGGGGATGGCATGCTCCCGGGTCAAGTTACCAGCACTCGCCCCTGCTACCCGGCTTAATGGATGGGGAGGGGGGGAACGGAGAGGCTTGGCAGCGGCTCAGGGTGCAACTTCCTGGCGGTTTGTGGCTGCTGGACAGGGGCTGGTTTGTGCCATGCCAGAGAACAGAGGTGACATTTTAACAGGGACGTGAGGTGCATCCGTACAGAGGGGAGGGATTTCTCCCCGGGGGCCACATCGCTCAAGCGCGCCCACTGGTGGAAAGTCAAAAGAGGTGCGAAGCGGCGGAGTCTCCAACCAGAGAGCTTGGGACACGCGCACAAGGGGCTGCACAGGAGGAGATACAAGGATGCTCCAGCAGGCGCAATGGCTCATTTAGCCCCGTTTCCAACATGGGCTAGTACCAGGTGCTTCAAAATGCCTTAACCCCTCCCCAGCCACAGGGCATGCACAAGGCAGGAAGAGTCTCCCTGTTCCCCACTGACAAGTAGAGTTTTGAGAGCCCTTATCCTTAAGGCCATAGGAGGAGTGCAGGGCAGCCATCCCTAGTGGGGGGAGCATCCTTTGGCCCAAAGCCCCCCTCCTCCTCCGCTCCCTCCTGCTCCCATTGCTCCCCTTCCCTGAAGCCCCCCTCTCCTGAGAGATAAGACCCATGGAATTAGCTGATTGCTGCTGCACCCACGTGTCAGGCGAATATTCCCCGCCCATAGCTGGTCGCCGCTGAAGAGGGTCTGGGAGCGCAGTGGATCACAAGTTGACAGGAAGCAACAAAGGGGTGCAATTGTGAAAGATTAAGATAAGATAATTCTGGGGTGTATTAACAGCAGTGCCACATGTAAGGCACAGGAGGCCACTGTCCCACTGCTCAGGTCCAGTGAGGCCTCCTCTTGATGCGGCGGCCAATTCTGGGCCCACCCCTACCCAGATGTGGAGAAATTGGAGTGATTCCAGAGGAAAGCAGCAAAAATAATAATAAAAAAAGTTTTTCAAAACAACTGGGCACATGTAGTCTTGAGAAAAGACAACTTGGGGGGAACCTGGGAACAGCCTTCAAATATGTTAAGGGTTGTTATGAAGAGAACAGGCCTCAGTCCTTCTCCTTGGCTGACCCAGGCAGGACAAAAGTAACTGGTTTAATCTGCAGCAAGGGAGATTTAAGGTAGAAAGTTTTTCCTAATGTCAAGCCACAAAGACAGGGTTACGTGGTCCTGCCCCAGCGAAGGTCTAGTCCAGCCCTGCGTTTCCACAGTCCTTTTCAGAATCCCTTTGCTTCTCTACAAACTCAGGAGGTCTCTCCACCATCAGCTGCAGGACTCTGAAATGACCACATTTGGAAGCACGGAATTTGCATAATGACGACTACAGAGGAGAGCCTCCAAACCACTCTGTCTCCCAGTCCCTTCTTGCCATATGTTGCCCAAACACTTCCCAGAGAGAGTCAAACCTGGCCAATGACAAGCGGTAACTGCGCATGCATATTTAGGGGAGCAGAGACTGCAGCAAGCAGGTGTGTGTGCGGTGGGGGGGGGGGGGTTCCCCAGTCATGCAACATTTCCTTTGTTGCAATTCACCACTGGGGTTCGTTAGGGCTATGGAGGACAAGCAACTTTTAGCTGAAAGGGAAATGGAAATTGACCAGCCCTGTGAGAAAGCTCCAACTCTTCTGTGTTGGAAATAGTGACAACCGCTTCGCTCGCTGCACTGTGCCTGTCCTGTGGTCTCTGTCTGCCTCTCGCGGGCAAACTGCATGGTAACTCTCCGTGAGCTAGCGACACCTGATTCCTGCCTTTCAATGCAGATTTCTAGCCCCCTCTTGTGGTAAATGCTGGCCAGAAAACTTTCTGGATCTGGTACCAACATCTCTGCCCCCTCTCTCAAGAGCAATGTAGCCAAGAGAAACCAGCTCCATGGCTCGGAGATTGCTCCCACCATCGGCATTCACAGACAGAGGAGGGGGAGAGATTTGTGGTTTTTAAACAAAATGCCTCCCGCCTAGATCAGAACCAGGGGACCCAGGCTCCTCCAGCTTCTCCTACTGCACAGGCACAAGAGACCAGCCAAAGCCAAGAGTGATGGCAGGGGCTTTGCAACACAGAGCTCAATGGGGCAGCAACCCCATGCACAATGCCTAGCACCCTTTCTCAGGCAAGCTCAGAGCGCAGTACAACAGATGGCAGTATCATTAACCCCACTGGGCAGCTGAGGAAACTGAGGCACAGAGAGGGACGTGACTTGCCTGCAGTTATGCAGCAGACCAGTGACAGTCAGAAACAGCTCTCCTAAGTTCAAGACCTGTGCTCTATCCACTAGGCCACACTTCAGGTCAAAACAAACCTTTAGGCTTCCTACTAACATCCCACTAGAGTTTCCTCAAGAATGCGACTGTATTTTGAGCCTCTGGAGAGCATAAGGCATGCTTTAACTCTGCATTTCTCAACCTCACTGGGATGTGGCACCTCTGCTTTTTATGGAAATTGAATTGGCATAGGCATAACTCAAATATGCATTATGCAAATTGGCAGGGCTTGACAAGCGGCGGCGAGCCCTGCTCACCAGTCACACGGTTTGGCATGCTGCGCATGCGCAGACCGCGCTGCAGCACTGTTCCGGCTTAAAACCTGCTCTCCCCGGGCAAGTAGATTGACTAATTTGTCGAGCCCTGCAAATTGGGACATGTAACCTATACATAGAGAGCTTGTAATCCCCCGAATGTGTATACGCTATTTGTGTGCATGTAACCTTCCTGCACATGAAGTTAGAATTATAAAGAATAAGCCCATGTATGTACCTAGATGTGCTAATGAAGGTGATTAGCAGTATTCAAGGAACTTGATGGCCCAGTGCTCAAGGCAATGATCTATAAATAAAATCTTGTTTTTGTAGGACCAATCACAATCCAGGCTTACAGGAAAAAACACATGACCATGCCACCTGGCGCTAGAATCCATCTTGAATTTTATACTTTTCCACAAGGGTATGGGGAATTGAACAAAGACGACTCTCCCGGGGGAAATTCTATATAAGGAACAGGAAGCAAAGAATGATAGTCTTCAGCTGACATCGCAGACCACTTCCCACCCCGAGAGGTTACATGAAAACACCCGGAAATAAAAGAACTCTAGGGAGGGGTTAGAAGCTGCTAGACCTAAGTCAGAGAAAAAGATCATCTCCGGCCTGAGGAGACCATTACCTGAAAAGAGAACTCTGGTGAGAAGTTATAATGATTTGTAACAACTTAGTGCATTAGGCTCAGCTGGTGAGTTTTGTTTTATTTTGCTTAGTAACTTACTGTGATCTGTTTGGGATTTAAGTGGTTGCAAGTGATAACACTGTTATACTTAGTAAAATCACTTTTGTTTATCATCATCAAGCCCAGTATAAATAATTATTACCAGGGGGCAGGGGAGGAGGCGACAGCTGTACATCTCTCGATTTAATTGATAAACGGGGCGAACATCTTTTGAGCTCACTCTATATCGGGGTGGGGAACTTTTTTGAGTCGGGGGCCGCACACAAGTGAGAAGCCAAAAAAAACCCACAAACCCAAATCCTCACTGCCGTAGCCCCTTACTAAGAAAGAGAAAGACATTCCCCACATTCTCCTGCCACAGCAAGAGCCTAGAAGGGCCCAGGCTAGTAGATTTTATGTGCTCCAGTCCCAAGGGGCTGGGACACTGGTGTAGCTGGAGCCTCAGGGGCCGGATCCAGGGAAGCCAAGGGCAGCTTCCAGCCCCCTGGCCTTAGGCTCCCCACCCCTGTTTCATATAAACTCTATGCCCAGTAAGACAAATTTATTTGGGGTTTGGCCCTATTGGGGCTGTGCACTTGGGTGTTGTGTCATGTCCCGGCGACTGAGCCTCCCAGAGCTGGGTCCTGGTCCCTCCGCCTCCCCCTCACTGGGGGAGACCAGAGCTTCTCTAACAGGTGACAGTCCCAAGAGGATCTCTGTGACCCACCCCATCACATTCACCTCGGCACGGGGAGGGGAGGAGCAGCTCCTCCCCTCTCCCCCAGTGTGGCACAGCACTCAGCGCCAAACCCAGGGACTGCTTTACCAAACGTACATCGGCGTGGTCCAGGCAGCTGCCCAGGCCATCCACGGCACTGGCAGCCCTGCAGACTTCCCAGGTGGCCCTACACACCTGCAATGGCCCCAGTAGCGTAGCTGGCACACCACTGCCCATCCCCCTAGAGCCCTTTAAAATAACCCTCGCCACACTCCATGATTTGCAATTTCCTGCCTAAGGCGGCAGGTGAGGCCTGGGGAGCAAGGATTCTACTTCACCCTCTTCTGTGCAAAGACAAGTTCCTACCTAGAGCCGGGTGCAAATCAGAGTTGCCATCCTGGTGGAAAATCCAATTGTCCCAGGGCTGGTTTAGACCCAAATCAGGACAAAAGGTTGAAATACCCGCAAAGGGATGAAACTGCCAGGAGGCCTGCAGTGCCGTAGGCCTCACAACATTCAACAAGCTGGGACACTTCATCCATTTGGGTTTTTTTAAAGGGACAGCTCCCCAGCCAGCACTAGCTAACAGAAGGTGCAGAAAAGCTCCTAGCCACGAGCCCTAAAGGAGTGACTTGCTTCTGTGACTTCATGCAAATCATGTTTCTGTGCGTCGGTTTCCCCCATCTATAAAGTTGTGTTAGGAGTTCCCTTCTCCCCTCCCCCTATCCACCAGCCGCGCAAAGGGGCAAAGAGGGTTCATTCATTCATTCCATCTTGGCAAAGCACCCGGCACTCTTTAAAAGGAAGGCACCGAGGGTTTATCTTCACGCCTACAGATCAATGGAAGGAAGCCGCAAAGGACTGGGGGCTATTGCAGCAGAGAGTTCAGGGATCTGTCAGACAACCAGGGCAAGCTTCAGGGTCGGTTTTCGCTATTTGGAGAAACCCAAGCACCCAAGCCCAGCCCAGCTGCCAGGCAAGGGTCTGTCCTTCCTTTACCTTCCCAGTGGCTCCATGGGAAACAAACTGGGCTCCCTCCTTCTGGGCGATTTCCACCTGCTTCCGGGCGATGCAAGGCCTAGCCAGCGAGGTGCCCAGGAGATACCTGTCCTCATACAGGGCGTTGGCTTGGACTGCTGGCCAGATGAACTCCTCCACGAACTCCCTGCTGACATCTTCGATGTAAACCTGCACCAAAGAGACAGCCCCACGCAGTGAGGGTGGCCCAGGGCTCCTGCTGGGATAGGGTGTTGCTGGGGGGATGAGAATTCATTTATTCACTGGCACCCTGCTCCAACCACCTGCTTCTGAAGTCTTCCATAAACTTCACCCATACATCCTGGAGACAAAGGGCCAAATTTATCCCAGGAGAAGCATCACTGAGACCAGTAGAGGATGACACCAGCTGAGTGTCACCCATGACTCAGATAAGCATCTCCCCTTTTCTAGGCGCTGGTGAAAGCTTCTGGATCAATAGCTCTAGAAACCAAAACCCTTTTTCTAGCCCTAGAACAGAAACCTCCTGGCAGCAGCACATGCTTCCCTGGGTTACCTCCCTCCCCTAGGAACAGGTGGGAATGACACCAAGCCCTGGTCTGGACATGAAGCAGTGACACAGACAGAAAGACTTGGTATAGCTGGCCGACCAGCCCTTCGCCCCACCAGTCCTGCAATGACTGCTCGTCCTTAGTACAAGAAGAAAAATGAAGGAAAGATGGAGGGAAAACAGGGAAGTGAGAAACGGAGAAGAAAGGTGCCCAAATGTGGCTGTGAAGAGGACTGTACAGAATTGAAGAAACGAAGGAGACGTAGTGAGTGTGGAACGTGGCTCTGGGAAGCTGGCTTTGTGCAGTGCTGCTTTGCATTTGGGATGGATTAGGGGCCCGGCCATTTAGAGAGGGAAATCTCTGAAAACATTTCTGACCCTGGGCAAAGAGGAGGAACGACGCCCCATCATCCTCATCCTGAGTGTGCTATTTTGAAAAGCCGGCAGGTATTTGGGGCTGGCGATGGGGCACGGCCCCACAGGCTAGAGACAGCTATGCCCTAGAGGGGCACCAGGGCTTGTGTTACCTTTCTGGCTCCCAGAGCTACGGCCTTCTTTCTCGCCTCTTCAAAGTTCTCATTTTGCCCAATGTTAGCCTGGAAGTGAAAATGAGAGAGAGACTGAACTGTAGGCCCCAACGCTGTCAGCTTGCACCCCCACCCAGCACCCAGCTGGGTTCCCACCTCTCTCCCTGGTACAAGGCTCAAGCATTTCAAGGCACGAAAGAGCCGACAGTCATCTGGGCTCTTGCCGTAAGAGGATGGGGAGGAATCTCCCCATGGACACAAGGTTGGAGGCTGTGGAGATTGATCAGCGCCAGAGGTTAGAACGCAGAACAGCCCAGCCTTTCTAGCCCTGCTTTTCCTGGTCATTCTGACCAAGCTGGACTAGGATGGGGGAAGGGGGAGAGGGAGACCAGGCCCCCAGAGGTGCCACAAGCCACATCTTGTAGGTTGCCCTGCTCAGGAGACCCCTAGCTCACCAGTTGCCCAGTGGGGAATGGCCTTCATCCCTCAGACAGTCTGGATTGAGCCGCCTGCCTGGCAGGGAAGGTCAATCCACCGTAAGGGACTATTCTGTCTCCTCTCCCCCAGCAAACTCCTCCCAGCCTGAGCAGGGCCACTGACAGCTGCACTGTTGGATCCTGTTAACATTGCATGAGGAACAATCATAGAATCCTATGTGTGTCTGCCCATAGTATCTGGAGCTAGGACTCTCCCTTCATCCCACTAACCCTGCCATGCCCCAGCAGGGGCTAGGCCGGATGGGAATCAGAGTTATTTTGTCAGGGAAATTCCAAGACTGACATGTTTCCCCGTTCCATTATGGCCTCTTAAAAGCGGCTTGGGTTTTTTTTTTAAAAGGAATTTCAGACTGAAAAATCGTTGCGAAATGAAAAGTCAAAGCAGTTCATCCCCAAACAGCCAAAAGGCTCCGCTTCCCTTTTTTACTAAGCAAAATTTCATCGACGTCGCTTAAAATTTCCATTTCCTTGCAAATGGGGGTTTTCACAGAAGCAACATTTCAGGGCAGCTCTAGCTGGTTTCCCTTCACCGTGAGTGCCTGGACACACCTTGAAACCAGACAGGCCCAGACTGGGCAGCTGGGCCCTGCAAGTCACAGTCCTCACCCCCCCCCCCCCCCAGGACACTTTGGACAGAGAAAGCGGGGGTGGGGGGTGTTAAATCACATCACAATTCTGTTGCGCCCAAGAGCGCGTCATTTCCCTGCTGCGGTGGTTAGATTGTCACCACGGGGGCAGAGGCTCACAGAAGCCGGGGCGCCGCCTCGAAAACGACCGATTTCTGACAGCCCCCACCATGCGGGCTGATGGGGCGGGGGACAAAGGGGCCGCTGCTACTGCAGCAGAGATGGCAGCAGGAGCCTCAGGCCATTGAAAAATCGCTGCCAGAGCCCTGCACAGTGTGCTGCAGAGCCCTGGGCAGCATGCTGTGGATGGTGCGAGGGTGGGTAGTCCCAGCCCCGCCCCTTCTGCCTGAGGCCCCGCCCCTTCTGCCTGAGGCCCCGCCCCTTCTGGGAACTCAGCGTGGGGTGGGGGTTCCCTCTTGCCAGGGGCCCGATGAGTCTGCGGGCTCTCCTGGCTCCTGCTATTCAGCAGAACTCAAAAAAGCCCACCCCCCAGGGGGACGCAGTGGCTGCTTTTCCAGAGTCGGTCGCACCGAACCTGCTTCACCCCCTGAAGGAGACGTGCTGGAGATCGTGATGAAAAGAAAGGGGGAGGAGGAGAAAGGAAAGGGGGAGGAGGGGGAGGAAGCACGAGGCGAGAGGCGCCCAACACGTCTCTGCAGAAAGCTCCTCACCAGATACGCGATGACATCATAGCCTTGCTCCTTCAGCCACACCAGGATGCAGGAGGTGTCCAAGCCACCGCTGTAGGCAAGAACCACTGTGCCCTTGGACTGAGACATCGAGTCTGGGGAAAGCAGGGAGACCCAGTCACATCCGCACCGCAATGTGGGCTCATCGGCGCTCTGCCATGGACAAGGCCTCAGCCCAGCAGACAAGCTCCCCTCCAGAAGTGACCTCACAGGGTTAACATCACAATTCCCAAGGGAGACAACAGGATCAATCAGACAGAAACCCCGCAGCCTCCTGCCAGGGGCGCACACAGCAGCCTGGTTTATTGCTCCGGTAGCAATGCAGTGTGAGCCTGCAAGGGAAACTGGCCAGGGACCCAGGGGATGAAATGTACTTAGATTTTTAAGGAGCTGTTGATGGGGTCCTTCAGTGAAGCTCTGGGGAAAGCAAGGAGTAAACAGTCCCCTTAAACACTCAGGAAGTGGCAGAGACTGGTGGGGTGTAGTGAGCCAAGGTCTCTGTGAGCTATGGAGAGGTTAATAGGTGTCTTGGTAGGAGGGGGGCTCTTTAATACAGGCATCCTTCCCATGAACCCTATGAGCAAGGTAAGTGCTGCAGTGAATCTGGCATGTGCACCATTGCCCCCCCACTAGATAAAATCAGAACTGTCCACTTGTGTCATAGGCCCCATACTGCTAGTGGAGATTCTCCAGGAAATCAAGTGGAGACTTTCCCTGTCATTGCTATAAAGCTGAACACACCCCTGGCAGGCAGCAGATTAACACCTGGGAAGTCCCTGGTAGCTGTGGACTTGGGAGCACATGGTTTAAATACTGGAGCCTCCTTCAGCCTGAGCTTGCTGGTTTACGGCGATCGTGTTTTATTGACTTGAAGTGACTGAAAAGCGAGTTCCAAACTCGGCAGCGGCGGAGATGCACAGGAAACAAAGCAGCAAGTGAGCCAGACACATTTCTGAGCAGCTCTCACCCCCGCGAGGCCCACGCATGTCACTTAAAGAGCCACCAGGCTCAGAAGAGACTGGAGACAGTAGAGTGGAGTCCAACGAGACGACGTTATAAATAACCTCGCTGGAGGGTACTCAGGAGGTCACAGAGTGAATAACCTAACTGGGTTTTCATTACCCAGGGAGTGATTTAACTTCTGTCCTTTATTTGCTGCTGCTTTCTTGGGCCCCACTGTTTGCACCCACACCAGCGCAGTCACAGCGGCGTGATCGCATGCTGCAGGCGCATCTCTCCAACACAACGCAGGGCTCGCTGGGTGCCTCTCCCTCTGGTGAATTGCCACAGTCAGCTGCATGGCCATAAACCCCACCCTGCTTCAATGTAGAAAGCCGCCCCCCAGCGCTAAGCACAGCGTGCTATCCTCTGTGCACATTTCCCTAGGGTGTCTAGGGACTTCAAACCCAGCTAGCAGGCTCCGAGGCTTGTTTCCTATGCTAGACGAAGCCTCTCTCCTCGTCAGTCTGATGACGGGGGAGCAGCACAGAGGCCGACTGATCACCGAGTCCCTCGACTCCACCCAAGTGCCTGCTTTGCATGAAAACTGCAGCCAGGCAACAGCGCAGAGACCATGACAGAAACAAGACAGGCAATCATCAACCGCTTGGCCTGTTACCTTGGCTTTGACAGACGACCGGGAGTCCTTCCTCAAGCACTCAGCAAACGTTCTGAAACAGAGGAAAGCATAGGAGATGAATATATCCAGCCTCACGTGCGGCCTCTCAGAAGAGTAACGTAGACAGAATCAGACTCAGGGCCAGGCATGCCAGCTGCCTGCCCCGAGCCACGGCAGGGCCGCAGCAGACTGGACACGTTTTGCATGGGTACATGACCTGGTTTCTGGTCCTACTTGCAACTGGAGGCTCTGCTCCACCAGGACAGCACACTGACCCTGCTTCCTCCCAGCAGCCATCCCCCTTCATG
Organism: Pelodiscus sinensis; assembly: GCF_049634645.1. NCBI lineage: Eukaryota > Metazoa > Chordata > Testudines > Trionychidae > Pelodiscus > Pelodiscus sinensis. Next base: position 13,540,065 of record NC_134732.1, on the reverse strand, counting down.
CCACGCACCCAGCCATGCTGCAGTGGGGAAGGGGAGATGCAGGCATGTGGTGGCAGCATAAAACAGAATCCAGAGACTGTCCCAAGAAACACCCACGCACACCAGCGCCTCCGTGCCTGCTAGGGAAAGACCCTAAATAGAGAAACTGAAGCAAGGGCTGAGGGGGCAAGGACTTGACCAAGGGGACTCAGGCCTCATTTTTTACCATGTTAGAAGCCATGGACCATGTTGGCCACCATTTCTCCTTTGTGTGGACAGGCAGCATTTTAAATCACGCTAGCAGGTCCTAGCGGATCCCAAGGTTAACTACCAACCTGCTGGCAGGGAATCCCTTATTCCACAGTGAGCGGGCAGCAGGGAACGCTCTGTGTGATTGGGATAAGCCATCAGAATGTGGATGGGAGACCAAGTGCTGCTTTTGGGGGCCATAGGAAAATGGCCCTTTCTGGAGGGAGGTGTCTACACTTAGAGCTGGGTCTGACTCCCAGTTAAAGGAGTCATAGTCCTGTGAGGGCGCTAAAATCAGAACCCAGCCGTGGCATCATGAACAGGCAAGTCCCCGAGCAGGCGCCCATCCGAGACCCCAGGCGTGTACTCGGGGCAGCAGGCCTGTCCCGGTGCTGCAGTGTCTCGTTGGGCTGGGAATCACACTCCCAGCGCCAAGCACTGATGTACCAAGGACTTACTCATCTGTGGCATGACAGCCATGGTACCCCAGTTCTGCCATGCTCAGGGGAATGAACATCAGGGCACGTGTGCGCTAGCTAGCCCTACCCAGCATCTGCTAGTGGCAGAGAGGCTGAAAATGCTCATTAACTCGCAGACATGCTGGTGGCAACGGGCCAGTTCCCACAAGCCTACATCTCTGCTACTCACAAACCTACATCTCTGGGACAAGATGGGAATTTTGCAGACAGTCCCGGTTCACCCCAGGCGGCTGCCCTCAGTGGGAACTAACATGCTTTCAAGGCTTGGTGCTCTGACAGGAACAGAGGAGCTGGCACCGGCTCACTGTGAAACAAGCCCATCCCCCCCCCCCCACACACAAACAGTTCCTGATGCCAGTGCCGGGAACGAGCATTTCATTCATGATTCCGCGCAGTGAGTGGCGGAGCAGGGAGTGTCTGTGCTGGTTCAGCTTAAAACAGGAAATTGCCAAGCCCTGGCTGAGTGCCCAGAGTGTGGACATTCTGGCAACCCCATCACAAAGTAACTTTCACTTCTTCCTGGAGGCAAGGGGCCAAAGCTACTGGTGACATAAAGTCAGCAGAGCATCACTGAAGCCCACGGCGCAATGCCACTCCATGCCCCTCGTGAATTTGGCTCCGGGCTCGCAGTTTCTAAATGAGAAAGTGGCAGCTTTAGTAACCAGCACATCCCAAATGCCCAGCAATGACTCAGCTTCCCCTAACCTCCTTCCCTGAAGCCTTCCTGATTTCAGCATTAGCCAGCCACTCCCAGAGCAGGTGGGAGGCTGAGATTGGGGGGGGGAGGGATTTTCAGAAGAACCCAAGACACCAGCTGGCATCTCACCAAGCCTTTTCAGAGAAATATTTTATATCACAATACAGTAAAACTCCAATTGTCTGGCAGCCAGTGGTCCGGCACTCCCGACAGTCCAGCACCAACTGGAACCCGGAAGTGCTCCAGCCAGCCGGACAATTGGAGCTGCTGTGAGCCCCATGGGAGCTCGTGGCTGGGAAAGGGAAGGGGAGAAAAGGGGAAGGGGATTATACCCCTGTGACAGGTCTGCCGGGACCTACACTGCGTCCGGCCGTGAGAGCTAAGTCCCCAAACTTGCCCTGTTCCAGCTGCGCTCAGCCCTGCGCCACCGCTGAGAGTTTCTGGGAGGGGAGCGGGCTCCCCACCCCACAGACTGCAGTAGTTATCGCCGAGCAGGGGGGTGAGGGGCGGTGCTGCGGAACCAACCTGGCAGCACCCCAGCTGCTCAGCTCCGCCGCTTCCCCAAGTCTGCCGCTGCTGAAACTGATGAGCAGCAGACTTGGGGAAGCGGCGGAGCAGAGCAGCTAGGGTGCTGCTGGGTTGGTCCCGCAGCGCCGCCCCTCACCCCCCTGCTCAGCGATAACTACTGCAGTCTGGGGGGTGGGGAGCCCGCTCCCCTCCTGGAAACTCTTGGTGGCTTCGCAGGGCTTCCCCTGCCTTCCTGCAAAATGGCGGAGGGTTCGCCCCTCGCCGTGCCGTTCCCCGCCCACCCCCCAGACGCAGTGCAGGTCCCAGCAGACCCGTCATAGCCCCCCACCGGAGTACCTCCAGATACTCCGGCATATTTGATAATCCGGCACCACCTAGGCCCCAAAGGTGCCGGATTATCGGAAGTCTACTGTAATTCTTGGGTGCACCTTGTGTCCCTTTTGCTTGGGTGGGCCGTTTACACCCGGCCAGGAGCTTTGTTTCTTAATGGACCAAGTCCCCACAAAGACAATATTTCTCTGTCATAAAATAGTCCCTTGTTTCCTTAAAGTTAATTTAGTGCTGGGGGAAAATGCCCTGGACAACGCAGCCCTGCCTTTACCCACAGAAAAGGGATGGGACCCAGAGCAACCAATGCTGGGAATGAGGACGGAGCTAAGCCTCTGTTGATCTGACAGTCTTTGGTTTCTCTTCTGAGATTGCCAGCAAAAGGCGAATTAGTGCCAGCCATGGTGTTTATGAGGCTGACCATCATATTGTTAGTATGATGTATATTTGCCCCCGAATAGATACAGCAGTATGCATTAAGCAGAAGTAATATAGCAGTTACATAGCCTAAATAGGCCTAAACCTTTATTATAGTCCTGTTCTCTTACGCCGAGTATCCCACAACACTTTTGCAGGAGCTGAAGTGAGCTTTGGCATACGCAGATGGGAAACATGTCAAAAATCGAGATATTCGTTCCGTCTTTTAGGGTAAGCTAGGGAAATACTTTCACTGACCAATATCTGAAATGCTAGTTTCCTAAACAAAGTTAAGAAAGAGACAGAACAAGTTAGGAAAGTGGAACGAAGGGGTTGGATTTCTGTGATGTAAAAAACCCATATACACTGTGCACCATCTAAACCATTTTGGGAGCATGCTCCTGTGTGAGGTGAATGCAATAGTGCTAGGCCTTTGTCTTCTAAGAACTGACCTAAGACATCCTCCTGCCCCGCACAACACACAACCCGAACTCAGTCAACACAGGTCACCCATCAGAATGTTTATTTCTCCCCCCCCCTCCCCCCCCGTCCCTCTGCCACACCCCTCGCTTTTGACCACTACTGCTCATTCTAGATTTGAACAGTGGGCACAGAGACATATAAACTAGAACCAGCAACCTGAGCCATGCACTTCCCATCAGCAGGGACACAATGTAACAAATATCTCTGCCAGCCAAAGGACAACACCTGCCGCAGTTCATTGTCCCTGGCAACTAAACTTACCCCACCAGCTCACTAGGTCACAGACAAAGGAGCCAGCCAATGGAAACAGTTTTTGGTGCCCGGGTGGCCAACACGCTAGCCACATGTGGCTATTTGGCCAGTTGAATTTGGCTAACTAACTCACAAAATTATTTACATTTTCAGAATAATGTGGCTAGTTCACTACAGCAGTGGTCACTGCTTCAGAACTGGTTGTACACCACGGTTTTAGTGAGGGGTACAAACTCACAGTCTAGGAGTTAAAAAGGCCATCCCCAGTTATAATTCCTGAGCCATCCCAGCCTCTATTAACTTCCTCTGATATACCCATCCAAGCCCAGAATTAGCAAATATATGCCTGACACTGACTGGTCTCCACCCTGATCTCTACTGGGTTGAAATGGACAAAGTTCCTGTTTATTGAAAGACTCCTGGGATCAGGAAACTCAAATTTCAAACTCCCGGCTCCAGGAGGGAGCTGCCAAGGTAAGCAAAAGGGACCCTGCTAGTCACACGTTTCTCTGCAATCTCAACAAACCCAGCTTCCTGGGGCATGAAGATAGGAGTCACCCATCCAGGATGCTCACGCTTGTTTGCAGCCCCTGTTAAGAGAGACGGTTTTACTATCAAGAAATCATTTTCCCAAAAGAACACATTGGTTAGCTGCAGGGGCCAGATTCTGAGGCCTTCAAACTCAAGTGCCTCTTTCAAAAGTTTGCCTGTTCCTGATTTGAATTCTCTACTAACAGGCACAGCCCTTTGTGGAAACAATCTTTTCTGCCTCCCAGACAACGTTCTCAACTGCAGAATAAACAGGTGGAGCAAGCAAGCCCCTTAGCAATAACAGTACTTAGTTATTTGTATCACCTCAACCATTTACACATAGGAGTAAATTCACAATTATCCCTGAGAGGTAGATACTATTATCTCCAGTGGATGGGAAGATTACACCAGAGAAATTAAGGTAAGAATATTGTGGGTGCTGGGCTCAAGATAACCAAGCCATGAGATTTCCTGAAAACCTGGTTCTCAAGGACATGACAAACCAAAGAGGAGATGCATGTGCTAAAGTTGGGAAGAGAACCCAGGAGTTCTGGATCTCCTCATGGTGCTCATGCTAATAGGCTGCATAGATACGGCAAGAAACACAGGGATGATTTTCATGAAACTGTTCTCCCTAATGAAGGGTCAGGGAAATGCAGAGAGCTGGGGAGATTTGGAACAGGGTTGTTCTCTACACAGTCTGGTCACCTATGTTACTGCAAGGAGGCAGTGACTCAAAACTTCTTGCACCCGGGGATCATGCCAAGAAAGGCTGAGCCTGTCCAGGAAGGGAGAGGTATTTCCTGCATTTCGTTGAGTTAAAGTCAAGAGAGAAAGTAAAGCAAGACCCACAGTAAGGGAAAGTCTCTCCCAACATTGCCTATTGTTCTATAGCCACTTCCTTATAACCCAAATCACCCTGCTGATGGGAACTTCTACAGCAAAGTGTATACAGTGTACTAAAAAGAAATGTTCCGGGTATACTAGAGGAGCTAAAATAAACTAGAAAAATTAAAAAAAAAAGTCTTGAAACTCTGGCATCAAAGGAAAACTCCTACCCAGGCTATTTGAAAAGGCTGTCAGGTCATGTCATGTCATGTCATAGAACTCATGATTTCAACAACCAGCCCTACGCAAGGGCACGTCTGAGATTGCTTTCTAGACACACCTGCCTGTCCACCGCTCTGCCAGGCTAATTGCTATTGGCATGGAAAGTGAAAAGTGGGTGGTGGAAATACCCATATGGAAAAAAACATCCTCTCCTACTATTATTATTTGTGTGGCATCCCTTTACGCGCCCACCACTGGCCAGGACCACACTGTGCCAGACGCTGGACAAACAGAACAAAGGTCAGGCCTGCCTCCGAGAGCCAGCAGTTGAAGGCCATGCCTACACCAGGAATAAGGTTTGTGTTGTAACCCATGTGCTAGTCCTGAGCGTTTATCTGTACCGACATGCTAAACCTAATTAACCCATTTCCACTGGAGTGGAAATCCTGACGCTACTGCAGTCAATGGCAGAACTTCCCTCAATGGCAACGTGTCTACAGTTGCAGATTAGGATTTTAACTCATTTTAAAAAAGCACTGGGAGGGGGCAGGGCTTGCCTGGCCATGCCTCTGCCCAGCAGTGGAGGCTGGCTGGGGACCCCTTGCCAGAAGCACCATAAAGACACCGTAATAGAGGCCCAACTTAAATGTATACCCCAAATTAAAAAACATAGCAAGAGACCTAAAACAGTGTCACCGTGGCTTAACCACCATGTAAAAGAAGCAGTGAGGGACAAAAAGGTATTTTTTAAGAAGTGGAAGTCCAATCCTAGTGAGATAAATAGAAAGGAACATAAACACTGTTAAATCAAGTGTAAAAATGTAATAAGAAAAGCAAAAAAAGATTTTGAGGAACAGCTAGCCAAAAACTCAAAAAGAAATAACAAAATGTTTTTTAAGTACATTAGAAGCAGGAAGCCTGCTAAAAAACCTGTGGGTCCCCTAGATGATCGAGCTATAAAAGGAGCAATCAAGGATGATAAAGCCATTGCGGAGAAACTAAATGATTTCTTTGCTTCAGTCTTCACGGCTGAGGATGTTGGGGAGATTCCCGAATCTGCACCGTCCTTTGTGGGTGGTGAATCTGAGGAACTGTCCCGGATTGAAGTGTCATTAGAGGAGGTTTTGGAACAAATAGAAAAACTTAATGTTAACAAATCTCCGGGACCGGATGGCATTCATCCAAGGATTCTAAAAGAACTCAAATGGGAAATTGCTGAGCTATTATCTGTAGTTTGTAACCTATCCTTTAAATCGGCTTCCGTACCTAATGACTGGAAGGTAGCCAACGTGACACCAATATTTAAAAAGGGCTCTAGAGGCGATCCTGGCGATCCTTTAGTACCGGGCAAATTAGTCGAAACAATAGTAAAGAATAAAATTGTGAAGCATGTAGAAGAATATAATTTGTTGGACAAAAGTCAACATGGTTTCTGTAAAGGGAAATCCTGTCTTACTAATCTATTAGAGTTCTTTGAAGGGGTTAACAAGCATGTGGATAAGGGGGATCCAGTAGATATAGTATACTTGGATTTTAAGAAAGCCTTTGACAAGGTCCCTCACCAAAGGCTCTTGTGTAAATTACATGGCCATGGGATAAGAGGCAAGGTCCTTTCTTGGATTGAGAACTGGTTAAAAGACAGGAAACAAAGGGTAGGAATAAATGGTAAATTTTCAGATTGGAGAGGGGTAACTAGTGGTGTACCACAAGGGTCAGTCCTGGGACCAATCCTTTTCAACTTATTCATAAATGATCTGGAGAAAGGGGTAAGCAGTGAGGTAGTAAAGTTTGCAGATGATACCAAACTGTTTAGGATAGTCAAGACAGAAGCAGACTGTGAGGGACTCCAAGAAGATCTCACCAAACTGAGTGATTGGGCAGCAAAATGGCAAATGATATTTAATGTGGATAAGTGTAAAGTAATGCACATTGGGAAAAATAACCCCAACTATACGTACAGTATGATGGAGGCTAATTTGGCTACGACAAATCAGGAAAGGGATCTTGGAGTTATCGTGCACAGTTCTCTGAAAAATTCCACGCAGTGTGCAGCGGTCAAAAAGGCAAATAGGATGCTAGGAATTATTAGGAAAGGGATAGAAAATAAGACACAGAATATCTTACTACCCCTGTATAAAACTATGGTACGCCCACATCTGGAATACTGTGTACAGATGTGGTCTCCTCACCTCAAAAAAGATATTTTGGCCTTGGAAAGGGTTCAGAAAAGGGCAACTAAAATGATTAGGGGTTTGGAACGGGTCCCATATGAGGAGAGGTTAAAGCGACTGGGACTTTTCAGTTTAGAAAAAAGGAGACTGAGGGGGGATATGATAGAGGTCTATAAAATCATGAGTGATGTGGAGAGGGCCGATAAAGAAAAGTTATTTATTAGTTCCCTAAATAGAAGAACTAGAGGACACCAAATGAAATTAATGGGGAGCAGGTTTAAAACAAATAAAAGAAAGTTCTTCTTCACACAGCGTGTAGTCAACCTGTGGAACTCCTTGCCAGAGGAGACTGTGAAGGCTAGGACTATAACAGAGTTTAAAGAGAAGCTAGATAATTTCATGGAGGTTAGGTCCATAAAAGGCTATTAGCCAGGGGATAGAAATGGTGTCCCTGGCCTCTGTTTGTCAGAGGCTGGAGAGAGATGGCAGGAGACAAATCGCTTGATCATTGTCTTCGGTCCACCCTCTCTGGGGCACCTGGTGCTGGCCACTGTCGGTAGACAGGCTACTGGGCTAGAAGGGCCTTTGGTCTGACCCAGTACGGCCATTCTTATGTTCTTATGTTATGTTCGTAACTTGGTTCCTGGGCGCCTGTCAGCAGCATGATTTCCTAGTGAAGATGAGGTCGCTTACGTGCGTACAGCACCTAGCACAACGGGGCCCTGGCTCATGACTGGGGCTCCTAGATGCTGAAATAAAACAGAGCAACAAGCATCACTAATGGCTTGGGCTGGTGACCGTGTTGTTAGAATCACAGAATCCCAGGGCTGGAAGAGACCTCAGGAGGTCGTCAAATCCAGCCCCCTGCCCAAGGCAGGACCAAACCCAACTAAATCATCCCAGCCAGGGCTTTGTCAAGCCGAGACTTAAAAACCTCTAGGGATGGAGATTCCACCCCCACCCTAGGGAACCCATCCCAGTGCTTCCCCACCCTCCTAGGGAAATAGTTTTTCCTAATATCCAACCTAGACCTCCCCCGCTGCAACAAGCCGTTGCTTAGAGTGTGACCACTGCTGGAGGCTGGAATTGTTAGGACAGATTTCTGCCGCACGTGCACTGAAGCATTCCCTGACCCTGCCTCCTCTGGCCAGCGAGGCTCTCTGCCAGCTTCCTGCTCCAGACTCATTTCTAGGCATTTTTTCTCCTCAGAAATGCAGCCCCAGGGCAGCGGGGAAGGACTGTACCACACCTCCCCTTCCCAAGCGCCTGGACCTGGCAGAGACCCAGGCCCAAACATGCGGAGAAGCCACTCAATGTTCTGGTCTGTGCCCAGAGGAGTTACTGGAGCCCGACTAATTCACCGGGTGCCGTGTCCCCTTCATTTTCCGACAGGAGAGGCAAGAAAACAACAGAGCCGCCCACAGGCTCGGGGGGCTGCGCTGGGGCTGGAAGGAGCGGGGTCTCCTGGTGAGCCTCACAAAAATGAAGGGACACTGAAGTGTGGGGGGTCCCCTTCACCAGAACATGCCCCCCTGTTACTCCAATGCTATGGCACCTCCCCAGCCTTCCCCCACTGACCCTCACCCCCTCCCCAGCCTCCTCCCGATGGCCCCAGTTCCTGCCAGTCTCCCCCACTGACCCTCACCCCCTCCCCAGCCTCCTCCCGATGGCCCCAGTTCCTGCCAGTCTCCCCCACTGACCCTCACCCCCTCCCCAGCCTCCTCCCGATGGCCCCAGTTCCTGCCAGTCTCCCCCACTGACCCTCACCCCCTCCCCAGCCTCCTCCCAATGGCCCCAGTTCCTGCCAGTCTCCCCCACTGACCCTCACCCCCCCCAGCCTCCTCCCGATGGCCCCAGTTCCTGCCAGTCTCCCCCACTGACCCTCACTCCCCCCCAGCCTCCTCCCGATGGCCCCAGTTCCTGCCAATCTCCCCCACTGACCCTCACTCCCCCCCAGCCTCCTCCCGATGGCCCCAGTTCCTGCCAGTCTCCCCCACTGACCCTCTCTCTCACCAGCCTCCATCAACTGGTCTCCACTGACCCTCGCGCCTTCCACCCCCTCCAGATCTCCACCCCTCCCCGACCCCCCACTGACACTTCCGCTGCCCCAGCCTCCCCCACAGCTCCCCCCCCGCCTGCTCCCACGGAGCCCCCACCCTTCCCCCAGCCGCCCCCCGTTACCCCGAAAGGCTCCGCTCCGCCTGGGCAGCCGCTGCAGGGATCAGGCGCGGGCAGCACTAGGCAGAGGCGCCGCCGGAGCATCCCTGTTATGAAGCGCGGCGGGGCGGGGCCAGGCGGGGGCGGCTCCTGCCGCGGGTGAGACGGGCCGGGCGGAGCGACTCGCCCCGGGGCTGAGCCTGGCCGGCCGGCGCGCGCTACGGGCAGTGCCCACGGGCGGCTGCTGCTGCGGGCAGGCGCGCGGCCCCCAGCCTGGCTCGGTGTGTGCACCGGCCCTTCCCAGCCAGACGGGAGGAAAGTTTGGCCTGGCCGAGGTTCTGGCCCAGGGCGGGCTGTGCGCCGGGTGCCAGGCCAGGGCAGCCCAGCACGTGGGGGGCAGGCTGCCTGGGGGCAGGCAGGGGTTACACATGGGAAGGGGACCCGCTCCTGCACACGTAAGAACGGCCACACTGGGTCAGACCAGAGATCCATCCAGCCCAGTCTCCTGTCTGCCCACAGTGGCCAGTGCCAGGTGCCCCAGAGAGAGATCAGGACAGGTAATGACCAAGCGATCTCTCTCCTGCCATCCATCTCCAGCCTCTGCCAAACAGAACCCAGGGTATGTCTACACTAGAAAGTTAGTTCGAACTAACGGACGTTAGTTCGAACTAACTTTCCTATGCGCTACACTAGCGCTCCGTTAGTTCGAACTTAATTCGAACTAACGGAGCGCTTAGTTCGAACTAGGTAAACCTCATTTTACGAGGACTAACGCCTAGTTCGAACTAGCTAGTTCGAACTAAGGGCTGTGTAGCCCTTTAGTTCGAACTAGTGGGAGGCTAAGGCTTCCCAGGTTTCCCTGGTGGCCACTCTGGCCAACACCAGGGAAACTCTATTGCCCCCCTCCCGGCCCCGGAGCCCTTAAAGGGCCACGGGCTGGCTACTCACTTTGTGCCAGTTGCAAGGCTGCCAGCACCCGTGCCTGCACAGCCTGCACCTGCCACAGGATGAGCCAGCCATCCGAGGGCTCCCAGCCCTCCACTGCTCCCCACGACCAGCCTGGCGGCTCCCGGGAGCCTGCCCGGGGGCGCAAAAGGCGGGCGCCCGCCTGGTCAAGTGCGGAGATCGTGGACCTCATCGAGGTTTGGGGGGAAGCCTCAAATGTCCACGATCTCCGCACTAGCCACCGGAACGCGGCCGTCTACGGACGCATGGCTGCCAGCCTGGCCGCCAGGGGCCACCAGCGCAGCCGGGAGCAGGTGCGCTGCAAGATTAAAGACTTGCGGCAGTCCTACTCCCGGGCCTGCCTGCCAGGGGCTGACCCGGAGGCCTGCCCCCACTTCCATGCCCTGGACCGCATCCTGGGGCCTCATGCCGTCCCTGCCCCCCGGGACGTGATTGACCCCGGGGCAGAGGGACCGCTCCTGGACACCGAGGAGGAGGAAGAGGGCTCTGAGAGCCAGGAGCCTGCCGCCAGCCTTCCCAGGACCCGGGACCCCCGAGGCACCCCACAGAGCCGCTCGCCTGCATCATCAGAGGCCGGGGAGGCGTCCACCTGTGAGTACCCTCGTGTTCCCCTTATGTGTACGGGGGGCTGGGGCGAGAGGGAGCCCCGGGACCGTGCGCCTGGGCCTTGCCCACTACGGAGCAGCAGCTGGGGATCCTGCAGGGGCCCTGGCCTTGCAGAGGGGAGCTGGGTTTCACACACCTGGGCCCCTGGGGTAATTGACCGCTGGTCTTCTTGCACCACAGCTGCAGCACCGGGGACTGCAGGGCGCACCACACCGCCTGCAGCAGCCGCCCGCGCCCGGGCAAGCAGGACAGCCAGGAACCAGGAGGACTACCAGAGGCGGCATCTCCGGTTCCTGGACCGACAGCTCCGTCTCCAGGACCACTGGGTCCAGGAGGACCTCAGGCTGCGCCAGAGGAGTCTGGAGGCCCTGGAGGAGCAGGGCCGTGCCCTGCGAGGCCACCTCCAGAGCCTGCTAGACCGCTTTCCATTTCCTCCTCCCCCTGCTCCCCCTCTTGCTCCCCCTCTTGCTCCCCCTGCTCCCCCTCTTGCTCCCCCTCTTGCTCCCCCTGCTCCCCCTCTTGCTCCCCCTGCTCCCCCTGCTCCTCCTGCTTCCGCTCCTGCTTCCTCCACACCCCCTGTCCTCTCTGCCCCCCCCTCCACAACCATTCCCCACCGACGCCCCCGGACCCGCAGTGTGGCGAGACGGGAGAGGCACCCAGACTCCCACCCCTGAGCTTTCCTTTCCCTTCCTCCCTTCCCTCCCCTCCCCTTCCAGCTCCCTCGTCCCAGGTTTCCCCCTCCCTTCTCCCACCTTCATTCCTCCCTCCCCCACCCCAGTTCTCTGAAATAAACAGACGTTTTTGTTGGAAAAACAGGTGTCTTTATTGTACAGTAGATAGGGAGGGGAAAGGGGAAGGGGGGGGGTAGGGTGGAAGAAGGCCCCGGTGGGGCATGCAGGGAGAGGTCAGTCCTCCTCCTCCTCCACCTGGAAGCTCTCCCGCAGGGCTTCCCGGATCCGGATGGCCCCCCGCTGGGCTTCCCGGACGGCGGCGGTGCGGGGCTGACCGTAGTGTCCAGCCATGCGGTCAGCCTCAGCCATCCAGGCTGGCAAGAAAGCCTCCCCCTTCCGCTCACACAAATTGTGGAGCACACAACATGCCGCCACCACGGGAGGGATGTTGTGCTCGGCCAGGTCCAGACGGGTGAGGAGGCATCGAAAGCGGGCTTTCAGTCGCCCGAAGGCCCCCTCCACCACGATGCGGGCCCTGCTCAGCCTGTTATTGAAGGCCTGGCGGGAGGGATTGAGGTGTCCCGTGTAGGGCTTCATGAGCCAGGGCTGCAGTGGGTAGGCGGCATCCCCCACCAGGCAGACGGGCATGTCCACGTCCCCGACCCTGATGTGGCGGTCGGGGAAGAAGGTCCCGTCCTGCAGCCGCTGGCACACGGAGGAGTTCCGGTACACCCGGGCGTCGTGTGCTTTGCCGGACCAGCCCACATTTATGTCCGTCAACTGTCCCCGGTGGTCACACACGGCCTGCAGGATGACGGAGAAGTACCCCTTGCGGTTCACGTACCGGGACGCCTGGTGTTCCGGGGCACGGATGGGGATGTGCGTCCCGTCGATGGCCCCCCCGCAGTTGGGGAAGCCGAGGGCGCCGAATCCCCGGATGACGGCATCCGGGTCGGCGAGGCGGACCACCCTGCGGAGCAGCACCCGGTTGATGGCCTTGACCACCTGCGGAGAGAGACACAGCAAAGCGTCAATCAGTGGGGCGCCCGGGTGGCTGGGAGCATTCATGCCCTGGCAGTGCCCCGCGCCCCACTCCCGGAAGCAACCCCCCTGGCGGCGTGTAGTACGGCCGGGACAGCCCGACCCCTCCGGTGCGGGGCGCTTTCGCCTCCTCCCGCCCCCCCCTTTGTCCCTGGGGCGGCCCATCCCCTCCTCGCAGCCCCCCTCCCCCCCGGCTCGGTGGCCGACGAGCGCCGTACCTGCATGAGCACTGCTCCGACAGTGGATCTCCCCACGCCGAACTGGTTCCCGACGGATCGGTAGCTGTCCGGCGTGGAGAGCTTCCAGAGGGCGATGGCCACCCGCTTCTGGAGGGGGATGGCGGGCCTCATGCGAGTGTCCCTTCTTTGCAGGGCAGGGGCGAGCCACTCGCAGAGCTCCAGGAAGGTGTCCCTCCTCATCCTAAAGTTCTGGGTCCACTGTCGGTCGTCCCAGCGCTCCAGGACGATGCGGTCCCACCAGTCGCTGCTGGTGTCCAGACGCCAGATGCGGCGGGGCACGCCGGTGCCGGGGTGCCGCCGCGGCTCCTCCACGGCCCCCAGGGCGGCCAGGCGGAGAGGCAGGGGGCTGACGTTCCCCAGGTGGTGCCAGGCAGCCTCGAGCCATTGCTGGCAGGCTTGCAGTAGCAAGTCCAGAACGTGCACCAGAAGGTGCAGGGCGAGCCGTGGCTCCATGTTGCCACCTGCGGCAGTACCCCCCGAAGGGAAGCACCGACACAGACGGGCACAGAGACCGACGCTTTGCTGTCCCTCGGCGAGGTTGGCAAGCAAGCAGGAAAAGCTGAGAACCGGCTGTCCAGGGGGGGTCCCTTTAAGCACGAGCCTCAGATAGCCTCAGACAGCAGCCACACAAAGCAACTGCTGACCTGATGCCCTGCCAGAACCGGTTTCAGCTGCCCTTAAATGCCCCCCTGCGTCCAATCAGTGTGGACGCGCTAGTTCGAACTAGCAAAACGCTAGTTCGAACTAGTTTTTAGTTCTAGATGCGCTAGTTCGAACTAGCTTAGTTCGAATTAACTAATTCGAACTAAGTTAGTTCGAACTAGCGCTGTAGTGTAGACGTACCCCCAGGGACACCGCTCCTTACCCATCCTGGCTAATAGCCATGAATGGAGCTAAGCTCCATGAATTTATCTAGCTCGTTTACAAATCCTGTTACAGTAAAACTCCATTAGTCCGGCATTCAATGCTCCGGCACCATTAGGAACCTGGAAGTGCTCAGGGCAGCCGGACAAATGGAGCTGCTCTGCACCTGGCTTCCCCCATTCAGCCGCTGCTGAAACTGACCAGCAGCCGAATGGGGAAGCTGGATCGGAGCAGCTGGGGTGCTGCCAGGTTGGTCCCGTAGCGCTGCCCCTTGGGGCTGCAGGACCAACCCGGCAGCACCCGAGCTGCTCTTGGGGAGGCCTGGAGCAGAGCAGCTGGAGTGCTGCCGGGTTGGTCCTGCAGCACCAAGGGGCGGCACTATGGGACCAACCCAGCAGCACCCCAGCTGCTCTGCCCCAGGCACCCCTATTCAGCCACTACTGAAACTGACTAGCGGCTGATTCTGGGAAGCCTGGGAAAAAGCAGCTCTGACTTGGGCTTCCCGGTGTCCCCAAGAGCAGCTGGGGTGCTGCTGGGTTGGTCTCGCAGCGCCGAGGGGCAGCACCCCAGATGCTCTGCCACAGGCGTCCCCGATTCAGACGCTGCTGAAGCTGACCAGCAGCGGCTGAATCGGGGACGTCTGGGGCAGAGCTGGACTATTGGAAGGGGGGGCTATGAGGGGTCTGGTGTGGCATCCCCCCCACCCCACCCTAGACCCCTCATAGTCCCCCCCTTCTGATAGTCCAGCATATCTGATAATCCGGCACCCCCTGGGTCCTAACGGTGCCAGATTATCGGAAGTTTACTGTATAATCCTAGCCTTCACAACCTCCTCAGGCAAGGAGTTCCACAGGTTGAACGCCCCTTTTCTGCCGCTGCTCTGTTTCCTCGGGGCCATATTGCGTTGACCAACTGTGCCTAGCTGGGGAACCTTCGCCAGGGGATGACCATTGCATATTACACAAAACACCAATGTCTCCCTTACCTTGTGCTCTTCTGCCGGCCTGGAGCTGTCTCTCACCTGAGGCTTGGAGACTCTGTGGGGGGAACACCTCTCTTATTAGTTTGCCTGTAGCGCAGTGGGGCCATGATGCCTGACTGAGGGCATAACATTACTATAGCTGCAGCTATAGACAAGGAATGGAAAAACATGCAAGTAGAAATCCACCTCCAAGAGAAAAATAAACATTTTGCCATGCGCCCCTTCCCCAGGCAAGCTCTCTGGCAAACAGTGTGCTCCAGTTTGGTGGTTTCATATATCAGCAAGTGTATCATCATTCACCATGGACTGGCACAATTTTCTTTAGCCCAAATGCACTGCTCATTGACATGGACAATACTAGTAAAACTCTGTACGTACACACATGGCAGCTTCCAGCTGAGAGTCTCAGATATTAATGAATTGTGGTCTCATGTGGATTGTCAAAGGAGAATTAGCCCGACAGAAAGTTTAAAGCCTGAATTTTCTAGTGGCCACTTGTTTCGTGTGGCTAGTATTAGACAGGGCTTCACTTCCTGAAATGCAAGGTACGACCCACTGGAGCAGTAGGCCAGTGTCAAACAAAAAAACCAAACAGCTGATGGTTCTCCCCCAACCTCTGCCCACAATCCAAGCTCTACCCACATCCAAAATGAGACTGCAGCTTGTACAGATCTTCATAGTACTAGCCCTCAAGATTTGTATGCCCATCAGTGTGGTGTGTGCTCAATCTCCTCTTTTTTTGCTTGGTGAATTCACCTGTGTTTTAGGTAACAATATGGACGTGTCATTTGTCATAATTAATCTTTGGAGGTAACACATCAATCAAAACGAACAGATTCTGTTTCCACTGTTGGACGTATGGTTTTAGCTCTCTCAGACATCACCAGATGTGGGTACATCTGCTTCACATTTCGGCGGCTTGTTTCATGGCCACAAAACATTACAGACAGCTTAGATGCTGAACCACGAGATACAGTCACAAGGAAAAGGGACCTGGATTTAGGCCAATTTAGCCCCTGGGTTGCCATTGCTCAGCACCTAAGAAAATCAGGGCCTAGATGTCCTAATTGGTCAAAATGGAGACCATCAGAACTAGTGTCTACTTTTGAAGATGTTAGCCTTTGGTGACTTGCCCACAGTCACACAGTGAATCTGTGGCAGAGTTGGGATTAAATCCCGGATTTTCTGAATCCCATGCCTTGCTTTGGGTGAGTCACACTTTCCCCGTGCCTCAGTTTCCCCATTGGTAAATGTGACTCTCTCCATAAAGTACTTTGGTAGCCGTGTGTCACGTGCTGTATACGCAATAGTTACAGATCACCTGTAAAACGGGAAAACTACCTGTAAGACGCTGAGCTCTGTGGCGGAATAGGGCTAAGTTTTATTATTAACCACAAGATCAATCTTCCTGAGCTATCCAAGGTCACAGGTTCTTCCCAGCTGAATACACACCTGTCTGGGTCTGGGAGGCATTTTTATTAAACAGCTGACAGCGTTCAGAGCTGCTTATTCTCCATGCATGCTCAGTGCTCGCCCTGTCACAACAACACTGCTTTCTTGGTTGCAGACTCTTCATGAAGACAAATGCAGCTAACTAGCCACTCCTTCCTCTTCTCTGCTGCAAGAGGAGCAGCAGCCCTGCGCCCTCTCCCATTAGCCCTGGTGAGCTGCTGTTACCCTGGTCGTTGCCAGCCAGCATGGCCCAATTGCTGGCATGCTGTTGTAAGGGCCTGCAACCTACTTCCAGGACTGTCAGTGCATTGGCATTTCTCTCCCTGCAAAGGCAGCAGCACATGGCTGCTGTGCCACGGGCCAGGACATTGCTTCCAGCCGTTGTGACTAGCTCATCTGCAAACACTGATTTGCTCTTGTCTGCAGTTGGCGGGGGAGGACGGGACGAGGGGAAGGGCAGCTGTGCGGAATGCTCGAGACCAGTGGTTTCTACCTGACAGTTTATGCTACCCAACTCGCTGCCACGACAGTAGTGAGCTGAGTAGTGAGCCAGGTAGTTGCAGAGACAGGGTCACACTTGTGCCAGCACAGATGTGCATCCACACTAGCCATGCTGCTCTGGGCGCTGTTTGTCCCCTGCCCTGGCTGAGCAGAGAGGCCACAGGACTGAACGGGTCTCGCTCTAGGCTCTTACCTAGAGGTGACGCTTTCCAGGCCAGATGAGCATACGAGGCCACACGTGGGCTGTTTGCTGTGCCTCATCCCTGCTGGCCCCCTTCCCCGGACAGCCAGAGGGCTTCAGTCGCCAGAGGCATCCATCAGGTGCCTTTCCCCAGCGCTGAATTCACTGCAGGGCCTTGCAAAGCCAACCAGGAGTTAAATCAAACATCCATGGAGAAAAAGAAATCTCTCTTTGCAGCATGAACTCTACAGGCATGTCCCGGGGGTCAGGCCTGGCTTCCTTTGCAGACTACATCTCTTCCAAGACAACGAGCTAACCCAATTGGGAAGTCGTTAGGGAGATGGTGTCTTGATGCCTAACTTATGAGCCCCGGATGTTGTCATTAATTACATATGTTCTGAGGTTTCTACTTATCCGCAACCTGGCGCATCAGATGCATCTTAGCTACCAATGATAATATTACCAGCTAGCTCTTATCACCAGTTCATCTCCAATCACACTGCAAAGCTTTTAACAGATGGAAAAATTGAGGTACAGTGACTTGCCCAAGGTCACACAGCAGTCCAGTGGCAGTCCAGTGTGCTATCCTCTCAGGGTACATCTACATGGCTCTCAGGGTACATCTACATGGACTACATGGCTCCGTTAACAGAGCTATGTAAAGTAGTTTACTCGGCATAGTCAATGAAGCGGGGATTTAAATAATCGGCGCTTCATTAAAATAAAAATGGCCGCCATGCTGTGCCATCGATCAGCTGATCCGGAACAGCGCGGCAGTCTAGACGTAGTGCGGTTGACAAAGGCTTCCCTTGTTGACTGCGCCACGTTTAGACTGCCGCGCTGTTCCGGATCAGCTGATCGACGGCACAGCGTGGCGGCCATTTTTATTTTAATGAAGCGGGGATTATTTAAATCCCCGCTTCATTGACTATGCCGAGTAAACTACTTTACATGGCTCCGTCGATGGAGTCATGTAGTCTAGATGTACCCTCAGAGACAGCAGGTCCAGGACTCACACTGCTATGGGCAGGTTGAGGGAAAAGGACAGTTCCCTTTTGAAAACAAAGCAGGAAATTCCCAGGTAACATTTTTAACCTTCATACTCCCCTAGGAACATTTGTTGGACCCATCTGGCCAACCCCCTAGACCCAAGATGGCGCAGGGCATGCAGGGACCTGCAGTCTCTGCAGATTAGCCCTCTGCTTTGGAGAGAAGGGCAACCTCACCCTCTTGTTTTAGGCAGCATTAGGTATGTGGCACCCACATTCCCAGCACATTGGGGGTTTTTTCCACAGCCAAAGGCAGCCCCCTCCGGAACATGGCCACTTCTCTTGTCCCAAAAACACAGCAGCAGCGGGGCGTAGAAGAGGGAGCAGTGAAAGAGAGAACCCCCCATCCCATGCTGCCAATGACTGCAGTGGCATTAATACGGATTCCCTGTTCTACTGTATCCTTGCTGGCTGGGAGCTGGGGGGGGGGTCGGCTGATGTTATCCAGCACAGAGCATGGGGGGGTTGGCATTGCGGGGGTCAGGTGACTGGGAAAAGGGGAAGCGTCGGCAGCAGCAAAGCAACGGGTTTCAATCATCCAGCTAATGCAGGATCAAGCCTGTCCCATGTAAACGACAAACATTCCCGCTCCCAACACACCAGGCAGCTGCACAGGGCTGGAGCCATCGCAGGAGGGGATGTGTTGAAATCCCCAAAGATCTGTCATGACTGGGTTGCTTGACTTCAAAGAACACACTCCCCCCCTCTGCAGGGCGTTGGGGCACTGGGTGACTCAGCGATGTGTGAGTATTGGCAAATCACAAAGACCCAGGCCAGGCCCTTGCAGGGACAGCAGCACCAATGGAATAGCCTTGCAACCCCCCAAACCCGCGTGGACCCGAGTCCAACAGTCAGCTTCGGCTCAGGGCTGAAAACAAGCTGACTTCCTTGGGTTTGGGTCATCTCCAATCACCTGCCTGGGGGTTGGCCCGGTTCCCGGCTCCTACCGGTTGCCACCGCCTCACTGCAGCTGCAGGGAGAGAGCTGACAAGTCGCCGCGCTTCTTGCTCTGCAGCACTCAGAGCGCAGCCGCCACCACGCCGACCCCCCGGGCAGGAGGTGAACAGAGGCTGCTCGCAGGCACAGAGCCAGGAAACTCTCCCCAGGCAGAGCCCATGCACGAGGCAGGGGGAGTAGTGCTGACGCAAGCCTGGGTCAGGCCTGAAAACGATGCAAGCCTCTGGGGCCAGGTTCAGGTTATCGGCGCGCAGGTCGCGCTCTTATACCAGGCCTGGCCTGAGCACCAGGTAAGCCCACTCCAGGCACAGGGCCCAAAGCAAGCAAAGGGTTAGGGCGCCAGCTCTAGCAGACACTGACGGGACCTTCACCACAAGGCTCAGCCCAGCCTCCCTCCACAGATGCAATTTCCAGGCTAGTCTAAGCATCCTATTGCTGCAACCAACAGGCCTCTGCCCACTGACTCCAGGGGGTGGGGAGCCGGCCCACAGGGAGGGTGGTTTCTCTGGCTGGGCATGGGATGTGCAAACACCTTTTCCTCTGTGGGCAGATGAGCCCAGTGGTCTCAACCTGATCTCAGATGGCCCCAATTTGACCCCCCCCCCCCCGATGACCCTAAGAGGCCTCCAGAGCGGGCGCCCCTCCTGCTGAACGGGAGGCCGATGAGACATTCTGCATATTGCTAAGGCAACAAACAAGCGGGGGAAGGAGACTTTCCACCTCCTGTCTCCATCTCATACACCCGGTTACGTTGCAGGTCACCTCTAACCAGGACCCAGAACCCCCTTGCCGGTGCTACTGCAGAAGTCAGTGCCACCCACCAGTGCTGTGAGCAGACAGCCCTGCTCCCTCCGACCCAAGGTGGGGCCCCTCCCCAGGAAGAGGTCTCACACCCCTGCAGGCAGCTTCGACCCAGCTCACAATGGGAAGAGCAGATGAAATCTGGGAAACTCGTGTACGTGCTACATTCCGGGGCTCGCCTCCAGCAACTGGCTCCCTGGACACGCCACAGAAGCTAAAGACCCTCTGTTCCTGCAGCTTATTCCCCCCCAGGTCATAACTGCACTCGGGGCCTGATCCCGCATCTTCCACAGTCACTGATACACCCCACGTTGGTTTCAGTAGTACGGGATCAAGCTGGGAGGCGTGTGGTGACTGGCGCCCTGTCGCTGCCACAGGTGACAGTCGCTATTAGCCAGGATGGGTGTGAATGGTGGCCCTAGCCTCTGTCTGGAAATGGGTGACAGGAGATGGATCACGTGATGATTAGTTGCTGTGTTCATTCCCTCTGGGGCATCTGGTATTGGCCATTATCGGCAGACAGGACACTGGGCTAGGTGGACCGTTGGTCTGACCCAGTGTGGCCATTCTTGTGTTCTTATGAATAAGTTTGGGCAAGTCATCAGGGCTTAATTTGTACTGGGCTTGGCAGTTGCTAGCTCCGGCACCTCTGGGCTTGGCAGTTGCTAGCTCCGGCACCTCTGGGCTTGGCAGTTGCTAGCTCCGGCACCTCTGGGCTTGGCAGTTGCTAGCTCCGGCACCTCTGGGCTTGGCAGGTCCTAGCTCCGGCACCTCTGGGCTTGGCAGTTGCTAGCTCCGGCACCTCTGGGCTTGGCAGGTCCTAGCTCCGGCACCTCTGGGCTTGGCAGGTCCTAGCTCCGGCACCTCTGGGCTTGGCAGTTGCTAGCTCCGGCACCTCTGGGCTTGGCAGTTGCTAGCTCCGGCACCTCTGGGCTTGGCAGGTCCTAGCTCCGGCACCTCTGGGCTAGCTGCATCAGTTATGAATGTCAAACAAACAAACAAAACCCCACCTGTTTGAGCTCTGACACTTCTTTCATTAAAAGTTAAACATGGCAAGTCACTCACCTCCTGGTGCCTCAGTTTCCCCATCTATAAAATGGGGACAGATGGCACTGCCCTCCTTTGGAAAGCACTGTAGAGGAGCGAAGAGGTGTCACTACCATTGTGACTACCAAAGCCAATGGGAATGTCTGGAACTGAGGATACACGAATGGGTCAGAGACTGAATCGGGCCCCCAATGCCAGTCTGAAATCCGAAGCAAGGCCGCCACGCGGTGCAGGAGGAAGATGCCCTCACACAACACGATTGTTTTACTCACAAAATCACCTTTATTTGGTACAAAACCAGAAATAAATAAGTTGGCAGAGAAACCAGTATGATAATTTCATTATAATAAAAGACCGAGCACAAGGGACCCAATAACCTTTCCATATGCGGTGAGCGATACACCCTTTAGCCCCGCGACTCCCTTCCCAGCCCTGCCACATCAGCTGGGCTTTTTCACCCTCTGCATCCCCCAGCGCTGTGACAGGCTATTTAGCCGTCACACTCCCCTAGGAGCAGCTGTTTGACCCGTTTGGCCAGCCCCCTAGACGGTACAGTGCATGCTGGAAGCAGCAGTCTGCATGTTGGCAGGGCCACAGCTGTTCGAGGAGCCTGAGCGCGCACCGGGTGGGGACTTAGGTTCTCTGCCTGATTTTGGGCACTGACTTGCTGGCGACCTCTTGGGGCCTCCGTTTCCTCTCCCACCCTTGAGCAACGGGGCTGCAATCTCAGACGGGGACTAGCTGCTACCCCAATGCAAACTGAAGAGTTATGGCCTGGTATCTCCAGCATCTCTCTCAGGCGAGTCACAGGCTTCTCCTGAGAGCCAAGACCTAACAGCCGCCTGGCAGCTTCCCCGGCCGGGCTCTCAGTATCTCAGCTCTGATTGCAAGCAGCTCTGTTTGCTCAAAAGCTGCATGTGATACCAGGCCCAAGGACAGCCACGTGTTGCAAGAGACAAGTGCCAGTAGCATCTGATGTTTACACCCCTCATCTCCCAATGGCAGAGCCTGAGCACACACTCCTCTGCTGAGCTAGGAGGTGAAGCGATGGGGGCTAAGTCCAGTCAACGGGAGGTCAGTGTTTGGGGGCCTCAAACTGTCTTGGCCCTGGTCCCACGGGTCAGTGCAATTGAGCTCACCAAGGGATTACGCCACTGGGCTGGGAGAAGGGGGCCAGCTTTGGTGGGATGTATTGCTGGAGGGTTCATCACATGACATAACCTTTAAATGAAGGGTTAATCTTTAATTCCTGGAGACTCCGGGACAATCCTGCAGGGCTGGCAACCCTGGCTGGGAGCCAAAGGAGGGGTGCTGTACAGGAACCAGAGGGGCCCTCCAGCGGGGCACGGAGCTGAGGGCAGGCAACAGGCCCTGGGCATCCCAAGCGCACACACAGGACGGAGCAAAGGGAGAAGCTCCTCTCAGATGAGCTGAGTGCGCCTGCCGGGAGATGGCCCCAGGAGCAGAAGTGGAAGGAGACACTGTCTGGCAGGGTTTGGGGCATAGGATCAGCACTTCCCCACTTCCCCTGCCCATCCCAGCGCCCCCTGGCTGCCATTAGTAGGGGTAGGGTGAGACGGAAACGAGGATGATGAACACACTCCATGCCCGCTGCTTGCCATGGGCCAGGGCCTGCACCTTCAGCCGATAGATGCCGGCGGCGTGGAGCGGGCGCAGCGTGGAGAGGACGCCCTGGCCTCTCTCATCCCGGAGAGTGAAGGGGCTGCCCGGGTCCTTTTCCAGCAGCGTGAAGACGGTGCGGTTCTGCAGGAGGCTCCCTCGGGAGGAGGCGGTGAGCTGGACAACATCGTGCCCGGCCGGGATGCCAAAGGGCAGCGTGAGAAGCTCGTACTGCAGGGTGAAGGGGCCTCCAGAGCTGCGGCGGAAGCACACTCTGCCCGAGAGCAGGCAGGGCAGAGAACGCGGGTGAGATCTCTGCTCCACAGAGCCGTCTGCGGCCTGAGCGTAGGGCTGGCAGCCAGGACGCCTGGGTTCTAACTCTGGCTTGCTGAGTGGCCTTGGACAACTCGCTGAGCCAGTCCGTGCCTCAGTTTCCCCCCCCCAGGAAAAGCAGGGTCAGCCCTGGCACGTCTCAGCGCTTTGATGTGGGACAAGTACTATCAATGCATTAAAATGGGCGTGTGCCCGTCTGCACCCATGGGAAGCCCTCACCACCCCAACTCGACAGCAGGGCTAAGAAGAACCCTGGCGGGTGGGTCACTCCAGGAGAAGGGGTACAGCTGCCCTACTTGGGCACCTCCCCCAAAATAACTTCTCTCCCCTTACCCTGGGCTGGCGCCTCTCCTGTAGCCGGCGGGGCAGGGCGCATCCAGGCAGTGGGAGCCGCCCCGCGTGTTAAAGCACAGCTGGTCTGGGCTGCAGTGAACCCTCCCCTCGGCGCATTCGTCTATGTCTGCAGAGGAGAGAGGAGAAAGGAGGGGCGTGAGGCCGGACGGGTGTTCAGTGGCACAGCCCGGACTCTGCGCATGTGTCACACTCTGCAGCCAGGCGAGCGGCTGCGCCCTGAGGAGCGAAGGGATTTCTCCATGAGCCCACAGCAACGAAGCTCCCCCATTTCACCCACCGGCTCTGTCGCGGGGGGGGGAGCTGCAGGGTCCGCTGGCCGCAGGCCTCTGCCCAGGGCCCCCGCCCTCTGACTCGCATGCCCCTAAAGCGGACAGTGCAGGACTTTACTGCACCCGGGTCCAGGAAGAAACGTAACCTCCTGGGGCTCGGCTGAGGGCAGCAATGGCTCTGTGCAGGGGGCAGAAGGACCATGGCATGGCGAGCTAGTGGCTTGAGGACAGGCATAGCAACTGTTTGAAGCCTGGCGCTGCCCCTGCCATGCAGCGGGCCCCTTGGCAGCTGGGTGGGGATTTTGCGAGAGCAGCCGGAGGGGGACGCGAACTCCAGGCTTTGAAAGGGCAGGAATGGAAGTGGCAGGGAGAGAGGGAGGGATGGACAGAGGGACGCACACACAGGCTCCCACACACTGACCGCGGCAGGTTTTTCTATTGGGCAGCAGCCGGTAGCCGGCAGGGCACAAGCACTGGTAGCTGCCCTCGGTGTTCCTGCACTCGTGTTGGCACAGGGTCCGCACCCGACACTCGTCAAGGTCTGTGTGAAAGAGGAGAGGAGAGATTCCAAGTCTGGCCAAATTGCGCATGGCAGGGTCCCCCCGAGCAGCATGACCCCACCCCTCCACAAGGCACAGCCACCGGCACATCCCCACAAAAAGGCAGAGGGCCCCTTTCCCCCCCTCCTGGGGGTCTGGCCAGAGAAGCCCTACTCCAGCCCCTTCAGCGCCAGGAGGCACGGCAGGGAGGAAGAGGGAAGTGGGAGCTCGGGGCGTGAGTTCTAAGGACAGGCCTGAGGGGCACCCAGACTCTGCACGACCCTTCTGGCAGCCCAGGGCCTCTGCCGCCGCCGCTGTGCAGAGCTTTGCAAAGCAGACGTTGTCCTTTGGGAACTGGACCGATGGCACCACCCCCGTCCCTCCTGACAGCGAGCCAGTGCCACAGGCTTTCACCCCCCCCACCCCCCCGCTGAGCTGGAGCTGGGCCCGTTCCAGTGGCATCGCTCCAAGACTCCCCTCCCCGCCATGTGGCCTTACCAGTGCAAAGTCCATTCCGCCTGGTGAATCCCGCCGGGCACGGGGCCCGGATGCCAGGGCTCAGGGCGTTACCAGGCTGGCTGAAGGAGAGCCGGGTGTAAGAGCCTTCCCCCGGCCATCGGCTGCTGGGTCTCAGCCTCTGCACCCGGCCCCCTCTGCGGCTGCCACGCGTCACGTTCCCTCCGGCCTCCTCTGGCCCAGCACAGGACTTGCCATCCTCCCGCAAGGCCTCCCCCGGCGGGCACAGGCATTTGTAACTGCCCTGGAGGTTGTGGCACTGGAAAGCGCATGGCGGGGGCACCCGCTGGCATTCGTTTATGTCTGACAGAGAGCAGAAAGCCAGCGTGAGGTCAGGGAGCCCAGCTTGCGGGGCAGAGCAGTGCTGGCTAGTGGCTAGAGCAGGAACTAGGAACCCGGGACTCCTGGGCTCCGACCCTCAGCTCTTGGAAGCAGTGTTGTCTCATGGTTAGAGCAGGGAGCCTGAGTTTCTATCCCTGACTCTGCCACCGACTTGCTGCGTGAGCTGAACAAGTCACCGCACCTGCCAACTGCTGAGTATCTGCACTGGCAAAGGGAGGCTGATTCTACTGGGTTCCTAGCGCCCGCGGGGGCTGTCGGGGCTAATGAAAGGAGCGCTCGGCGGTCCCCAGGGGACAAGACACAGTGCAAAGCTTTCTCAGCCGCCACACCTGCACCGGAACACCGGCCTCCTGCAGGGCTCTCAGCCTCCCCCAGATCCACACCTCTCCCCCTTGCCTTCCCCAGGGATTCCCTCTACAGGCGACGCTGGACTGGAAGGGCTGGGCGGGGCAGAGCTTTTCCTGGAGAGAACTGGCTGTTACTCCAAGCAGCAAACCCGTCTCCAGGTTCGCCCAAGGTCACCAAGAGTCAGTACCAGAGTCAGGCCCAGCCCCACTCCCCCGCCCCATCAGAAATGCTGCCTCCCCGGCAGTTCTCATGGCTTGGCAAAGGCTGGCAGGTCTGCGTTACCCAAGCAGGGTCGGCCGGTGCCCTGGGTCCTGTAGCCGCGGGGACACATGCAGCGGTGCCCGCCGAGGGTGCTCTCACAGACCTGGTTGTAGCGACACGCGTGGGTTCCCTCGGCGCACTCGTCCAGATCTGGGGGGAGAACGAGGGGACAGGGCTCCCAGCATGCACGTCACCACACAGCAGCTAAAGCCAGGCCCCCGCCTCACACCTCCCGGGCTGAGACACTGGGGGGATCCCTGATCCCTGGTCACTGCCTGGGACCCGTCTTGTGCCCAGTCTCCTGCTCCGCTTTGGCCTGTGCTGACAGCGGGGCCGACCCAGGGCTCCCTGGGGGACGGGAGTCCTTCCCTGCACCGGCCAGGGTGCTGGAGCAGGCCCAGTGAAAGCCAGTCAATGCCCAGAGTGGGGCTGGGGGGCCCAAGCTGCTGGCACTCGGCACTTGTCACCCGGCAGTTCCAATGGAGGGGGAGGCAGGTCGTTGCCCCCATGGGCTACATGACATGACCTCGCGGGGCCAAGGGGAAGGTCACTGACCCCACCAGCCGCCAGAAGCACTTAGGGGCCTGGCTCCAGGGCTGAAGGCTGGCTGGGGTCACTCAGATTAACTCCCCTCTCTGCTAGGCGGGGGGAGGAGCTGGCTCTGCTCCTGCCACTGTCCGACAAGGCAGAGGACTCACCACTGGGCCGTCCGTCTGGCCCCCGGTACAGCCCGGCTGCAGAGCCTGAGAGAAGGGGCATGAGCCAGGCAACGTGGGGAGCCTTCCGAGGCACCTCCCTCCCCATGGGCCAGGCTGTTACCCTCACACCCCGGCTGTGGAAGCCAGCCCCACAGCGCATCAGATCCCGATAGGTCCCCACCAGGTTCGCACACTGCTGCTCTGGGCGACAGGCACGGGGGCCCTGACCACGTCTTGGGAGAGAGCCTGGCGCCAGGGCAGCTGCCTCCCCCTGGGGGAAGCCTCTAGAGCCATCTGGCAGCCTCCCCCCGGGCTCAGCGTGAGTAGACGGGCTGCAGGCTGCTCTCCTGTTACCTGCATGGAGGGAGGAGCTGAGCTGGAAGAGCAGCTCCTGCATGGCTGGGTTGAAGGAGGATTTGATGGCCCTGGCCTGGACGCGCTGCACCGGGAAGGGCTGCCAGCCCCGGGCGGCGGCGTACTCAATGCTGTGGTTCCAGTGGATCTGAACCGGGAGCCCGTCCTGCAGGAAGCTCTGCACAGACTCCACGTGCAGCTGCCCGGCCCCCGTCTGCACGTGGCGCTCGCTGAAATCCTGGGAGGAACAGAGGGAGATGGGCGGGGGGGGCTGTAACTTACATTTCTTACAGCTACTGCGGTGTCACACCAAGGGGGTCACAGGGTCTGGGGAGAGAGGTGCGGGAGTCGGGGCAGGGGCTTGGAGTGTACGTGGCGGAAGGAGTGCGGGGGACTCGGCTTGGGGCAGTCCCGGTTGTGGTCAGTTTCCCTGCCCTGCTGGCTGGGAGCAGTGGCTGTGGGGCCACACCTGCAGGCAAGGCAGGACACAAAGACCCCCTGCAGCTCTCTTGCCCACACAGGCCATACACCCCCTGCCTGTGCTGCTTTCAGCCGGCCGTGGGGCCAGCAGGACAGGCTGGGAGCCCCACACTGCCAGCCGGAGCCCAGCTGGGAGCACGCGCCTCCACCTGCAGCGTCCCACGCCAGCCATTTCTTATCGGTCCAGAGGACAGGGCGCACCGGCCTGCCCTCACCTCTGGAGGGCCCAGCAAAAGTCCCAGGGGCGGGAGGTGGCGGAGGGGATCTCTCGTTGTGCCATCAGCTGTCACTGGGAACAGGGGCGGGCACCGCAGGGGCCAACTGGGGTGCCTGGGGTGGCAGCAGATGTGGGGGGTGGTGTCCCGGAGCTCCGCACTCACCTGGAAAAGCACGTCCGCATCAGCGACGCTCTCCGGCACGAACCCATTGACCACGGCGTCGAAGAGAAGCGCCCCGCCTGCGTCCAGGCCTCGGGCAACGTGTGCGATCCGGAGACGCTCCCCTGCAGCGACAGCGGGTGGCCAGGTAACGATCCAGCCCGTGATGATTTCAGACAGACCGGCGCTGGGCTGCACCAGGCTGCACCGGGCCCAGCAGGGGCCAGCAGTGAACTTGGAGATTTGAATGCGGACTCCTAAACCCGGGAGCACTGGGCCCAGAGTTACCGCTCGGGCGTGTCTCTGCCCCAGCCACACGCTGCACAGCCGCAGGGCTCCCCAGCAGTGCCCCGCTTCCCGCGGAGTTTCTGGTTCCAGCGAACCCGGAGCTCTCACGTGGAACAGGCCACGGCGTCGGTTTTCGCTAGTGTGAGGGGAAGGCTAAAATACCACAGGGGTTGGGGCCAGAACCAATCCCCTAAGGCAGAGGTGGGTCACTGAGGCTGGGGCAGCGCCCTGCTCCAAAGGCTCCCGCACTCCTCCGACACCGAGTGCAGATGGCTGGGATGGAACAAAGCCAGGAAGTGGGCGGTGCTGCTTGTGGCCTGGGGTTTTGCAGTGACCGTGTGCACCGTGTCAGCATGCCGCCGCGGGCTCTCCCCAGGACACTCTCACCTGTGGCAAACTCCACTTGGGACTCCTGCCGGAAGACACCGCCCGTCAGCGAGAGGCCGTTCCTGGCCCCGCCGCTCTGCCGTGCAAAGGACCAGTAGATTGGAGCCATGACAGGGACCAGGACTCTCAGCAGCGGCCCTGCGAGGTGCGGCGGGAGGGCACGAGGGTCAGTCCCTGCTCAGTCAGTGCTCTCCCGAGGGGTCACAGGGCAGCCAACTCCCTTCCCGGGGCATCTGTCACTCTGGCCTCAGCAGTTACATGTGGGGCAGCAGACTCAGAGGCACGGTCCTGTTCCAGCATGGCACGCCCAGCTCCGCAGCACCGGGAGCCATTCGCCTCGGGGGCGCTAGCCCTGTTCCGCTCTCCCGGGGAACGCAGAGAGGGAGTCTGGGGCTGAGCACGCAGGGGTCCCTGCCTGCTAGCCCTGTGCTCCAGGGGACAGGAGCGTGGCCGGCCCCTCAGAGGCGCTGAGCACAGGCAGCTCTCACGAACCTCAGCACTTCTCATACCAAGGCAAAATGCCTCTGTGCCGGGCCAAGCTCCCCCATAAGTCAGCCCCTAGATCCCTTTTGTGAACCCCGGTGGCTCTCCCAGGCAGGCACCCCTTGTCTCTCTAAATCCTGGCCCAGATTACATAGCCAGGGAGCAGACTGCTGGCCACATACGTGCACAAGTGGGAGCAGCAATATTTACTTCCCACCTCCCACCAGCGCTGGCAAAAAAGCCACAAAGCTGAGTCGCTCCCTGCCACCCACGCCACAGGCAAGCGCATGGTGCAGTGGGTATTGCTGCCCGCTAGTCACCCAGCTTTACATCCAACTTCTTGCCATTTACATGTGCATTGAAATCTGGTGACGTATTTGGTGTTATGGACACAAGAAAAATCCCCAGGGGTGTCTCCTACCGACAGCTGGTGGGATATTCCCGATGCTGCTCCGCAGGGTGGCCAGGCCAGTCCGGGGATCCTCCGTCACGCTGGCATTCAGAGAGGCAATGCCAAATTCTTGGTCGTTGATGATGCCGATCAGACTGCCCCGGACTCTGATGGGCTCTCCTGAGGGAAGGGGGACAGGGCGGAACGAGGTGGGAGATGCACACTAAGCCTCTAAATAAAGGCTCCTGGGGAGGAGCAGAGACTTGCTCTTGCACTGGCCGGGGAGCAGGAGGGACCTGGCTGCCAGGGGAACTGGAGGCTTCCTGACTAGAGCAGAGCTGGGGAAAGGCAGGCAGAGCTGGGGAAGCTGCCAGGCTGCAGGGCCTAACGCAAGGCCTCAGGGTATGAGGGCTGCGGGAAGGCAGCCAGGATAAGCAAAAGCAGCAGGTCCACACCCCCTTGCCAATGATGAGGGGCCATTTCAGGCTGCAGTTTGTCCCTGTGGCAGGGGCTAGATGGAGACTGGCAGTGGGTCACTGAGCAAGGTGGGCAGAGGGGGATTGAGGGTCTCCAGAGGGGGAGGACTCCAGCGTGTGGGGGCATGACGGTTGGGCAGTACCCTGGTAGGAGGATGCCACGGTCTGGGAGAGACATGGACCCTGACCTAGAGTGGTGACTAACGGTAACAGCGGGGAGACACCAGCCAGAAGGAGGCAGCTCCGGCACCCAACATGCTAATTCCCTGAGTGACCAGCAGGAGGCGCCCTTGGTGGTGAATCTGCCGCGTGACACTGCAATACGCTGCGGTACCGTCTGCCAGGCACACATCAGGCCAGCGTTTGTTTGCCTTGGTTGCAGCAGGGGGAGTTGATCCATAGGGCAGCTGGCGTTCACAGGACCAGCCTGGATTTTATCGGTGCACGTCACACCCGTGCGCCCCCAAATGCGCACACACGCAGGCACATCCCTACAAAGCAGTACGCACAGCCACACATGAGATCTCTCAGTCACATTCAGGTTGGTTTCTGTGTTGCACATGACCATCTTTGGCCTGGGTATCATTGGCTCATCCTGTAAAGCATCTGGGCTGTGCCATGCCCCCTATTACTGCTAATCAGGCGGTTGCACTGGTAATGCAGCGTGTGGCCTCTGCCTAATAGCAGGACTGTCTTGCCTGGGTCAGATCTGTTCACTGAGAAAAAGCAGAAGCCAGCGGGCCCTGGCATTTAGCAGGTCTCTCGAGACAGAAGGCTCAAAGCACTTGGGACTGACCCAGCAAAACCCAAACGGCACAGGCCAGCCTGCTGCGGGGTGGAGGAGCCGCCTACACAAGCCTTCATTGCGGCTTTGCGGCCTGAATGCAGCCACAAGATGCCCTCAGCTCTACGCCAGGGCTATTCGCTTGCAAAGAAGACGAGCACCCGGAGAGGCGGCGGGATACAAACGAGCACAACGGTCGGTTGTCCCATCTGCCAGGGCCATTCCCCAGCACAGCACAAGGGGAGAATCGGTGATATTCAAAGGCAACATGGTTTAGTCTATTTAGACTAGGGATGTGAATGATTAACCAGTTAGCCACCACGCCTCATGCTTAACAGGTGACACTTACCAGTTCTGGGTAACCGGTGGGGGCTGGAGCAGCTTCCTACCCATTCCGGGCAGGGGGCTGCTCCAGCCCTGCAGGGTCTGCTGTGGGCAGGGTCGCATCCCAGGTCTGCAGTGGGCCCGGCCCAGGCACACTCCAAGCAGGGGGACTCCAGCCCAGCCACGGCAGACCGGGACCGGGGGGGCCACGCTCCAGTCCAGCCCTTCCCTTCCCTTTAATCAGTTAGCTGCTTAAACTTTACATTTAGCCAGTTAATCAATTCAATAGGATTTTACATCCCTAGTCTAGACACATCATGCAATAAACCTGCACAACTCCCCGCTGCAGGATGTTACAGAAGACGTATTTGCCTTTCATAGGAATAAGCATAACTCCGGCATTACTGCAAAGCAGGTGTCCAGGGTAAGGGCTGGTGCAGCAGCACACCTGTGAGTCCTAATGCTTCACCAGTCAGCAGGGAGGCGGAACCAGGAAGTTCCTCCCTGCCCAGCTGCATTATTGTGTTTGCAAGGGAGGAGGAGGGGAACACTCCTTCCTTCTTATGCATCCGGGACTGGCCAGGGCCGGAGACGCCTCACAGCCCACTGCCCCAGGCAGGGAAACAAGGCCCCTGTTGGACTGGTCACTGCCCCAGACACCTCACAGCCCACTGCCCCAGGCTGGGAAACAAGGCCCCTGTTGGACTGGTCACTGCCCCAGACACCTCACAGCCCACTGCCCCAGGCTGGGAAACAAGGCCCCTGTTGGACTGGCCACTGCCCCAGACGCCTCACAGCCCACTGCCCCAGACACCTCACAGCCCACTGCCCCAGGCTGGGAAACAAGGCCCCTGTTGGACTGGCCACTGCCCCAGACACCTCACAGCCCACTGCCCCAGGCTGGGAAACAAGGCCCGTGTTATTCACATCCATGAACTCCCAGGAGCGCTCAGTGGAGCACAGGGCCCTAAATACACATTTGCAAATGCTACACTCACATTACATCTCCCTGCTGACTGAAATCTTCCCGAAAAGCCCCAGATAGGCCAAGAGAAGCCAGGCCAGGGAGCCCCCAGCTCTTCAGGGCCATCCCCTCCCCTGAGGTGGGAGCCTGCCCCCGGTCCCCTCACACCCAGGGGGAGAGGTGTCTCTCAGAGCACTGCAGGGCCTACCCCTCCCCTTAGGCCGGAGCCTGCCTCCCCCTCTCCTTCCTCCACACAGGGGGAACCATGTCTCTCAGAGCACTGCAGGCCCCCCCTCCCAGCCCTGCACAGGGGGAGAGGTGTCTCTCAGAGCTGCGCTTTGTACCTGGGCCCAGACAGGGCGGGCACAGCTCCTCCGCCACATCTTCCCCTGCAGGCCTTGCTGCCAGTCTGAGGGGGCGGTGGATGCAAGAAGGGGCACACTGGCCATGATAGCCCTCTCCACCAGCCAAAGAGCACCCGGACCAACTGCCCCAGTTGCCCACACATTAGGGCAGGGGGCAGGGAGTGTGGCAGGGAAGGGAGCAGACAGGGCAAGATGGATCACTGAGCAGATGGACAGACAGACCTCTTTCCCCAGCTGTTACTGAAATAAATCCAGACACTCAGACACACTGGCTATGTCTACACTCACGGCGTCTTGCGCGAGTAATATGCAAATGAGGCTAAGCATGGAATATCGCTGAGCCTCATTTGCATACCTAATGAGCCACCATTTTTTTCAGAAGAGGCTCTTGCGCAAGAAGGAGCGTCTACACTGCCCCTTCTTGTGCAAGAAAAACCCTCTTGCACAATGCTGTTACACCTATGACTTTTCAGGAAGAACGGCCTTGCGCAAGAGGGTTTTTCTTGCACAAGAAGGGGCAGTGTAGACACTCCTTCTTGCGCAAGAGCCTCTTCTGAAAAAAATGGTGGCTCATTAGGTATGCAAATGAGGCTCTGCGATATTCCACGCTTCGCCTCATTTGCATATTACTCGCGCAAGACGCCGTGAGTGTAGACATAGCCACTGGGTCTAAACACCCCTGGGGACAGGATCTTGGGGGCCTTTCTCCTGATTTAACTCTTGGGTCCTCAGCCCCAAGTGACGGCCTTGTACTATAATTGCCTCCCTTCAGAAAGGGAGGTTTACGCGGCTTTTCAATTGGAAGAAGATATGCAAATTCCTGCAGAATTTGCATATCTTCTTTTGACCGTTCCCTGTAGTCTAGATGAGCCCCCTGAGCTCACTGCCAATATGACGCTGTTTGCCCACCCCCCTAGTCTTGCAGCCTCCTCAGGAACCCGGCCTGCTCCCTGCTTTTGAGAAGCCCTGCAGGATCCTAGGACACTATGGATAGTCTGGATCACGGGTCCGTACCTCGCACTGTCAGGAAGGCCCGGATGACAGAGGATCCCATCGGATTGCGTGCAACACACTCGTACCGCCCCGCGTCCGTCCCCTCCACGGCGCTGATCAGCAGCGTGGCGTTGGCCAGGACCTGGACTCGGTGGTTCTCCTGGAGGGGTTTTGTTTCTCTGATCCACTCCACTGTGGGAGCTGGCTCTCCCGTAGCCTGGCAGTGCAGCATCACCTCCTCCCCAGCACTCACAGTCATGTCTTGAGGCGTCACGCTGAACACAGGGGCACCTAGAACACCAGGGGAACCCACCCGGTCACTGCAGCACCCAATGCCCAGCAGAGTCCCTGCCTGGTCAGTGGAGCTTAGACCAGAACAGCAGGCCTGGCATCCAGCTCCCAGCTGCCCCAGAGTTCAGAGCAGGTGGGGTAGCTCCACCCTGAATTATTCTGCGGGGCTCCCAGTCAGTCACCAGGATCTCTCAGATGTAACCCGGACTCTTGCAAGAGAGATGTTCCCACCCATTCACACTGGATTTTTGAGCTGGGTGGGCCTGGGAGATTTTAGGGACCTGATGCTTCTCCCTCAGCTTGGTTTTGGGGCAACCAGCTGGCACTGCCATTTTTTTCTTCTTCATCTCAGGCCTCTGCTCACAGTCTGAGTCAAAGAGTGTAAGACCAGGAGTGACACCTGATCGTCCAGCCTGACTTGCGTTTCCCCAGCCCCCAGTACCCCCACCCTTAACCCAACGCGTGGAATTGGTCCAACACGTCAGGCCTCAGCAGAGTGTTACTGTGCACCAGGGCAGCGAACGGGGGCACCGAGAGGCACCACTGCCCACGGCCTGGGGCAATAGCAGGGAACCTATCAAGCAGTTTGGCCATTTCCCCTGCAAACCAACACTCTTGCAAGCACGAGGTCGATGTTGTCTGTGAGGCTAAAAGACCAGCCACCCCCAGGACGGACACTCACTCTGCAGGGCGAGGGTGACCTCCTTCTCCACCACGCCCAGCTCGTTCTCCGCCATGCACTTGTAACGTCCCGCGTCGTCGTGCTGGGAGGAGGGAAAGCAGGCGCATCACCATCTTGCCCAAGGCAAGGCTGCTCTCGCGACTTCCCAGGAGTCCACGGGGGTGCAGCGGATTTGCATAACCTCTGGCAAACTGGTGGCCCATACGCCATGTCTCATCCGGCTCCTGTCAAGGGGGAGCACTGCAGAGCCGGAGCTAGCCCCTGTCCAGGGTTCCCTTGAGCAACAGATGCCAGCAAGCAACCTGGCCTCTGTTCTGAGTGAGGGTGGAGAGAGAGAATTTCTTTAGACCCCAGGAGTGGAGGCCGGCTGAAGAAACCACGGCAAGAGTTACCCAGAGGGAGAAGCTACTTCCCACATACACCTCCCCCAGGTGACCCTGCTTGTTCCCAGGCAGCAGAGCGCTCCAAAACGCCACTAGTCCCAGCTACAACATAATCCAGCCACGCGACTCAAAGGAGGGAAGGAAACATCTGGCAGCACCAGCGAAGAGGGAAGGAACAAGCCCAAGCCCTCTCTCACACCCCCTGCCAGTCTCCGGCAGCCAGCGGGGCGGCTGTGACTCACCACCGTCCCGTAGATGGCCAGTGAGCCATTCTGGAGCTGGTGTAGGCGGGGGCTGCCCAGCAGGGGGCGCCCGTTTTTATTCCAGTGGATGAGCGGAGCAGGCTCGCTGTAGGCGTCGCAGTTCAGGAGGGCGTTGCCCCCGAGGGGCTCCACCTGGTAGGCCCTCACTTCGCCCCGCAGGACTGGAGCCCCTGGGGAAGGAGAATGGGTGGGAGACAAAAGTCGTGCCTGGCCTGGGCCAGTGGTGGACAGTCTATGGGTTGCATATGCAGGCGGATCCGAACCTGGGCCCTCTGGAGCTTAGTGCATTAGCCTCTACAGCGTGAGCTAAAAGCCAGCTGCCCCTCAGACAAGGCTGTGGAGCTCACTCATTCTTCCTCTGTGTCAGTGGCCTCAGTGCCACTAGGCGGGATAGCGAACCACACCTAGGTGTGCATGCATGTGTGTGCTACATGTGGCCCATCCGGGTTCTGTGTACGGCCCACGCCTCTGCCCCCTCCCTCCGCTGGGGGCCCTGCATTTACCAGTCCTGCCCCTCCCTCTCAGAGCTCGAATGCTGCAAATCACTCTTGGGGTCACGGTTAGTGCACATGCACAATTTTAATCTTGCCCACAAAGATGAAGGAGGGACACTCCCTAGCCTTGGCTGCCCACCGCTGGCCTGAGCTATGCGCTCCCGGAATGGCCAAGGCCTTCGGGACGTGGCCAGAGACGCCAGGCCAGGCGCTGATCTCCGTGCCAGTGGTGTGGCTCCACGCAGCGGAGTCTGCTGACCACAAAGGCGCTATTCCAGGCTGCTCCTCCCCGCGCACCACGAACGAGCCGCCTCACCTGTGCCGGCACCTTTCACATAGATGAATGCCACGGCCTTGACGCTGCCCACGCCGTTCTCGGCCACGCAGGAGTAGGTGCCGCTGTCCTCCTGGGTGACGGCCTCCCTCTGCAGCATGCTTTGCCCGTTCCGCTCCCAGACGCCCGCTGCCAAAGGGAAGCCACACTGGAGGGTTGTGCGGATAGGTAGTGGAGACGGCACCCAGTCATCTGCAGCCCTGGGGGCCTGAGAGGTGAATGGGGAAGGGGCTGGAAGGCTTCCCGCCCACATGCTGGAGTCTTGCTCTCCCCTCTGTTCCGGGGGAAAGTGAGAACACGGCCCTGGGCTGACCCCCTCGCTTCCCTGCTGGCACACCAGGCAACACGGCCACACTCTGTACTTGTTCAGAGCCTTCCCCATAGGGCAGCCCCACGCTGAGGAAGAAAATGGCAGCACATCCCTCCTGCTGAGTAAGCTCACAGGGCACTAGGAAGGCGCACTAATTAAATCTTGCACGCTGCCTCCCTGGGTATTCTTAGCCCTTTGGGGGGACCGAGGCACAGAGAAGTCCTGTGACTCAGCCAGAGCCAGAATCTACATAAAACCAAAGCAGAGTGTGAAGAGCTTCAAAAAGATCTCACCAAACTAAGTGACTGGGCAACAAAATGGCAAATGAAATTCAACGTTGATAAATGTAAAGTAATGCACATTGGAAAAAATAATCCCAACTGCACATACAATAGGAGGGGGATTCATTTGGCTACAACTACCCAAGAGAAAGATCTTGGAGTCTCTGTGGATAGTTCTCTGAAAACATCCACTCAGTGTGCAGCGCAGTCAAAAAAGCAAATAGAATGTGAGGCGTCATTAAAAAAGGGATAGTGAATAAGACAAAAAATATCTTACTGCCTCTATATGAAACCATGGTACGCCCACATCTTGGATACTGCATACAGATGTGGTCGCCTCATCTCAAAAAAGAAATATTGGCATTGGAAAAGGTTCAGAAAAGGGCAACAAAAATGATCAGGGGTATGTCTTCAGGTCCCATATGAAGACATATTAAAAAGATTTGTAGTTTTCATCTTAGAAAAGAGGAGACTAAGAAGGGATATGATAAAGGTCTATAAAATCATGACTGGTTTGGAAAAAGTGAATAAGGAAATGGTATTTACTTATTCCCACAATATAAGAACTAGGGGTCACCAAATGAAATTAATAGGCAGCAGGTTTAAAACAAACAAAAGGAAGGTTTTCTTCACTCAGAGCACAGTCAACCTGTGGAACTCCTTGCCAGAGGACGTGGTGAAGGCTAGAACTTTAACCGGGTTAAAAAAAGAGCTAAATAGATTCACAGACGTTAGGTCCATCAATGGCTATTAGCCAGGATGGGTAGGAATGGTGTCCCTAGCCTCTGTTTCTCTGGAGGTGGGTGGCAGGGGAAGGATCACTTGGGGATTCCCTGTTCTGATTCCTCCCTCTGGGGCATCTGGTATTGACCACTGTTAGCAGTCAGGACACTAGGCTAGATGGACCTTTGGTCTGACCCAGTATGGCCGTTCTTATGTTCTTACGTTCTTATGTTAATCTACAACAAAACCCAGCAGTCCTAATTCCCTGCTCTAACCATTTGACTGCGCTCCCTCCTGTGCACTGCCCTGCACTACAACCTACAGCTAGGTCTGCTCCCTGCTGGGGCCTCTTCTCAAAGACATCAGTGCAGCCCCTGATCCCTGCGCGTTAGTTCACCTGCTCTCTTACCTCTCCCCCACACGGGGTCTCCTCCTTTCTTTGCACCCCTGCTCCTGGCTCCCACCACCCCCATGGCAGTTTGCCCAGCTCACCTCTGACCGGTTTATTGTTGAGCAGCCAGGTGATGTGGGGCATTGGGTTCCCCTTAGCGACGCAGCCAAGCCTCATCCTCTCGCCCCTGTTCAGCGTCTGGTCCCTTGGCAGCTCTGTGAAGGTGGGAGGGATGTGGACGGAGAGCTGGAGCTGCACCCTGGCTTTCCCGGCAGAGTTTTCTGCAGTGCAGGTGTACGTCCCGGAATCCCCTCCCTGCAAGGGGAGAAGTTGGAGCGAGTCAGTGGGGCACCGCTCAGGTGAGGCGCTGCACCCCACAAGTGAACCGAGCCTAGAGGGTTCGGGGTGTTTCCCCATTCCAGCC
Organism: Pelodiscus sinensis; assembly: GCF_049634645.1. Classification (NCBI taxonomy): domain Eukaryota; kingdom Metazoa; phylum Chordata; order Testudines; family Trionychidae; genus Pelodiscus; species Pelodiscus sinensis. The sequence goes on along the minus strand of NC_134732.1, from coordinate 13,502,866 downwards.
AATGGGTTGATCCTCCCCTGTGAGCTAGCTTCACAGAATCCCTCAGGTTCCCGACAGTACCTAGCCAGCTGAGAAAACAATGAGAAGTCCTGTGGCACCTTACAGACCGAGGGTATGTCTACACTACAGCGCTAATTCGAACTAACTTGGTTCGAATTAGTTCATTCGAACTAAGCTAATTCGAACTAACGCGTCTAGAACTAAAAACTAGTTCGAATTAGCGTTTTGCTAATTCGAACTAGCATGTCCACATTAAGTGGACCCTGAACCGGGCTTAAGGATGGCCAGAAGCAGTGCTGGCAGGGCATCAGAGGAGGATTTAGAGCGTGGAGATGTTGTCTCAGGCTAGCCGAGGGCTGCGCTTAAAGGGTCCCGACCCCCACCCCGGACAGACAGTTCTCAGGAGTGCCCCGCTTGCAAAGCAGTCCTGGCTTGGAGTGCCCGGAGTACCCACACTGGGCACATCACAGCATTCGGCCATCAGCCCGGCTGCACTTGCCGCAGGCTGCCATCTGGGGAGGGGGGGCAATTGGGGGGCTGCAGGAGAGCTTCCACCCCAAAAGACCGCAGAGCCAGCCCAGTCCTCCCCATCGGGGGCGCGTACCCCACTCCTCCATCACCTCCTTCCACTTACCCTTCCCTAGCCCCTTTTCTTGATGTACAAAAAAAAGGACAATTGTGTTCACAAATGGAATCTGTCTTTATTGAACAAAACTGGGGGAGACTGGGAAAAGGAGGTGGGAGAGGGGAAGAGAGAGGCTGGGAGAGGGGAGGGCAACTAAAATGATCAGGGGTTGGGAACAGGTCCCATATGAAGAGAGGCTAAAGAGACTGGGACTTTTCAGCTTAGAAAAGAGGAGACGGAGGGGGGACAGGATAGAGGTCTCTAAAAGCAGGAGTTGGGTGGAGAGGGTGCATACAGAAAAGTTCTTCATTAGTTCCCATAATAGAAGGACTAGAGGACACCAAAGGAAAGGAATGGGTAGCAGGCTTCAAAGTAGTAACAGAAAGTTGTTCTTCACAAAGCAAATAGTCAACCTGTGGAACTCCTTGCTGCAGGAGGCTGTGAAGGCTAGAACTAGAACAGAGTTTAAAGGGAAGTGAGATCAAGTCATGGAGGTTGGGTCCATGGAGTGCTATTAGCCAGGGGGTAGGAGTGGGGTCCCTGTCCAAGGTTTGGGGAAGGCTGGAGAGGGATGGCACGAGACAAATGGCTTGGTCACTGTCTTCGGTCCATCCCCTCCAGGGTCCCTAGGGTTGGCCGCTGTCGGCAGACAGGCTATTGAGCTAGATGGACCTTTGGTCTGACCCAGGACGGCCATTCTAAGCTCAGGGCTCAGGGTCGGGGGTCTCAGTGGACCCCCTTGATTTTCATGCACACCTGCTCCTGGGTGGCCAGGCTGGCAGCTCTCCTGCCCAAGCCGGCCACTTTCCTATGCCTAGTGCGGAGATCGTGGACAAGGTCCACGATGTCTGCACTAGCCCAGGTGGGTGCCTGCCTCTTGCGGTCCTGGGCAAGCTCCCGGGAGCCGCCAGCCTGGTCCCGGGAAGAGGGGGAGGGCTGGGGGGCATCGGGTGGGTGGCTCGATCCGTGCCAGGTGCAGGGTCTGCTGGCTGGGTGCTGGCAGGCTTGCACCTGGCACGGGCACCGTAGCCAGCCCGTGCCCCTTTAAGGGCTCCGGGGCCGGGAGGGGGGCAGAAGAGTTTCCCTGGTGTTGGCCAGAGTGGCCACCAGGGAAACCTGGGGAGGGCTAGCCTTCTACTAGTTCGAATTAAGGGGCTACACACCCCTTAATTCGAACTAGTAAGTTCGAACTAGGCTTAATCCTTGTAAAATGAAGTTTTCCTAGTTCGAACTAAGCGCTCCGTTAGTTCGAATTAAATTCGAACTAACGGAGCGCTAGTGTAGCGCCTATGAAAGTTAGTTCGAACTAACATCCGTTAGTTCAAACTAACTTTGTAGTGTAGACATACCCCAACAGATTTATTGGAGCATAAGCTTTCGAGGGCAAAGACCCACTTTGTCACATGCATGCTGTAGTGGAAATTTCAGAGGCAGGCAAAAATATACAGGCATAAGAAAAGAGTTCCAATCAAGAGTAAGGTTAGAGATAATGAGGTCAATTCATTCCACGAGGAGTAACGGTAGTTTGAACTAGGAAGCCTAGTTCGAACTACCTAGTTCATGCCGCATGTAGCCGCGCTGCACGGGGTTCGAACCAGCCGGGACTTAAAAATGGCGGCGCCCAGCTTATGCAAATGAAGCCCGGGAAATTCAAATCCCGGGCTTCATTTGCAATTGCGGTATGCCTACATTACCCCGCTATTTCGAAATAGGAGGGTAGTGTAGACATACCCCTACTGTGTGTCCAGGGAGATGGAAGTGTTCTCCTCCAGGCTTTTGTATATACCATTCCAGATATTGGGAATATCCCTTTTCTAGATGTTCCCTTTCCTGTCTCGGGCCTGGGAGAACTACATGGGAAAAGCCAGAACACACACTGTCCCCTCGAGGTGCTTACCTGGGAGTCCTTCACCATCAGCCCCCCAGATGGCAGCAAGGTGAACTTCCCCTCCATCCCCGGCACTGGGACCCCATCTTTGGACCAGGTGACTCTGGGTTCAGGGACTCCCCGCGCTGCACAAGGCAGAAGAACAGGCAAGCCCTCCAGGATGGACAGCTCCAGCTGGCCAGCCTCAATGACTGGCGGCACTGGAAAAAAACAGAGTGGGAGGCAAAGGATCCCTCATCTGATGACAAGGGTTCCCCTCCCACAGCTACTTCCCAGCGAATGCCCGGAGTGAGCCAGCTTTGACTGAACAGAGTTTGCAGAAGTGCCCTGGAGTGAGATGCCAGGCCGGCCCCTGGCGAATGCAGCTGCTGGAAGTATCTGCCAGTCCCAGCCTGACCGCTCTGCCCGGTGCTCCTCTCTTACCCTCTGCTTCTCACCCTCTGCCCTGCCTGCTGCCCAACCACCCCCATCTTCCCCTGCGCTCCCTCGCCGTGCACGGAGACGAACGCAGCATTTGCAGCACCCGCCTCTGTGCTCTCGCAACCCAGACCAGAACGCCCACCTGCGTGGGGGAAATTTGGACCCACAGCTCAGCCTGTCTCTAGTAACAGCAAGTTGGGACCCGTGGCTCCCAGGTGCTGGCTTAGCGACAGCACAATTCTGCCACTGAGCCTCCAAGCACAGTAAAGCTGGAGCGTATCCCCATCCAGCACTGGCAGGGGATGAGAACGGTGACCAAGCTCTGCCGCGGGGCACGACGGAAAGAGCAGGCTAGCGAGGCTGCTGCTGCCCACCCTACCGCCCACCTCAAGCTGGGAAACCCCAAGGGAGGTTTTATTAACAGATACTCGTCACCTCCCCAGCTCAGAGCAGCTATTCCAGCCAGGCCAGTGGAAGAGGAGAGCACGCCCTGCGGGACAACCCCCCGCCCCCTGTGTTTTGCACGTGGCTCTGGGTTTGCTCCAAGGTGGGTCCCCAGCCACACTCCTACCTTGCACGATCAGTCTGGTCTTCCCCAGCGCGGTGCCTGCGGGGTTCTGAGCCACACACAGATAAACCCCAGCGTCCTGCACAGAGGCCCGGGACAGATGCAGATGCCCATTGGGGAGCATCTTGAAACCGGCTCCTGCCACCAGGAAGCAAAGACCAGAGAGGAAAGGGACGTGGCAGAACTGAAGCGCAAGAGCAGGAAGGCTGGCCACTGGCCACACCAGCCCAAGTGACCGAGTGGCTGACGGCACACAGGGACCACGTCCTCCACGTGTCGCATGCAGCCTCCTCCGAGGTAGCACACAGCGGCTTCGCTCGGGAAGCGAAAAACCCACCGGCAGGTGGACACAGAGTGTAATGACTCTAAGTGGCTTTTAGCAAGGACACCAGGGCTAAGGGAGATTCAGAACCACGGGCTGTTGCAATTTCCAGCTTGATGGACTGGCGGCGCCCCTCGCTGCCCTCTGACACCATGCAGGGTGCACCAAGCAGAGTGCCTCTCACTGCTGCAGCCAAAAGAGGTCCCGTGAGAACAGGGGAGCTAGGGCAGGAGAGGATGGGGGATTTGGAAGATCCTCAGACAGTTTGTTATCCAAGCCACTGCCACCCTGGCAGAGCCTGGGATATCTGTGCTAAGGTCCAGCAGCGTCACCAACCCCTCAGGGACCTTGCGGCCGCAGCAGTGACCGGCATAGCAGCCCTGGGCTCGGCTGGCTTAGCGGCACCCAAGCTCACCTGCTGGTATGTTGATCCCTTCCTTCTGCCATGTGATCACGGGGCGCGGGAGCCCAGAGGCCTCGCAGGGCAAAACCACAGCAGCATTGACCCTCACCTGCACCAAGCTGGGCAGGGGCTTCACGGCGGGAGGCTCTGCAACCAAGAGGGGGAACGGCGTCTGAGCCGGCTCCTTCGCTCTTCCAGCCACCATGCAGTTCACTTGGGTGGCTCCCGCACAGTCTGACCTGGCTGCTTTCCCAGCCTCCAGGGCTTCATGGTCAGCACCCACCCTCCCACAGCCTGCCTCCCCCAGGGCCCCTTCACAGTCCTGGCTCCCCTGCAAGCCTGGCACCCCCCTCCCCTGGGCTCTGTTCTTCCCGCAGCCTGCAGTGGCCCTGGCCTCTCCGGGTACCTTGCACTGTCAGTAGGACGTGCTTGTGTGCCACGCCGGCGGTGTTGCTGGCCGTGCAGGTGTAGCGCCCGGCGTGGATTGGCAGGGCACGGCTGATCTCCAGAGCCCCTAGGACACAGGAGAGTAGGTAATCGAGGGGGGAGGTGAAGCGTGCCCTCTTGGAGGCTGGGCACGCTGCCCCCTCCCCCACCTGCACCCCCATTCGTGGGCTGGTGTTTCTGATACCTGTTGGCAAGAGGCGGTAGCCGCTGCCTCGCTTTCCCAGCTGGGCTCCATCTTTGCTCCAGGCCACAGCTGGTGCTGGCACCCCAGAGGCGTAGCAGGTCAGAATGGCCGGGGCCATGCGGGTGGCCGTGAAATCCGTGCGGTCGTCTGCCACCGTGGGAGGGACTGCGAGCAGCGGGAGGCAGGGTGAACAGGGCTGCACATGACGAGCCGGAGCCAGACTCCCGCTCTGGGACGAGTCGAGGCTCCGGGGAGCACGTGCGAGAGCCGCCATCCCAGCTGGCACTGGGCCGGGAAACCTCCAGAATTCAAAGCCGGAGCTGCTGCAGCCTCAGGCACAGAGCCAAAGCCCCTGAATGTGCATGCAGCCCGCACCCCGCACACTCCTCCAGCCCGGTCCCCCAGAGGCCATGGCCCTGGGTTCGCTGAAGTGGGAGCGCCCACCAGGCTGGCCATGCAGGGGGAGCCCGGGCTGGAGCTCAGTCAGCTCTTCACACTTGGGGCAACAGAAAGCCCATCCCAGGGCGAGACCCAGGCCTGTCCGAGCGACTTACCCTGCACAGCGACGGTCAGGAGCCGGCGAGCCTCTCCCACCGGGTTCCTCACGATGCACTCGAACTGCGCCGAGTCCTGGAGGCCGGGGCTGGCAATCAGCAGGGAGCCAGAGGGCAGTAACCTGGGACACGGAGTGCATGGGGAAGGGGAGTCACTAGATCCCACCCCCCTGAGGTCAGCAATGCCCCGAGCACGTGAGCACAGCGGTGGAGAGGGCCAGGCCCAGCTGCGTCCAGTGGAGAGCCTGGGCCCGATGGTGAAAGGAGCATTGCAAGGGATACAACGGCAGCAGAGCCAGCTGCTGAACCTGCCGCACTCTGCACACGTCCCTGACCAACCGCGCTGCCCACAGCCAGCAGGGCGAGCCCAGCGCCGGTACCTGTATGGGCTCTGCGGGAGGTCCACGTCCAGGGGCTCTCCATCTTTCTTCCAGGTCACGTGAGGCTTGGGGAGGCCAGTAGCTTCGCAAGCGAGCGAGGCCGGGCTGAGGGCCGTCAGGGTGAGGTTGGAGGGCCCCGGAGCAATGGCAGGGAGGACTGGGGAGGAGCAGAGACAAGTGCGATCAGATCAGGAGTGGAGTCCAACCAGCTAGAGGCCTTCCTAGAGGGAGGCAGCATTAACGAGTGGGGAGCACAATGGCTTGGGCCTGCCCAGCAGGAGGCAGAGGGACCCCTGGGAACAAAGGGGAAAAGGGAGATGGTGGCATCTAGAGCAGGACTGTCTGAGAGCCCTGCAGCGTAGCTGGCTCCCAGTGCACCATGCTGGGCTCCCAGGGTCCTGCTGCATTCCCGGCTCACTCCCTTCCCTCGTCACGCTCCTCTCACCTAAGACTCGGAGGTCCAGGGCCCGTCGGTCAGACCCAGCAGGGCTAGATGCCACGCAGAGGTAATACCCTGCGTCCTGGACCTGAACTGGGTCTATTCGCAGAGAGCCGTCCGACAGCAGCTCCAACCTGAGGGGAGAGAGGAGAGTCCGTCAGGCCATCGACCAGTTTGGGTCAATGCCTCTTTGAGGGAAAGCATCAGACAAACCGGGAAATAGCCGCCATGGGGCAGGAGAACACTTGTCAGCCTAGGCAGGCCCAGAGGCAGCCACTAGCACAGAGACGTCGAAGCACAGGGCTAGGAATCAGGGCACAGCTCTGTCCACAGCTCGGCCACTGATCTGCCCACTTGACCCTGGGCAAGTCGCCTCATCTCCCCGTGCCACAGCTCCCCCAGCTGTACAGCGGGGGCAATAAACGCCCCTGCCTCAAAGGCCTCTCTGAAACTCCATTCCTCACCATTTGTGAGGGAACCCAGTTATAAACCTGAGCTCACGGGGATGTGCTAGGGCTCCACAGACAAAACAGATGGGAAGTGGCTGCTTTCCCACAGAGCCAGCAAGCCAGGAATGGCAGAACTTGGCTGTGGAACGGCCCTGGGCCCCAGGCAGCAGGAGCCGGCGTGCGTACCTGGGGCTCCCGGGCGGCAGCAGGAGCCGGCGTGCATACCTGGGGCTCCCGGCCGGCAGCAGGTGCCGGCGTGCGTACCTGGGGCTCCCGGCCGGCAGCAGGAGCCAGCGTGCGTACCTGGGGCTCCCGGCCGGCAGCAGGTGCCGGCGTGCGTACCTGGGGCTCCCGGCCGGCAGCAGGTGCCGGCGTGCATACCTGGGGCTCCCGGGCGGCAGCAGGAGCCGGCGTGCGTACCTGGGGCTCCCGGCCGGCAGCAGGTGCCGGCGTGCGTACCTGGGGCTCCCGGCCGGCAGCAGGTGCCGGCGTGCGTACCTGGGGCTCCCGGCCGGCAGCAGGTGCCGGCGTGCGTACCTGGGGCTCCCGGCCGGCAGCAGGTGCCGGCGTGCGTACCTGGGGCTCCCGGCCGGCAGCAGGTGCCGGCGTGCGTACCTGGGGCTCCCGGCCGGCAGCAGGAGCCGGCGTGCGTACCTGGGGCTCCCGGCCGGCAGCAGGTGCCGGCGTGCGTACCTGGGGCTCCCGGCTGGCAGCAGGTGCCGGCGTGCGTACCTGGGGCTCCCGGGCGGCAGCAGGTGCCGGCGTGCGTACCTGGGGCTCCCGGGCGGCAGCAGGAGCCGGCGGGCGTACCTGGGGCTCCCGGGCGGCAGCAGGTGCCGGCGTGCGTACCTGGGGCTCCCGGCAGGCAGCAGGTGCCGGCGTGCGTACCTGGGGCTCCCGGCCGGCAGCAGGAGCCGGCGTGCGTACCTGGGGCTCCCGGCCGGCAGCAGGAGCCGGCCATCCTTTCTCCATGTGATCTGCGGTGTGGGCAGTCCCTCGGACTTGCAGGGCAGCAGAGCTGACTCATTCACAGTGGCACTCACAGCCAAGGGGCCTGGCTTTATCACAGGGACAGCTGCAACAAAACAACCCCAGGGGGCAGACTGGACGTAACAGTACGAGAAGTTACGGAGTTGGTGCTTCGCTGTTCTGCTCTTGGGCACCCCCTTTCCAGGAGCAGCACCCAGCACCCTTCCTCTCGCCTGGTGCCATGGCCGGGGAGGAAGAAGACATTTGGAGGGGTTCCAATGTTCTGGGGCTGGGGGGATCTGAAGCCCCTCCTCCTTTCACTTGCTCCTACATTGGCCTGGCTTGACATGAGTAATAGACCTGTGGGAGGCCTCATTTCTCAGAAGCCAGGGTTAGGGAGGCAAAGCTGAGCCGGCGGCGATGAGTGTCTGTGCTACCGAAGACAGGGAAATGGGCCAGGAGCAGAGGGACTGAGCTAACCAAGGCCAGGGGAGGGAACACCCGAGGAGCCATGGACCAAGAACAAGGCCACAGCAACGGGCAAGGTGACTCAGGTGTGAACACAGGAGGTAAAGCAGGTCGGAGACGGACAGAACATGCTACACAGGGATTAACCAAGCCAATGGCAGGAGATGTGTAAATGGAGGGAATCCAAGAGCCTACCCAGCCCTCTCCTTATGGGACGACAGCCTATGGATTAACAGGATCCTGTCCCACGGCATATCCCACCACCCCAGCTCCAGGAGGGAGCGTGAGAGCCAGGGGAGTCTGAGTCAGCCCAGCTCCACTGCCTGTAATGGAGGCCAGTGACTGAGCGTGCCTGAGGATCTGAGCCAGGAGGCTCCCCCTTCCCCAGAGGCCCCTGTGGCTCTACTCACTGTGGATCTCCACATGGAAGCGCAGGCTGGTTCTCCCCAGCGCGCTGCTGGCCGTGCAGCTGTATTCTCCGCCGTCAGGCGCTCCCACAGCCTGGATCTGAAGGAAGCGCCCCTGGGCCCGAAATCGCACGCGGGCATCCTCCTGCCGGCACCCGGAGACAAACAGCCCATGAGCAGCACCGCCCTGGCCGCAGGGTGCATCCGACCGCAGGTTTGACGAGCAACAAGTCCAGTGGCCCTGGTTCAACTTCCCAAAGGCAGCATCACACCACTGAGCAGCCGGAGCCGAGCCAGGCGGGGGCGGCCGATCCAAGGGACACAGGCACCGGGCAGGGATCCCATGGGCAGCGGCTCTAGGCCCCCGCTGTGCAGTGACGGGAAGCCACCTGGCGCATTGGCAGAGCCACTGAGAGTGGGAGGGAAACTCCGGCCCTGAAATGGCCAGGGAGGCGGGTTGGGGAGTTACACCCAGCCTGGTATGTGCGAGAGCCAGCAGACCCCCAGATACACACCTGCAGCAGGGACCCCCCTCGGCGCCACTCGATGCGGGGCGGCGGGTCAGTGTCCACAGGGCACTCCAGGGTGAGCTGCCCGCCAGCCAGCGCTGGGACAGGGCGCGTCTCGCCGGAGTGCTGCGCGGTAGCAGGCGCTGCAGGGACACAGGGTCAGGTGGGCGCTAAAGGGGAATCGCGCCCACGAGCAGCCCAGAGCGCTGGAGAGAGCGCTGCCCCCAAACGGTAACACCCACCTCCCACCCAATGCCCCAGCCCTCACTGCTCGGCTTTGCACGAACCCTGCATGCAGTTCCCCAGCCCTATGCTCCCGGGAAAGCGTTACACCCCCTTTGCCCTTCCCCCTCAGCCAGCCCGGTCGCTGATCCAGAAGGGTGGGCGTGTGAGGGGGCCAGGACCTGCATGCCCAGCTCTGGTCCTACGAGGCACCCACCAAGGGAGAGCAGTACATCCCCCCCCCCCCCCCCCCCGGATATAAAGGCACCAGCTCCCTGGCCCCAGCTGCAGGCCTGCCTGCACCTGGCTGCTTTCCAGTGGCGCTAGTCCTGGCCCCACAGAGCTTGCTGCATGGCAGAGATGGACACCAACCCTGCATTTTGCCATTCGACCCGTCCCATTCCCACAAGGGGCACGTTTCTTTCGGGGGCACCATCGGTTCCCTCCCTGGGCAAAGGGACACCGGCACGGGGACCTCCCCTTCCCCGGCTGCTAGCGGCTGATGTGGCCTCTGCCCTGCACCCACGACCCTCCTCTCCTGGGCGGCAGGAGTTGCTTGCGAAGGCAGTGCAAGCATGGGGCTGGCTGCCGCTGGCCTGCTTTCCAGCCACAGGGCTCTGGCAGTGTGATGGTACCGTGCGTCTTGACCCAGAAGCTCTTGCCATCCTCCCCGGCAGGGCTCGCCGCCAGACAGGTATACAAGCCGGCATCGTCTGCCTGCGAGAGGCCAGAAGGAAGGAAAGATCAGGGGCAAGTTCAGGGAGGCGGGGGTGGAAGGGGAGGGAAGGGGAGAAGTCCCCACCTGCACACTCTCTATCCGCAGGGAGCTCCCGTTCCCGGGCCTGGGGAGCAGCCGTCCGTCCTTCTCCCAGGTGACACGGGGGGCGGGGATGCCCGCCGCGGTGCACAGCAATTCTAAGGGCGCGCCAATGGCGGCAGCGATCTCCGTGGGCGGGGCCAAATCCGCCAGGCGCGCGGGCTCTGCAAGGCAGACCGGGGCTGGTTTCACCGCCGTGCTCTGGACAAGGCGGGCAGGCAGAGGGGAAGGCCCTTGGGGCTGGTGTTAGTGGGAAGGGAGGCGCCGGGGTGAGATGGCCTATAGTGCCCAGAAAACTGGAGAGTTGAATGGGGCACCGGGGAGAGAACAGACTGGGCAGAGCTGCTGGCTGGGGCGGCAAAGGGGCAGTTGCCCCGGCGTTCAGAGATTCAAAAGGGGCTGGCGCACCAGGCCCTTTAAATCACCGCTGGAGCCCTGCTCAAGGCTGAGGGCTGGGTGGGGGAGGCGCATGCTCTGGGGACACCGAGGAATGGCTGCCCTAGCCCCACCTATTCTGCCTGAGGCCCCACCCCTTCGGGGGGCCCCAGAGTCGAGCCCGCTACCCCATTGCCCAGGGCCCGGTGATGTCTTGTGCCCCAGCTCCTGCCCCCCAGCTCAGCCCTATCAGCCCAGTCTCCTTGCCTGCCCCCCATCCCTCCTCCTGCCCCCCTCACCTCCTAGGCACATACCCACGACAGAGAGGTGGAAGTGCTTGCTCACTCCCCCAGCCTCGTTCTCAGCAACACAGGAGTAGACCCCTGAATCGGCAGGCTGCACCGACTCCAGGTGAAGCCTCGTGCCTGGGCTGTTGGGCACCAGGTTGTTTTGCAGAGTCAGGGGCTCGCCATCCTTCAGCCAGGTCAGCGTGGGCAGCGGCGACCCACTGGCTGCACAGCTGAAGGTCACAGAGGAGTTGGTCTTTGCGGTCACGGCCTCGCTGCTCTCCGAGGGCTCCAGGGTGGGAGGTGCTGGGGGAGGCAGAAGCGGCAGGTGTCTGGAGCTGAGGCCAGAGAAGGCCTCGCCTGTCGTGTTCAGCTCACACCTTTGCCCCCCTCCCTCTGGGATGCTGACAGCCTGATCAGGGGCCAGGCTGCCCAAGGCAGCAGAACAGAGCGTGACTCTGCCAAGCGTCATTCGCAGCTAGCGGAGACACCTCCAAACACCCTCTGCCGCAGTGGCCACTGGTCGGCTGTCCGGGGTCTGTCCCAGCTGTCTGTCCTGCCACTCCTCCAGCCTCCGGACAGGAACAGGCGGGTCCTCGTCTCCAGCCAGCTCACCAGCCAGCACTTGGACAAACTCTCCCTCCACGTTGGTTCCCCACCACACCCTGCATTTCCCTGGCTCATTTCTTCTCCAGCAATCCCCTCCAGCTAATTAGCTACCCCCCCGATCTGCCTGTAACCAATTTCTCCTCCCCACATTTCCCAGCCCGTGTCTCCTCCACCCCCCTGCCCCCCACAGCGTGCATTTCCCCAGCCCCTCTCCAGGCTTTCACCTTCTTTCCAGCTGAAAAATGATGCTGGCTTGCGCCCGGCCTTTCTTCCTGCCTCACCCCAGCCGCCCCTTTCCCGAGGCTTTGCCCTCCCCAGCTGGCCCCTCGGGCACACAGAGGAAGGACATTCTCCTCATACCCTGGATCTGTAGGACGAAGCTTCGCTCTGCGACTCCGGCCCGGCTGGCTGCAACGCAGGTGTAGATTCCAGTGTCTGAGTCTTGCACAAGAGAGATCCTGGCTCCCAGGGTGGGGAGGGGGAAAAGGATGAGGAATCAATTCAGAGCACTCTAAGGCCAGCTTGTGGCTTCTGCTCCCACCCCCTTGCGGGGCCACTGCCCAGGGACAGCTAGTGCACCCAGCATGGGATACGGCCGCCTCTCCAAAACGCCAGAGACGGCAGGTGGGGCAGACAGCTCCTGCTGCATCCCCAGCACCTCTGAAAATCAGGGCCCCTTGATGTTCACCACTTGGACAAAATGCAGCCACCTTTGGAGGGGGCAGTGGCAGCCAGGCAGGGGCCAGGCATAACGGTGCATGGGTACAGGGGGAGGGGTTTGGCCAGAGTGCAAAGCACCCTGGGAATGCCCTCTCTTACCTGAGGAGGCGTCCTGCAGAAAGCAGCCTGACCCGGTGGGAGAGAGGGAGGGGCAGTCCGTCCCTCAGCCAGCTGATCTGCAAGGGAGGGGACCCCCGGGCTTGGCACTCCATGGTAACCAGCCTCAAGGGGACACTGCGGATGACCTCAGAGTCGTTGGCACCTCTCTCGATAGTAGGGGGAACTGGGGGGGGAGAAGGGGTCGGAATTGAGCAGATTAATCTTAGCAGCAGGGCTTTGCCCCTAGCCAGCAGCAAACCTCCCCTGTGCCAAGCACCACCCAGCATGCTTCGCTCACCCAGGACGTTCAACACATGGAGCTTGGAGTCCTCTCCCGCCCTGTTCTGAGCCAGACAGGTGTATGCCCCTGAGTCGGACGCCTGCAGGCCCTCGAGGAGCAAGGAGCTGCCGTCAGGAGACAGCCTGCACACACAGAGGAGACTCAGTCAGTCAGCAGAACCCACCAGAGACACCACAGCCTTGCCTGGTATCAAACCTGTGTCTTGCGAAACACCGCCCCCCCACCCCCCGAGATAAAGGATCTAACTAGCCGGCATTATCTTTGGTGGATTTGAACCTGGGATCTCAAGATAGGAGCCTTTACAACTTGAGCTATAAAGCCAGCTGGCTGTCAACTTAGGCTGTAGAGTTCCCTTGTTCTTATCTCTAAGTGCCACTGCATGGGACAATGAACCACACGAGGGGTACGTCTAGACTACAGGCCTCTGCCAACAGAGACATGTAAATTAGACATACCGACATAGTCAGTGAAGCAGGGATTTAAATATCCCCCGCTTCATTAGAATAAAAATGGCTGCCGCGTTGTGCCAGCTCAGCTGTTTGTCAGCACAAAGCGGCAGTCAAGACAGGGATCAGTCGGCAAGGAAAGCCTTTGCCGACCAATCCCTTATGCCTTGTGCAACGAGGTTTACAGGATCGGTCGGCACCCACCCGACAGCCGGGTGCATCAGCCCCACAGCAGCTGCTGGTTTGAGTCAGGGAGCCTGACTCCCCCGCACAACTCTGACCAGCACTGCCGGCTGCGGCGCCCCTGGGACTTTGGGAAGCAACCAGATATGTGATGCAGGCCGCAGCCGGCAGGGGAGACCCCACGGGGGAAGCCAGGCCCTCTCCTAGGGCCTCTAACGTGATCCTCCTCAGTAATATCGATAAAGGCCAGGACGCTCATGGCCATGCAGGCTCCGCTCCCTGGTCCCAAACACACTGCCTGCAATGGACAGTTGCAGTGTGTCGTGTGAAGAAATACTTCCTTTTGTTTGTTTTAAACCTGCTGCCTGTTCATTTCATTGGGTGACCCTTGGTTCTTGTGTTATTGGAAGGAATAAATAACATTTCCTTATTTACTTTCTCCACGCCTGCATGATTTTATAGACTGCAATCATATCCCTCCCGATTCATTTCTCTTCCAAGCTGAATGGTCCCAGCTTATTAATCTTTCTTCGTATGGCAGCCGTTCCGTCCCCCTATTCATTTTTGTTGTCCTTTTCCAATTGCAAGGTATCTTTTTTGAGATGGAGTGACCAGACCAGCACGCCGTATTCAAGATGTGGGCCTCCCCTGGGATTGCTATAAGGCAATATGATATTCTCTGTCTTATCCTCTAGGCCTTTGCTAATGGTTTCCAACATTTTGTTTGCCTTCTTGACTGCTGCTGCACGTTGAGCCGTGCTGCCCTCTGCACCGCCTCGCAAGAGGCATACCGGAGGCGAGGGGGAGCAGGCAGTTCCAGTGGTCTCCCATCCTTCAGCCACGTGACGTCCGGCGCTGGCTGCCCTTCCACTTCACACTCCAGAGCCACCCTGGTGCCCTCCAGGACGCTGCGTTCACTGGGGGTGTCTGCGCTGAGGATTCTGGGTGCCACTGAGTGGAGAGAGAAGAATGTGAGGGGAGAGCGGAGGAGTTACCTGACCCCTTTCCAGCCCAAATCACATCCTGAATGCTCCCCCAGTGGCTCCATCTCCACCCCATTCAAGTGCAGCCTGCAAGCCGCAGCGCCTCACGGGGCCTACCATGCACCGAGACGGTGAACTCCTTGCGCGCCTGTGCCTCAAGGCTCTGCACCAGGCAGGTGTACCGGCCCCCATGGAACGGCTGCAAGCGGCTGAGCTGTAACTGGCCGCCCCGGGACACCACTCCCTGCTCCATGCTGCTCTCTGCGGGGGAAAGAAAGCAAATCATTCCGAAACAAGCACAGGGTTTCCTTGCTCCCTGCCTCAGGGGAACAGCTGCTCCACCTCGGGAAAGGAGGCTTCCCTCATTTCACATGGGAATTCCCCCCAGCGGGACTTTGGGACTCCATTCTCCTCGTCCTCAGCCTGGGATGACCCTGCAGCACTGCCCAATGCTAAGAACTTTCTGCTTATGGGCATGAAACGCAGGGACCCTGGTTCAGCTGATCTCCTGGGGCACTAAAGCTTCACTGCACAATATCAAGATCAGGCTCCTTAGATGCTGCCGCATTTCCCCTCCAGCCTATGGTGCTTTTCTTAGGGATTCCACCGTTCAGGTGGAACACAGCAGGACTGGGGTAGCCCCAACTAAAGCCAGAAATCCTGGTACTTGCATTTATATTATCTAGAGGCTTTAATTCTGCAGGGATCTAACCAGCATGCCCCTCAGCGAGTTCCACTATCTCAGAGCTGTGACGCCACAAGGGAACTAGGGTTCCCTTGTGTCCGGCTTCACAAACAGGTCCCCAAGGTTTTGCGAGCATCCATGTAAAGCACGCACTAACTCTGGCCCATGAACATGCCCTGAGATTTTCCTACATGCCCCTTGGGGTTTATTTCACAAATGATAATGCACTTCTGTCACTGCCTGAGAGCTCAAAGGACTTCACACACACGAAGAGCCAGGCCTCATCCCCACCCCCTGTGAGGGGGGAACCTCCACTTTAGAAAGTGGGAAACTGAGGCACAAAACAGTGTGACTCACAAAGCAAGTTGGCAACAGAACCCAGAAGTCTGCACCCACCGTCTTGTATTTGAAATCTAGAAACCACCCCTCCCAGCTAGGAGCTCTAGCTGTATGCACTACAGTCAGCTCGCACCAGCTCTGCTATCCCAGAAGCCTGCCAAGCCAGCTGGTGTGGCAATATGGCCTCCTTACCAAGCAACGCCCCATCTTTCAGCCAGGTGATGGAAGGAGGAGGAACACCGACCGCCTCGCAGTTCAGAACAAGGAGGCTCCCCATGGCTCCGTGGACTGTCTCCTCATGCGGGTTCTTGATGGCTGGGGGGACTTTGGGAGCGAAACAGAACACAAGGGAAGACTCAGTCGCTGCTGCTGGGGCTGAGACACGTGGGTCCCACTGCGTTTGCGGAGATCACATTGGTAAAGCACAGAAATGGAGCAGGGCCCCTCGCCCATCTCAGCTCAGACACGCAGGAAACGCCACTCAGCACTTTCCCCCCCAGCTCCCACAGCCAGGGTGAGTGCCATTGTCCCCACTGTACGTGTGAGGAACCTGAGGCACACAGACAGGCAGCAGAGCTGGGAACAGAACCCAGGTCCCCTCAGTGCTGCCCCCTGCTGCGTCTCCGCTCAGCACACCTCTAGCAGGGGCTGCCCCTGCACAAAACACTGACATTGAAGTGACTCCTGTCTCGGGTGTCAGTGAGAGGAGGGTCTGGAGCTGCACACTGGCTCCAAGCCCCACCCCCACCCCCGGCTCTGTGGGGAGGCTGTTACCATCATCATCCTTGGGGACTGTGCTCACACTCCCCCCGGCCTGCATTTCCCAGCTGTCCTGGCCTCTGAAGTCAGATAAAACCACAGACTTAGCCACCTGCATTCTGCTACAAAGACCTTTTACATCTGCACTTGAAAGGGAATCCTCTGAACTGTCATTCATGTTAAAATTCGACACTTGCCAACAAGGACTTAACAAGACTTTGAACTTTCTCACCCATTACCAAGACAGTTTCCCCAATTATCACCTGTAATACCATTAACTCACAAACATCCCACTCTCCCTACCTTTAATATCAGCAATTCACAGACACTTACCTTCCTTCCTCCCCCTTCCAACCCCCCCGCATCCTCCTTCTGTTCTACAATGTGATTTGTCCTTTTCATATTTGTTCATTTTTTTAAATTGTATCCTTTGGTATATATGGTTGTGACTACTTTCTTCCACTATTTGATCTGAGGAAGTGGGTCTGGCCCACGAAAGCTCATCATCTAATAAACCATCTTGTTAGTCTTTAAAGTGCTACATTGTCCTGCATTTTGCTTCAACTACCCCAGACTAACACGGCTACATTTCTATCACAGAACTTACAGTTACTCCAGGTGAGGGATCCCAGTGCAAGGATGTGGGTATTAGTGGGGGTGGGGTGAGGTGAGATTCCAGTGCGAGGGCATGGATGTTAGTGGTGGGGGAGATCTCAACATGAGGGTTTCAGAGTGAGGACTCAGTTTCATGTGTTTTGTAGGATTCTGGTCTCTGCCTGGGCTCCTGGACTCAGGGGGGAGACACTGTCAACTTTTATGTACTGTACTGCCAGCCCCAAGAGTTCAAAACTCAGGAATCAGCCCCCTGTCCCAAAGAGAGTGGCTTCTTCAAATCACAGATACCAATGCACTTGGGGATCTTTTCATATGGCATCGGGTGTCTGAAGTCACAGGGAACATTTTCTAGCTTTTCTCCACAAACCATTAGACCTAAATTCTTCCTTGGGGGAAAAAAAAAAGAAGGCTGGGATTCTCTTCTAATACTATGCACCAACAAACAAGCATGATGTCAGATCGGTCACAGTCGATGGTGGTGCCTGAAGCATCAGGTAGCCAAGTTCCCTGATCTGGTTTAATTCTAATAATGTGGCCAGGGCTTTCCAGAAAAATAAAAAAGCCCCAATTAGAGGCTTGTGATTAAATCAGGAGCGTTGGCATCATGGATGTCTAGTCAGTTTCGCAACATAAAGCCCTCTCACGGGATCTGAAATCACCCAGGGGCGGCTGGTACAGCCAAGGGACATGGGAGGGGTAGCACATGGGCTAGCAGGAGGGTCTGGTAGACACGCAGGGGAAAGTGGGAGGGAGAAAACATGGAGACCTCCATCCCCTGGAGACCTGCCAGAAGGGGGTATCTGCCCCCACTAGGAGGATTTAAGGACTGGTATTGGGCCTAAGGTAAATTGAGTTTGAGATCCCTGTTTTTATATATAAGGGTATGTCTAGACTACAGGCCTTTGTTGACAGATCCTGTGTGCTTCTTATAAGCATAACAGAGAGGAGCCCAGTCTGGACCTTGCACTCAGTGCAAAGAGCAGGCTACAGACCATGAACATGAGTAAAAACTTGCCCAGGGAGGAGGGAGGCATGTGAAACACAAATGCTCCATGTTGACTTTATCCTCAGGCTAAGAGACTGGTGAGCAGAACGGCTTGGGAGGTGGCACAGCTTGGGAGGGGCCCGGCCCAGGAAGCAAAACAAGCACAGAACCGCATTCTGAACGCGGGGAAGTCGTGATTGCCTAGCGGTTCCCACCAGGCCAAGCCTCAGTGTGCTCGGTGCTGTGCACACACAGTCTAGGGGTAGGTCTCTGCTGCAGTCTCTGGGTGGGATTGCAGCTTGCGTATATACACCTGAGCGAGCTTTCGCACTGGGGCTGCCACAGTGCACGGTTCAGCATGGGCTGTACAGTCTCTGCTGAGAAATGTTCTGCTTCAACGTCACTCCTCTGGTACTGGGGACGGAAGTGACTAGCCGAGTGAGTACTCAACTAGTTGCTTCCCACCCCCCTCTCCCACCCTCCCGCTGCCTCTGTACTAGAAGCAGCAAGGGGAGAGTAGAAGCCGGTTCCCCCCAGTACCATCTCCACAGTGGAGGAGAGGGGGGCAGGGGAGGCAGAGCCACGGAGGTCCCAGGGGTGGCATGAGCCAGGACTGTTCAGCTCTCGCCGCCCCCAGGAGCTAACCCCACCGCAGCTCTGCATTTTAAATGTAGTCAGAGCACAGTGGGCTCTTACTCCATTTAGAGTGCAGAGCCACAGCGGGAGTGCCCCCTCCCCTTTGACTAATCAAGTAGGCGATGGAAATTCCATCAACTACTCGATTAGTTAATTAACTGATACTTAACATCCCTATCTGGTACCTGAGCTAGCTAGAGCACAGGTAACTCACCTATGTCTATACAAACTGCAATCACACCCCGTAACTGCAGTGTAGACAGACCCTATGATGACAACCCCTGCCCCAAGGCTCACAGAGCAGACCAGCAGGAACTATATGGAGCAAGCGTTCAAAAAGCAGAAGGGTCCAAACCTGCCTGCAGAAACCACACCAGCAAAACATGCAGTTGCAGCACCACACGTTCACGAGACCTACCCTCACGTTTGCACTTGCGTTTACCGGGTTTGTGTGTGCAATTATAACTGAGCTATTTGGCACCCACCTTTTTTTGCACACAGAGTTTGAGCCTCCATTTGTGAAAAGGTGCTGTACATATATCTGATGGTTATAGCTACCGCTGTCTTCCTAGCTTAGATAATCATAGGTGAGCCACTATAGGATCTAGGCTGAGTCCTTTCAAACCCCATGAGACCCCTTGCAGAGTCCTCCACACGCCTTAGGTCTGCCTCCCAGTGTGGTGCTAAGAAGGTAAGGGAGTAAAATGGGATGGATGGAGACAGAGGTTAGGGATAAACTCATTGAGAGAGCGAGAGAGAGTGATGAGCTACTGGGTGCCGGGGTATCGAGGACTCGAGGGACTGACCAAGAAGGACGTCTAGAGAAGGGTCCACTTGAATTACTCACCTTGAACTGTGAGAACAAAGCGCTTTTCTGCAGAGCCCTCCTGATTCTCCGCCACACACACGTAGCTGCCAGCGTCAGCCACCTCTACTGACGCCACCTGCAAAGGGAAAGCAGAGCCCTCTGAGATGGCTAGGAGAGGTCACAGGATTTGGAGCAGCAGCCAAGCCCACAGTTGAGTCCTGTCCCCTCCTAATGCCCAGGTGGAAGCTCAGCCACATGCAAGCAATCCCCAGGCAGTGCTCAGCGCTGTGCTGCTACCCCTCTCCGCGGCAGCGGGTGAAGTCAGCAGGGCCCCCCTTCCCCAAGGGCTTGATCCCACTGGTGACAGAAGCGAAGCTGCACCAGCTCCTCCAACGATGGGTGTGTTCTGCCGCTGCTCACCCACTGCAGAGCCCGTGGGGCACAACACTGACCTGCAGGAGTCTGCCACCCTCCAGAAGCTGGTGCCGAGGGCTAATAGTGAAGGGCAAGTCATTGTGGAGCCAGGTAATTGCAGGCACAGGGTCTCCGGTGACTTCGCATTTCAGCTGGGCCGTGCTGTTTGCAGCCACTGTCACCCCTTCTACCGACTCCTCCTTGTTCCCATGGATTAGGGGGGCAGCTAGGACAGAAGGGAACCTGTCAGTTACGGGCTGTTCACCTCCTAGGGGTCTGAACTAGGCAAGGTCTCAACAGCCATCACCCTTCCATGTCCCCCCATTCGCCCATCTACCCTCCCACTCATTGCACTTAGGTTTTGTCCTGATGCAGAGGTCCGTCATCTCCCTGCTTGGGGCCACTGTGAGTTAGCTTCAGAGCGGGGAAATGAACCCAGGAGCCCTGGCTCCTAATATCCTGCTCTAGCTAGTAGGCAACACTCTCTCAGATATGCAAGTGTGGCAAGAGCTCCAGATTTCCCTCCCGTGCTGAATGGTGTGGTCGGGGGCAGGGTCTGTCTCTAAGCCTGGCCAGCCCCTCGCAATACGAATGATTATTTATTATGTGCTCCCCACCAGCCTTTCCCCCCCTTTGGCGGGAGTCCCAGGGATCGATCTCTGAGCCTGCCCCCGGTACTCGCCTCAGGTCACCTCCCGGCTGTGGACGATAGCCAAGAGTGATGCTCTTCAGAGAGAACCTGATTAGCAAGAGCTCGGGGCCAGGGCCAGAGTCTGCAGTCCACACACCTCAGAAAATAACATGAGGGGCGCCACTCACAGGGGCTTGCCAGCTCTGAGTGCTCAGCCCAGCCCAGCTGGAGGGGGTACCATGGAGACCCGGGGGAAGGAGGCAGCTCGACAAGGTCATTCAGGGTCCTGTGCTACCCCACCTTCTGCCAGGACCCAGAGGGGATGACCCATTGGTTAGACATGCCCTTGTGGCTACTCACACAGAACTAGCAGCTCGTAGTGCAGCCAGTCCTCTCCTGCCTCATTGGCTGCCTGGCACGTGTATCTCCCAGCATCCTCGGCCCTGACCGCAGGGATCTGTAGGATACGTCCACCTGCCAGGCAACAGAGCATTGGTGGGGACAGGAACGGCTCCTAGGAAAGCACTCTTCTCCTAGAGAGAGACCTAGAGCAGTAAGCTGCTTTGCGCATGGGACAGGGTCAGTGAACCGCTGAGGACATACATGCTGTCTGTGCCGCCAGCATCATGACTCACTTTGGTAGCAGAATGTGCCATGTCCCCCCAGTCCCCCACTCCAACAACCCTACCACAAAGCTAATGGGTCTGGGCCCAAGGGCATTGGAACCTGGTAGAATCACCCTCGTTTATCTGGCCCTTTTGGAGCACTCAGAAGGGTGCCGTACCGTGGGAGTGGGAGGAAGCAGACACTTTAAAAAGGCAACACAAGGAGATGTGAAGAGGGCAGGCAGATGGCTAGAGAGATCCCATTGGGGGGACAGTCACATTTCTGTTGCTGGCCCCTGCACCGTCCCTGTTGCCGCTGTCGTACATTTCATGGGATGTTACCAGAGCCTGAATATCTGGCAGCAAAGCAGGTCGCGCCACTTGGAACATGCAGTGGGGCATCCTATTGGACAGCACATGTACATCACCTGGGCATGCTGGAAGGTCTGGCAACACAGGCATTGGTGCCCTTTAGCTGAGCACACCTGAAACATCCGGCAGTCAGGACAGTGCATGCCCACAGGGGTGTCATAGCCATGAGGGATGGCCAGCAGCCTGGGGACTAAGGGTATGTCTACACTACCACCCTAGTTTGAACTAGGGTGGTTAATGTAGTCAATCGAAGTTGCAAATGAAACCCGGGATTTAAATATCCCAGGCTTCATTTGCATCTTGCCATGCGCCGCCATTTTTAAATCCCTGGTAGTTCGCACTCCGTGCCCGCGGCTACACGAGGCACGGAGTAGGTAGTTCGAATTAGGCTTTCTAATTCGAGGAATGAGGAGTAACGGTAGTTCGAATTAGAAAGCCTAATTCGAACTACCTACTCCGTGCCGCGTGTAGCCGCGGGCACGGAGTCCGAACTACCGGGGATTTAAAAATGGCGGCACCCGGCAAGATGCAAATGAAGCCTGGGATATTTAAATCCCGGGCTTCATTTGCAACTTCGATTGACTACATTAACCACCCTAGTTCGAACTAGGGTGGTAGTGTAGACATACCCTAAGGGGTTAACTATGTCCCCTGTACCTAGCCAGGTAGCGGCCAACCAACAGTAATGCAGGTAGGGATTTCAAACTGAGATAAAGGAATTTTTAACTTTTCCTTCCTTTGTCTGAGCCAGTTTGCTCTCTAGATACTGAGGGAGACAGAAGACCTGTCTCTCTCCAAGAAAAAGACTCTTCATAATGTGTAAGTAGGGTAAAGTCTAGATAAATCCATCAGGCTTTATTGTTTTCTGTTTTGGGAATTTGGATCTGATGTCTGTGCTGTTAGAAATGGGTTTTCCTCTCTTTTTGTAACTAAGTTTTGGCCCATGGCGGAATCCTCCATGAGTATGTTAACTGGTGGCTCTTACCTTCTAGCCATTCCAACCAACTATGCTTGTAACTGGGGTTTTGTCTTGATAATAAAAGTTCTTTCTATTTTATTTAACCTGGTATTGGTTAATTTTTGTGTCCTGGTTTTACTTTAGGGCTGAGGTTTCCCAAGTGACCTCTTCCCTGGTTTCTTCGGAATACTTGGGTGGTGGCAGCAGTTTGTATTATGCAAAGTCCGGGTATTAGGATTTTGGGGAAGCTTTTGTACCAAAGCCTGCAGAGAGCAGGTTTTGGGGTGCTTTTGTGGGCCCCCACTTCTGCATTTATTGTGCCAGAGTGGGGCACAGCCTTGACAGGGGCATACCTGGAATGTCTGTTAGCACAGCAGATGTGCATCGCCTGAGCACATCTGGCAGACTCTAGCTGGCCACACCTGGACTGCTGGGAGCATGTTAGGTGCCTGGCAGCTGTCAAGTAGTTAAATGAAGCTTTTGGAGTTCTCTGGCCACTCTGAAGTTTGCATCAATAAGCCAAGCGTGTTACCTAACAATACTAAAACCCTCTCCGCAGCAGAGAGGGGCTCTCCATCTTTGTACCAGGTGAATTTCGGGGGTGGGATGGCATTCGTGTCACAATACAGGGAGGCCGGGCTGTTGATGGTCACCTCCCGGTGCTCCATCACTTTTCTATCCTGGTCTTCCTCCTGGTAGCGGGTCTGGAAGGCCGTGTTGGGATTTCCCTGCTTCTGGAACATGGGGGGCACTGAAAGAGAGCAAGCAGCAGCAATCAACCTGCACTGTGGGCGGAATACACTTCCATAGTGATCATCCTCCCACCTGTCCCGTCTAGCGCTCCACTTCCTGCACTGCACGGGGTTAGCCCCTTTATGCCTTCTGCTTCCGGGCTCAACTTTGCAGCTTGGCTCAGCAGGGATGCCCTGGTTCTGTGACCAGCGACTTGCCTTGAATGTGCACCCTGAAGTCCTTATCATCTTCACCCACTGGGTTGGTGGCAAGGCAGGTGTAGCGCCCTGCATCCGAGACACGGGTGGGTCTGATCCGAAGAAGCTGCCCATCGCTGAGAACTTGTAGACGACTGTCACTCTCCAGCGGCTGGCAAGGAGACACCCAGCATAAGCATACAGGGGAGAGGGAGGAGAAGGCAGAGTTAAACCTGTCTCGTGGCGATTAAATGCCAAGATCACAGTCCTGAAAACAGCCACCAGAAAATACAGAAATCCATCCCCCATGTCTTACAAATGGCGCCTTCCCTTCCCAGCCAGCTGCACACTGCTCTTCCTCCAACAATAGCTACCTGGCTCTTAATCTTGCAGAGGGTTTCAGTGCCTTAAGCAAGCGCATCATTTCATGCCAATCAGGGTAAAGATCATGAATCTGAATGAAAACAGAATGCAGAGCAAAGAATGGCTCCTCCCTGCCTGCCCTGGTGTCAGAAGTCACCAGGGGACAGCTCTGGAGAGCACACCTGCTCAGGGACAAATAAAGGGGCTTTTTTAGTTATTTCTAGGCATCATTAGGCAAGGACCATGCCCAGCTGCAATGCAGCTCCCTGCTCTAACAGTGGGAATGGGCCAACCTGGCCAATCCCTATTTCCTTTCGACCCCAGAAGCCTGACCAAATAAGAACAGCTGCCCAGCATGAAAACAGCCCTTCACTGCAGACCCCAGCCTTTCCCACTGTAGCCCTATTGATTCTGGCCAACTGAAGTTCACTGATTTCCCCCCCCCCCCCCCCCACACACACCCCGGCCCTTGGTGCTGCCATTGGAAGGCTCCAGACTCTTTAGAAATGGTTATGAGGTGTCACTAGTGACACCAGCAGTTCCCTGCCTTTTCTTTAGCAATCTCACCTGCCCATCCTTGTACCACTGTATGGTCGGCTCAGGCACAGCCCAGGACTCACATTCTAGTGTCAGGGTGTTGTTGACCTTGGTTTTCACCTCCTTCACGCCAGATTCCCCCAAGGAATCATCTTTAGCAATCCAAGGAGGAACTAGGAACCACAACACATGAATAGAATCAAGAGAAGAGAACCATCTCCTACCACACCTACCCCTCCTTCGGTCTAGCCACATGGGCAGTGCCATGCAGGCAGACCAGCTGCCAACTCATACCAGGGCCCCTACGCTTGACTGAGCTGGGAATGGGTGACAGGAGAGGGATCACTTTGGGTACGTCTAAACTACACGGCTCTGTCGATGGAGCCATGTAGATTTGTTGTTTTGGAAAAGGGAAATGAAGCCACGATTTAAATGATTGCGGCTTCATTTACATTTCCATGGCTGCTGCGCTGAGCCGACAAACAGCTGATCAGCTGTTTGTCCGCTCAGCGTGCTAGTCTGGACGCTCCCCTGCCGACATCAAAGCCCTTTGTTGGCAGCCCCGGTAAACCTCATCCCACGAGGAATAACGGGGCTGCCGACAAAGGGCTTTGATGTCGGCAGGGGAGCGTCCAGACTAGCGCGCTGAGAGGACAAACAGCTGATCAGCTGTTTGTCGGCTCAGCGCGGCAGCCATGTAAATTTAAATGAAGCCGCGATCATTTAAATCGCAGCTTCATTTACCTTTGCCAAAACAACAAATCTACATGGCTCTGTCGATGGAGCCATGTAGTTTAGACGTACCCTTTATGCTCACTTGGGGTATGTCTACACTACAAAGTTAGTTCGAACTAACGGACGTTAGTTCGAACTAACTTTAATAGGTGCTACACTAGCGCTCCGCTAGTTCGAATTTGAATCGAACTAGCGGAGCGCTTAGTTCGAACTAGGAAAACCTCATTTTACGAGGACTAACGCCTAGTTCGAACTAGCTAGTTCGAACTAAGGGCTGTGTAGCCCTTTAGTTCGAACTAGTGGGAGGCTAGCCCTCCCCAGGTTTCCCTGGTGGCCACTCTGGCCAACACCAGGGAAACTCTATGCCCCCCTCCCGGCCCCGGAGCCCTTAAAGGGGCACGGGCTGGCTACGGTGCCCGTGCCAGGTGCAAGCCTGCCAGCACCCAGCCAGCAGACCCTGCACCTGGCACGGCACAGAGCCACCCACCCGATGCCCCCCAGCCCACCCCCTCTTGCCGGGACCAGGCTGGCGGCTCCCGGGAGCTTGCCCTGGACCGCAAGAGGCGGGCACCTTCCTGGGCTAGTGCGGACATCGTGGACCTCGTCCACGATCTCCGCACTAGGCACAGGAAAGTGGCCGTCTAGGGCAGGAGAGCTGCCAGCCTGGCCACCCAGGACCAGGTGTGCATGAAAATCAAGGGGGTCCACTGAGACCCCCGACACTGAGCCCTGAGCTTACAATGGCCGTACTGGGTCAGACCAAAGGTCCATCTAGCCCAGTAGCCTGTCTGCCGACAGAGGCCAACCCTAGGGACCCTGGAGGGGATGGACCGAAGACAATGACCAAGCCATTTGTCTCGTGCCATCCCTCTCCAGCCTTCCACAAACTTTGGGCAGGGACACCACTCCTACCCTCTGGCTAAGACTACTCCATGGACCCAACCTCCATGACTTGATCTCACTTCCCTTTAAACTCTGTTCTAGTTGTAGCCTTCACAGCCTCCTGCAGCAAGGAGTTCCACAGGTTAACTATTTGCTTTGTCAAGAAGAACAACTTTCTCTTACTAGTTTCAAGCCTGCTACCCATTCCTTTCCTTTGGTGTCCTCTAGTCCTTCTTTATGGGAACTCAGGAAGAACTTTTCTGAATGCACCCTCTCTACCCAACTCCTGCTTTTAGAGACCTCTATCCTGTCCCCCCTCCGTCTCCTCTTTTCTAAGCTGAACAGTCCCAGTCTCTGTAGCCTCTCTTCATCTGGGACCTGTTCCCAACCCCTGATCATGTTAGTTGCCCTCCCCTCTCCCAGCCTTTCTCTTCCTCTCTCCCACCTCCTTTTCCCAGTCTCCCCCAGTTTTTTTTCAATAAAGACAGAGTCAATGTTGGAAGAAACGTTATCTTTATTTTGTACATCAATAAGAAGGGGGGCTAAGGAAGGGTAAGTGGAAGGAGGTGAGGGAGGAATGGGGTACGAGCCCCCGATGGGGAGGACTGGGCTGGCTCTGCGGGCTTCTGGGGGTGGAAGCTCTCCTGCAGCCCCCCAATTACTTCCTCTCCCCAGATGGCAGCCTGCGGCAAGTGCAGCTGGGCTGATGGCCGAGTGGTGTGATGTGCCCAGTGTGGGCACTCCGGGCACTCCAAGCCAGAACTTCTTTGCAAGCGGGGCACCCCTGAGAACTGTGTGTCCGGGGTGGGGGTCGGGACCCTTTAAGCGCAGCCCTCAGCTAGCCTGAGACAGTATCTCCACGCTCTAAGTCCTCCTTTTATGCCCTGCCGGCACTGCTTCCGGCCATCATTAAGCCCGGTTCAGAGTCCACTCAATGTGGACTTGCTAGTTCGAACTAGCAAAACGCTAGTTCGAACTAGTTTTTAGTTCTAGACGCGTTAGTTCGAACTAGCTTAGTTCGAATTAACTAATTCGAACTAAGTTAGTTCGAACTAACTTTGTAGTGTAGACATACCCTTGTTCTTTTCATTCATTCTGGGGCAACTGACACTGGACACTGTCAGAAGACAGGATACAGGGATAGATGGATCTTTGATCTGACCCAGTGTAGCCATTCTTATATTATGTCCACAGACACCGGACAAGCTATTGTGGAACATCAGAGGATAAAAGACTTTGCCGATTCCTTCCCTGACATCCATGAAGATGAACGGCTCTTCAGAAGGCCGGGAAGGCAGATGTGTAACTTAAGCTAAGCCAGAGCCTGTTGCAGCACATGGGATGGATGACACCTTGAGTGGGAGCAGGAGGCAAAAGAAGTGGCCAGCAAGGAAGGATGGGTGTTGCTACTGGATATAAACAGCACTCTGAGGGTGCATCTACACAGCACCCTTCTATAGGAAAAAGCTACGCAATTTGCACTACGCAAGTTGTGTAGCTTATTCCAAGTCTAGGTTGAAAGAGCTTATTTTGAAATTTGGCTTTGTGTAGACAGCTCCAAATTAAAAACGAAGGCACTATTCCGACAAATCCCTTGTTCCAGAGATGCCAGAATAGCACACCCATTATTTCAGGAAATAGTGGGAGCTTAAAGATGCGGTGTTGCTATTTCAGGATACTTCCGGTATCCCGAAACAGCACCGCAGTCTAGACGTACCCTCAGCGTAGGTAATGTTGATCTACCATAGAACATATCCCTCCCAAGCAGCAGCAGGAGGACACACTGAGAGCTTTAGCAAAGGGCAGCTAGGACAAGATCCCCTTTGGGACCCAAACAGTACTATCATAAAAGCTGTGGAAACGTCAGGCACACAGAGCATGCATGGTGCAGAAGGGAAAAAAGCAGCCATGGGCCAGGTCTGAGCAGTACTAGAAACACAGTGCCTTGGCAAGTGCTTTAGAGAGGGGCTTCGTACATACCAAGGACCCTCACTTCATAGCTCGTCACTGCCTCCCCGAGCTCACTGGTGACGACACAGGTGTACCTGCCAGCATCCTCTTCCTGGACATTCAGAATCTGGAGCCCCCTGCCACCTGGTCAGGGAAAAGGACCTTCCATGATGCAGCCCTTAGTCATTCAGTTAAGAAACAAGGAGGGGAATCCTCCCAACTAGCAACCCCTGAGTTGCAACACAACGCAGCACAGGGGATGAAAAGAGCGGCTGCTCACCACAAATTGCGGCTGCCTGTCCAAACACAGGCTGGGCAGCAGCATCTTCCTCAGAGGGCCCTGGTGCCCTGACTCTGAGCTGCAAAGGCCACGTCTGCAGCACAACCCGCAGGCCTATAAACTCGCTGGAGTCTTGCGGACCCAGCCCCAGCAGGCACCAGCTCCAACAACGGGTTTGGGAATGTCAGCACCCATCCAGTAAGGACGTGGCCCCCGATCCTCTCAGAACCCTGGCCCATTCTCACGCTGAACCAGATTCAAACCCAGGCCACGGATGCAAAAGGCTCCATAGCCAGCCCCGAGCCCGTGTGACCAATCAGGAAGCAGTTATGTGAAGTCAAGGATGGGTCTGAGCACCCCATTTGCTCACATTGATACGTTACCAGAGAGCAACTGGACATTTGTGGATGCTTGGAAGGGAACCTCGTCCTTCAGCCAGGTGACGGTGGAGGAAGGATGGGTCAGTGCCCCACAGGGCAGGGACACTGGGCTATTGATCACTACGGTAACATCGTCCGTGGCACTCTGGTGGCTCGCTCCAGGAAACGTGGGACTGACTGTGGGACACAGAGATAGCTTTTGCATGGAGAGAGCTCATGTATCCAATTTCCAAGACTGGCATTAGCATCCCATCACGGCAGAGATTCTCCCCCACTTCGCTCCGCCCACCACAGAGTGTGCAGCGCTCAGCACCTCCGGCTGCCAGCTGGCCGAGTGGGCACTAAAGTGGTGCAAACAGAACTTCAAGCACTGATGTAGACAGAAACTCTGGGGTGGGTTCTACCCCACCCAATGCCAGTGGAGGTGAAATAAGGCCTAGAGCACAATGGCCAGGGAAACTGTACCAATGGCCACGGTTACATGCTCATTGCTAACATGGCTCCATCAGAAACATGGACACAACCATTCCCCTGGCTCAACCAATTGCTCAAGGCCCCTGGCTCTGTAGGGTGCTGGGAACTTCTTGCTAAAAGACCAGTGCCCACGCTGAACTCTGTAGAAGCTGTGAGAGCTCAGCACCACCCTGGATCAGACCCAGAAGGAACATGGTCATAGCTGTGAATCCCGTCTCCCCCAGACCCGATCTGAGAATGCCCACAGCATGCATCTGCTCTGTCCTTACCTAGAACACTGAGCTGATAGTGTTTGGTTCTATCAGCCACGGCATTGGAGGCCACGCAGGAATAGCGGCCTGCGTTGGAAAGGGTGGTTTGGTTTATCTGCAAGACAGATCTGTCTGGGGATATGTCATAGCCGTCTCTGCTAAGCACAGGGCTGCCGTCTTTTAACCAAGTAATCTCTGGTTTGGGATTGCCTGTAGGGCAAAAGGGGAAAGAGGTGAGAAAGCCAGGCTCAGCCTTGGCTGCAGTTTGTCACATGGACGCTCAGCCATGCTGGAGCGAGCCAGACCAGTGCCTTAAACCTGGAGCACAGTTCTGAAATGTTTTCTCGCCAGCCACGCTAGGGTTTGAGAAAGCCTCGGCGGCTGGCAGAGTGCTGGATGTGCCCCAAAAGCAATGGGGGATAAACTGGCCCTGTATGAATTCAGGCTGGGAATTAGAAGGCGCTTTCCAACCCCTGGAGCAGCGATGTTCTGGACCAGCCTCCCACTAGGAGTAGTGGGAATCCAAAACTGGGCTAGCTGGAAGATGGAGCTTGATATGTTACTAACGGGGTTGTATGATGCAGATAGCAGGGCCTGGATTCAATGATGCCGGAGTCTCTTCCAGGCATGGGCAGTGAGTTCTATGTAGGGATGTAAAAAATGTAAAAATATATTAACCGTGTAACCAACCAAAATTCTATCAGTTACGCAGTGAACCAGGGGGCTCCAACTGCCAGTGCTGAGGGGCTGCTGGCTCCCGGACTGAGACGAGGTGTGATGGGCCCAGCCAGGTTGGAGCAGCCCCCTGCCTGCAGCACATGGCAGGGGCTGCTCCGGCACAGGCAAGCAGCAGTTAACTGGTTACCAGTAAGCTTCACCCAGTAATGGAGATGCTTATTGGGTAACCAGTTAACTGGTTACCCATTTACATCCCTAGTTCTATGGGGCCGTGGTGCCTGGGCACCAGGAATATTCATGACCTGGGACCCAGCTCTGGTAAAGTTTGGGGCTGGGTCTCTCCTACAACCTCATTAGTTGCCCTCGTGTGCTCCTCCTGTGTGTCCCCTGGTCCCACCTGCCACCCCCAGGTGATTTACAAGGGCCCAGGTGCCTCCTGCCACTAATACAAGCAGTGCAGTAAGGTTAGAGCAGCTGCTGGCACACCACTGCAGCCCCTGCATAGGGGAGCGTGTTCCTGTGCATCCCTGCAGCCTGGGGAGGGTGGTGGTGGTGTTTGTCTCCGCACACTTCCCCCAACTTGAGCGCCCCTGTAGCCAATAAGCTGCCAAGGGTGGTGTCTGTGGCCAGAAGCACATGGAGACCCCCTGGATTCCCATGTAGGAGCTACTGACAGAGGGGGTGCCCCAGGTAAGCACGGCATGTCCCATCCCTCCTGCTGTGCCCCATCCCCTCCCAGAGCCTGCATCCCAATCTCCTGCCCCAGCCCCCAAACTCCCTCCTAAAGCCCATACCTCTCAAACTCTCTCCCAGAGCCTTACGCAGGTGTGTGGCGGGGGAGAGTTTGGGTAGGGAGAGGGTTGCAAGCTTTGGGCATTCTGGGCATCACCAACATTTCTGCAAACCTGCCATCCTGCTTCCAGCCCTACATATGGCCAAGAGGTTTTCCTATGGTGAGACAGGATCTCTCATCTGTACCTTACCCAATGCCAAAGTTTTACACTGATAAATGGTGCCTAAGCGCCATATTCCATCTCTTTCCCTGGAATAGAGGGATCAGTTCTATGAAGGGTTACTGAACAGGCATCTTCCTCTGTTCGTAACCAGAAGAAAAAATAAAAAATGTGGCAACAGTATGTTGGTGTCAAGGTAGGTCCTCCCTCTCCAGGCATTTCCAATGCAGCCAGCTCTACAGTACATGGGAGCCAGAGCATGGACAAGTTATTTTCCCTAATGAGAAAAAGGAATCAAATGCACATGGATGGCTAAGTCACTTAAAAAGAGCCCACCCTTTGCTTAGATACTGGGCAGCAAAGTGAAAATGTATTCCAGTTGGCGTGCCCATCACTGTGGTGTCTGTGCCTCATGCATAGAAATAAAAATGGTCCCAAATGGGCACAGAGGGGGCATGGATAGGGTAACTATTTACCGCCCCCCTCCAGGAAAGAAATGCGAAAGGAAATCTAGCTCCATCTGGGAATGGCTGGACCATCTTATGCCCTGCTCTGATAGCTAACGAAGACAGGCCCTACAGCAGCAGCAGCAAGAACAAAGCCTGAAGCCAATACTCTCCTCCTGCCTTACAATCCAAATCCCTTCCAGATCCCCAGGAATCCAGTCTAGAGACCAAATAGCCTGAGCTGATCTCTGCTGTTGCACCAGCATGTATCTGAATCGCAGCCTCAGGATGCCTCAGAGGTAGAGGCATGAGAAACCCAGTGACAGATCTCTGGGCTACTCACTTGGCACCGGACCATGTAGAATGCCATTGGGCTTTCCAGAGACAGGGGGAATGGAGGGAGGCATGGAGGAGGTAAAGCAGGGTCTGAGGAGGCTGCCCTGAAAATGCAGGCAACTCTTATTTCAAGTCCCTTTTGTGACATCAGTACAAAGCTGCACACTTCCCTTGGGAGTAACTAATGTAAATGGACAGAGCTAACAAATAGGCCAGGTAGGTTTGTTTTTTGAGTCATCTGTGTTATGTTGGAGCCTCCCGGCCCCAATCAGGATTGAGGTGCTCGGGGCTGTGCAAACATGAGAGACATTCCCCTTCCCCCAGAGAGGTATACTCAGATCAAAAGGCAGCAGGGTCACAGGGACCAAGGCCACACACAGCAAGTCAGCTGCAGAGGTAGGAAGAGAGGCAGGTCTGTGTCCAGCCAGTGTCCCATCCACTAGACCACATGCGCTCTATTATCACAGCTTTACGTCTCAATTACCCACCCAGAGCACTAGAGTTAAAACTCCCCCTTGTTTTTCTCAGCTGGGACCTGTGATACTCACCTCTTGCTATGCAGGACCAGCTGACAGACTGACCCTCGGGCACTTCAACTCTATCTTCCTCACCCGCGTTCTCGATGCTGGGAGGACCTAGAAAGACACGGAGGGGGGGAAAGACAGGATGATCTTCTCTCCAGGAGTCTGACCACACCAAGGCCAACAAGATGCTACTTCCTAGGGTATGTCTAGACTACCGACAGAGGCATGTAAATTAGACTACTCAACAGGGCCGGATTAAGACTTTTACAGGCCCTAAACACTGATAAGATTATGGTGCCGCCCCATATATAATTCAAAATAAAAACAATACTATATCGTAAAATCTCATTTTTTTTGGTGCCCCTCCTTTGCTGGTGCCCTAAGCATGTGCTTAGTCTGCCTATTGGGTAATCCAGCCCTGCTACCCGACATAGTCAATGGAGCGGGGATTTAAATATCCCCCACTTCATTAAAATAAAAATGGCCGCCATGCTGTGCCGGCTCGGCTGATCGTCGGCACAGTGTGCGTGTCAAGACGTAGATCAGTTGACAGGGAATGCCTTTGTTGACCGTTCTCTTATGCCTAGTGAAACGAGGTTTACAGGAGCGGTCGACAAAGGTGTTCCCTGTCAACCAATCCGCATCTTGACTGCCACGCTGTGCCAACGATCAGCCGAGCCGGCACAGCGTAGCGACCATTTTTATTTTAATGAAGTGGGGGATATTTGAATCCCCGCTTCATTGACTATGTCGGGTAGTCTAATTTTCATGCCTCCGTCGGCAGAGGCATATAGTCTAGACATACCCCTAGAGAGCCCCTGGAGCAGAGAGTTTGGAGATTGGAGTACATGAAGGGCCATATTCCAAGGGTTTGTGTGAATTGCTCTCAGCTTCTCCTCTACAATCCCCACTGGAAACCTTGTAGCAGGAAGAGCATCAAAAGCCAAGGGGACAAAGGAAACAGAGACAGGTCCCAGAGCATAACCCAGGTACCTACAGTGTTACTGGATCAGTGCTTCATCCGTACCTACGACCTCCACATTGAAATCCTTCCTAGCTTCCCCAGCGACATTGCTCACTATGCAGGAATAGAGGCCTCCATCTTGCGCTCGTATGCGCGTTAGCCTCAGAATCCATCCACCTGGAAACAAAGGGGAAAAGCCCAGATGGCAAAGAACAAACTGCATTGCCAGTGACAACCCAGGGCTGTGCCCAGGGCTGTAGCAACTCTCAGAAA
Source organism: Pelodiscus sinensis (assembly GCF_049634645.1). NCBI lineage: Eukaryota > Metazoa > Chordata > Testudines > Trionychidae > Pelodiscus > Pelodiscus sinensis. Next base: position 13,470,030 of record NC_134732.1, on the reverse strand, counting down.
TTGCCTGAGCTGGCCTGTCGTAGGTCTCTCATTCACTCATCACCGTAGCAACTGGACACCCTCCTCAGTGTTACAAGGACATATGAGGGGTCTACACAGGTACCTCAGTGCTCTGTCAGAGTGCCGCCAACTAGCAGTGTCCACTAACCCCAGCAGGGAGTCCGTCCAAGCATGGCGTCCTCTCATGTGCTCTTTCCTTACAAGTAGTTTCTCAGACCACACAGAGGGCAGGTCTACCCTACCACTACGGCCTAGGGTCTCTCTCTGTATAGCTACAGTTTCCATAGTAACTAGGCACCAACTACCAGTGAAGGCCAGTAGCATTACCATCCACCCTGCACAAGGAGAGTAGAGAAGAGACTTTCGCCCTCCAAATCACAATTCCCATCTCAAGCTGCTCCCAGGGCAGCATGCCACATGCTGATCCTCTGCACTAGGGAACAAGCAGTGTTTATAATCAGAGACCTATCGCAGCACAAAGTCCTAGTGGAGACAAGGCAAATCAGTGCTAGAGACTGTGTGTGTGTGTGTGTGTGTGTGTGTGTGTAGACAAGGCAAATCAGTGCTAGAGACTGTGTGTGTGTGTGTGTGTGTGTGTGTGTGTGTGTGTGTGTGTGTGTGTGTGTGTGTGTGTGGAGACAAGGCAAATCAGTGCTAGAGACTCTCTGTGTGTGGGGGGGGGGGCGTGGGGACGAGCTCTTGCTGGACCTCCACTAGGGTGGCTGTCTTCTCATAAAGAATGGATCCTTCAACCCTTCCCCCAAGCTCAAGCCTCTGCCCTGCCCCCATTCCGCTTTTCCCCCAGTCTCTACTCTTGAGCAATGCTGGGAGCCAAGAGAGTGGAGAGGGCTAGAGCCAAGTTAGTTTGTTTCCCCCACTGCCGCTGATAAGGACAGGGGCAGGCGCCAGGCCCCCTGCTAATCAGGACACCCTGGACCCTACGGATCTGCATCCCCCTGAAGTGCTGGGTCCAGAATGATTGCCCTGAATGGTCCTATGGATGTCCCTGTGTTATCCCAGGAGCTATCACAGAATAGTTTATTTCACTAGAGCTCTTTCTGGTCAGTTCCCCCATAGCTGAACCCTGCCAGCCAGAATAATCCGCCAGCAACGCTCACTTATTATTGCCTCACCTGAAAGCAGGCGTGTGCGCTCGCCAGAGATGATGGGAGAGTTCTCTCGGGACCAGCTGACTGTTGGGGATGGGATGCCTGAAGCCTCACAGATGAGAGTCAGGGCGCCATGCAAAGAGACAGTGATGTTGGTCACTGGCCCTGCTCCCCTAACAAGCTCAGGGGGAACTAGAGAGACAAAGGGATAATCTTCCATGGACAAAGCCATCGCCACGGAAGCAGGAAAATAAGCACACTGAGGTCCTGGGAAATCCCGCTTACCCTGCCTTCCAACTATGGACCCAAGTTCTAACGGGCACCAGGCGGTATGCCCAAAAAATATGCCTGCCCCCATGGTGCCTTCAGGACCCAGATCTGTGCCACAGAGCAGCTCACTGCCAACGTAGCTGCCAATCGATCTGCACATCCAAATGGGAATTGGTGGGGTGGCAAGTGCACAGGCAGCCAGACAGGTGAGCCAGGCTCTCTGAGAATGCCACTGTTTGAAATCTTGGTCCAGGGAAAGCAGATGACTTTGGCTCCTGTTGCTCTCCTTGTCATTTATCCCCCCCTTGCTGTTAGCTGCACAAACAAGGCCTGGAGCTTACACGGAACTTCACTCACCCCTAATGCTCTATCACATGCATGGCAGATTTCCTCATGCATCATCAACATTTGCTTCACCCCGCTCTCAGACCCATCCCCCCCAAGGTCCCAGAACCAACTGCAGAGCTGCTGCCTGCATCCTTACCATGCACAGCAAGCTCAAACTTCTTCTCCGCCTGTCCAACTGCATTCGCCGCAAGACAGCTGTAGCGGCCTGCATGGCTGACCTGTGCCCTCTGAATATGCAGCTTCCACCCCTTGTCCTTAAGAAGAAACTCTTCCCCGTTCAACACTGGCTGCCCATCTTTCACCCATGTGACTGTTGGCAGTGGCGATCCTGTGGCTTCGCATTCTAGTGTAATCTCACTGGCCTTGGTCACAGAAACCTTCTTTGGGGCTTCACCGCTGCTTTTGATCACAGGCAGAACTGCAGGGGAGAAGAGCACAGAGCAGAGACACGGTACAGACCTGGTGGGTTTCAACTCCTTCTGGGTTTCCTGCAAGAGGATGTCAACTGCAGCAAGCGAACCTGCCAGGGACAGTTATGAGTCATGCCAAGGACTAAGACAATCCAGACCCTGGAGTAGGATTCATAGATCACCAACTGTCTTTAAATACGCCACACTACATGGTTATTTTGGACCAATAGCTCCCAAAGACTGCCCAGCTGAGAGCACATCTGTTGCTTGCCAGGAACCCAAGGGCAGCACTGAGTTTGCAGATCATAGCTGGCCTCCTCAGCAGGAGACCACAGGTCCAACATACCACGTGTGACCTGGCCACTTGGACCAAGATGGAGCACAGCATGCTGGGACGTGGAGTCTCTGAGGGCCCCACCTTGGCAATAGAGATGAGAGACTCTGTATGAACCATTCAGTCACTTGTGCTCCCTAAAACCATTAACAACGACTGACTTACACAGGAGCACTGGTTGTTATTCTCCATCCAGCGATTCAGCCCCCTCCCTCCTCCCCCAGCACCTCTTTGACTCACCATCCACCTCCAGCCGGTGTTCCCTTCTGCTGCTGCCAGCCACATTGCTGCACTCACAGGTGTAAGATCCCTCATCTGCCATCTGCACCTTCTCAATGTACAGCAGCCTCCCTCCTGCGGAGATACGTGCGGGACGCCCGAGGTCCAGGGGCAGGGGTGTACCTGAATGGAGGGTGGAGAAGAAAACCCAAGTCTCTCCTTAGGACTCCAGGCAGGGCTGGCTCCCAGGTGCACTGTCCTATAAAGCAGTAGTTTCCAAACCACAGGGCATGACACAGCTCTGGGTCATGGAACATCAAGCATTGGGGCTCATTGCTTCAGGGGGATCCGCTAAGGCAGCTACCTGCCTGTCCTGGCCCTGCAGACTGCGCTGCCTCAGAAGTGGCTGGCAACAGGCCCAGCTCCTAAGTCGGGGGAGACGGGGAAAGAGCTCACAGACTTCTATGCACTGCCTCTGCCCTGAGCACTAGCTCCGCACTCCCACGGCTGGGAACCTGCTGCTGGCTGCTTCTGGGGTGCAGCATGTTCTGCAGTGCCAGGAGAGGCAGGGAGCTGCCTTAGCACCCCCGCTGCACTACTGACTGGGAACCACTCAAGGTCAGTCCCTCCTGCCAAAGCCCTGAGCTTCCCCAAAGCTGGGACCCTTCCAAAGCTCTCCTCCTCAGCCCCACCCTGGCGCCCACACTCCATCAAATTACGTTGGGTCGTGGGCATCAACGATTTTCTTCAACTGGGTCATGAGAAAAAACATTTGAAAACTGCTGGTATAGAGGATCGGATAGTGGTTACACTGAAATGCCCGCTTCTAACCATGGAGACAAACCTGAGACTGCTTAGGAGCCAAATGCAGCCATTCCACAGGGGCAACTTCTTTTAGACATGCAGGAATCATAGAAACAAGCCCACACCAATTGAAGTTGGCTTAAATCAATGTGTATCCCCTGCTTTGAAACCAAGCCTGGAACCATGTAGCCCACTGGCTCAGAGCCCGGCTGTGGAGCCGGCTGGTAGCTCTGCTAGGTGATATCTGCGTGGGCAGGTGTTAAGATATGAACACAACCCTACCATCCTTCTCCCAGGTCAGGGTGGGGAAGGGGATCCCACTGCACTCGCAGGACAGGCTGACGGACTGTCCCTCCAACACGGACAGGGTAGCAGGCTCTTCCGAGGAGAACGAGGGGGGAACTGCACAAGACAAAAGAAGGGTATAACTCCGAGTACAAGTGGCGTCAGAGCCTGGAGTTCCCAGCTTTGAAGAATGCAGCAGAGTAACATAGTACAGAAGCAGTGGTGTGTTATGCTAGCTAGATTCCCAGGGGATTTAGCTCTGTTTGCTACTCCCTGGCTTGCAAGTGGTGGCTTTGGCCAAAGGAGAACAATGAGAAATACATGAACCCTGCCTAGAGCTCTGATTGGTAACCAACCTGCTCAGCCACACACACATTTAATCCCAAATGCTATGATCAGTCACACTGATTTGCACTTGGAGCTACATGGAAAGAATAATTTCCAACCTTCCAGCTATTAAAAACCAGCATTAGTCTCAATCATTTAACTCTCCTCCAGCATATAACAGTTTAGAAAGTATACTGTGCCAGCCATGGAGTGAAATAACCTTCAGACTGGCCGGCCACACTAGTATAGACAGGACTAGTAGCATGGACTATTACAATAGTAGCTGGACACTTCCCATTATAAGCCCCTGTTTTCAATTGCTTAAAACTTTGCCAAACTTCAACCACTTCTGCTAAAATTTTCTTTGCCAGATGTTTGCCTTCAGCTGATTATTATTATTGTTTGGGGTAATTTCAGCCAAAATGGCGTACCTGTTCTCAAGGATGAAACTACAGAAGAATGTTGCCCAGCCTTAATTCTGGTATTTAACGTTTGAGTTCTCTGATCTTAGTAAGATTTTTTTCAGTGCAGATTTTTGTGCGTGTGAAACATCTACTTCAGGTAGTTATAATTATTAAAAGTAAAAAAAAAAATGTTCTAACACAGCTGAGCTGCCTCCTCCACTTCTGGAGGCTTAGCGAAAGGCTCTGCGTGCAAGTGCGTTTGAGGAACTTCACATGAGCCGTTCATATGTTGGGAGAGGATGTGCCATGCATAAGAGAAGGATTTTAGCATTGCCAGAGCAGATCCCAAAGGGATGTGGTCTCCTTACAGGACATTGGAATGATCTTAATGCAAGGTTTCACTGGCCAGGAGGTGGAAAATAGGTATCACTCCCCACCTTTGGGAACAGGCTGTGTGCATTACAGACGGCACTGTCTTCACGGGATGGACAGAACCTAATGAAGTGTCCAAACCTGGATGCATCACCCACCCTCGCTATAAAGATCCAGGTAGGAACAGCTGGAGTGGGGAGGGCCAATGGTATTTCTCCTTTCCATGGGGCCTGTATTTCAGGGGAACTTCAGATAACGAGAGCCGCAGGCTCTTAAAATCCATCACAGTTACAAGGTGTTTTCCTGGCCCTTGTAAGAGGTGGCTGTACTCTGCTGTTTGGTTAATAGGGAGGAATGCTCACAGACAGCGACACTGGGGCATGGGGCCAGCGAATCTTCACATCCCTGCAGGGGATCTTTGTCCCCCTCCCATGTCTGGAGAACACTTGGCTGGTGGGGTGCAGAGCTCTTACCCCAGACGTTGAGGTTGTAGTGCTTCGCTGACCGGCCCAAGCGGCTCAGCATCTCACACGTGTATCTCCCCGCGTCGCGCGCCTGAGCGTGCTCTATCTGTCAAAGCAAGCGGAGCTGGGGTGGGATCGAGGGAAGGGCAAGCAGGACGCTGCTCGCCCAAGGGCAGCAGCAGAAGTACCCGACCAGCCTAGCAGCAGAGCCAAAGTCCGCCCACAGCCCAGGCCCATTGTCCAGGCAGCTCCTGGCAACAATCCCCTTCGTTCTGGCGCAGTGCTGCAGCCATTCTCACTGGGCCCAGCGAAATCAAGGGCCAAGGTAAGTGCTGGCTCAGCACAAGGACTCTCCTGTCTGCGGAACGGGTGAGACGGTGGCAGGCCCATTTCTCCATGATCCTGAGCCACACGTCACATGGGAAGTGGAATTCCTGCCAAGGCCAGCCAGGGGAGACCAATGAGCCAGGTGTACAGGGACAGACACATTGACTGCTGAGTCAAGTTCTCTGCATCCCCCAGAATAGTCACCTGGAGAATGGCCCCATCTGCAGAGAGTCGAGCTCTGGGGTCCTGCGGGAGAAGGTGCCCGTCTTTCAGCCACTGGAGCACAGGAGAGGGGGCGGAACGGCTCTGGCATTCCAGGGTCACAGTCCGGTTGACGACGACTGACATATTCCGCTCCTCACCAAGGCCATTTGAGGGCGCTGAAAGGAAACATCTGTGGGGTAAGATGAATGGGGAAATGGCTCCTTCCTGAGGCCAACGCCAGGAGCAGGGCTACTGAATGAACCTAACAACAGATTCCAAATCTTCACTCGCTCCTTCCTCCCATACACTGGATCGTAACAGAGAGGCCAGCGCTTAACTGGCAAGGTGCTGGGGCTCAAGCAATATTTTTATTTTCATAACTGACACAGCAAGCCTGGCAGCGCCGGAGCCAGGAACCGCCAAGCCCAGTGGCGCCGGAGCCAGGAATCGCCAAGCTCAGTGGCGCCGGGGTCAGGAACTGCCAACCCCAGTGACCCTGGAGCCAGGAACTGCCAAGCTCAGAGGTGCCAGAGTTAGGAACTGCCAAGCTCTGGCACAAAGGAAGCACTGGGAAAGGCTAGGCCAGGGGTTCCCAACCTGGGGTACACGTACCCCCAGGGGGTACGAGAAGCTTGTCAAGGGGGCACGGGGAATATTTGGTAAATAACTAGATTATCCTAATTGAAATATTCCAAAAGTAGTAGTGAAAAAAGTTGTGGATTCTAGAGTCTAGAATTTATTTCCTTTCATAGTGAATAGAGGGTACAGGAAGGTTTACTAAAAGAGGGAATATGGGGACCGAAAAAAGGTTGGGAAAGCCAGCCCCATGACAGCACCCCTGAGAAGCAAATGGCCCAGCGGGGTTTGCGGGTAACTGATATTTGCAGGGCTTTAGCAAACAGCCAGATTGGCTTCTCTGAGCCTTGCAAGCTGCAAAGCAGCAGCAGCTCTAGGAAAGATGGAATCACAAAGGCAAAGGAGGGGGACGGGGGAATTGGGGTCTGAGTCAGAGTCCTTGGCCGGGGGAGGGGTCAGAGAGGGCCGTACTGACCTTGCACCTGCAGGACAGCATCCCACCTATCCTCTCCCACAGCACTGATGGCCACACAAGAGTACGTCCCCGAGTCCGAGGCGCGCACGCTGGGCAGGGAGAGGATGCGTCCGCCAGACAGGATCTGTGCCGTCCCCAGAAACAAACCAGAAAGGGACCAGTGAGCAGAGAGAGGTGCGTCCAGCCTACGGCCCAGCCCTTGGCTTTCCCACACACCAGGATGGGGACCCACAGAGCTGCACGTGCTGGGAGCTTGCACTAGGCTCACCAGCAGGTACCCAGGCCTTGGCAAGAGACTCTAGACCCATCCTCTTCCCCCACCATCAAAACCAGGGAGGCACGGGAGGGTCCATGTCCTACTGCAATGTGCTGGCCCTGAGTCACGTGGCAATGCTGCTCCCTGCCAGCTCTCACCACAAACCCTCTGTCACCCCTCTGGGCCAGCCTGCCTTGAGCCTTCGAGCACAGCTTGCAGCAAGCGGAGAAACAAAACCTGAGCGGGGAGCAGCCCGGGAGGCAGCTCTGTGCCTGAGGCCCGGCCCTGCCAGGGTGGAAAATTCCAACAGAGGAATGGGCTGGGCGGCTGGGCACTGTGAGCACAGGCCTGGAAGGACAGACAGTCCCTTCCGGGGGCTCTGAACTAGCCATCCACACTGACCTGCAGTTCCCTGGGTGCCGCGCTGGAAACAGGATTGCCGTCTTTCAGCCACACCAGCGTGGGGGCAGGGATCCCCGTGGCTTTGCACGCCAGCTCCACCCGCTCGCTCGGCACGGCAGTGACAAAGCTAGGGCCAGAGGTGATCCGGGGAGGCACTGGGGGGGGGGGGGAAGGCAAGTGCTGAGCATCACAGAAACTCCAGGAGACCAGCAAGAGAAAGGGAAGGATAGGGTAGGCAGAACCACTCAGAAGAATGAGGTTTGTTGCTCTGACTTCTTCCCTCAGGACTTCCCATTGGGGTTAAAATCCCAATCACCGGTACAAGGCTGGGGGAGAAAAGGGAGGTTCTGGCCCTGACGGGCGAGGTATTCAGCATCCCTATTGAGAGCAGGGGCAAGCCAGGAGGGGCTGGATTCTGCCTTCTCGGGGAGCAAGAGCCACATTTGATCCCAGGCCAAAGCCTCCAGCAAGAGCTCAAAGGCCTTGAATGAGCCGGGGGTTCTGTGGGAGCTGGTGAGTGACAGGCCCTGCTCTGGGGCGTGGGGTCACGTGGCGAGATGCTGTGCTTTACATTAGTAGGGGTTACTGGAGGGTTACCAGAGTTACTGAAGTGGCTGGGTGGTGCAAGGCATTCTGGGACGTCACACAGTCATTGCTAGGAAGGACATGGGGGAGGAAGGTAAATCGCATGGCTCAGAAGAGCCTCTGGCTCTGAATTGCCCAGCACGCTAAACAAACCCTCCTGCTTTTGCTCTGATATTTTGTTCCCTGGTCCACGCCCTCCCTCCCTCCTGAGAGCTGGGAGGGACAGTGAGCACGGCCCAGGGAATCTCTCCAGCCGAGAAGAGACCCAAGCCCACAAACATGCTGGTCCCTTCCTGGCTCACTGGGTCACTCACCAGTCACCTGCAGACTGTAATGGAGCTGGCTGCTGCCCGCCACACTGGATGCCACGCAGCGATAGCTCCCTGCATCTGAGACCTGAGCCCGCTCGATCCGCAGGCGCCTCCCATCACCCAACAGGACGAGGCCTGGACTGGCTGAGAGAAGCTGGGGCCCCTTGTACCAGGACACTTCTGCAAGGGAAGCAAAGGAGGTGCAGGCTGAGTGAGTGTCCCAGCCACCTTCACCACCCCACGGACCTGCCTCATCAGGGGCTTAAAGCCTTTGCCACTGCGTCTGCGATAATCCAGGGCTGGGCAAGCCAGTCTGGCCGCTCCCCTGCAGGATTCTCTGACTCCTGAGCCCTGGTCTTCGCTCACATCTGTTTAAGAGAGGGATTTGCACTGGGCTCTGGGGGGCTTGGCTGTCCTGCTGCAGCACCTTGCAGCAGGCAACACCAGCAGCGGGCATGGTGGTGTGGATCAACGTTCAGTCCCCTGCTCTGGCACATGCTATGGCAGTGAGATTCAAAGGCACACCCAAGGGAGTGACACACTCAAATCCACAGTAATTCAATGGGGTTTGGGTACCTAACTCCCTTTGGCTCCTTTGAAAATCCAGCCTTGGTCTCTCTGTGCCTCAGTTCCCCTTTATCCATTTGCCCATTTGCATTGTAGGCTCTGTGGGGCAGGGAGAATCTGACCGTACATTTGTATAGCAGGGGCCCAAGGAGATCTGGGGCCAGGACAGTAATCTATTACAAGCAATCATGGAGCCCTTTAGCGGGTGCTTCCTGCTGTGGGCTCGGAGGTAGAATCACAACAGGGAGGAGAAGTTCCATGCGACCGGTCCAGTGCCTAGAAGATCCCAGAAGAGAGGGCTAAGATGGGATGGGAAACCAGGCCAGGCAAATGGATGCTCACAGGACGGAAGAAGGGTAGAGGGAGAGGAGTTGCCTTACTCGGAGTGGGCATTCCAGAGGCCAGGCACTCAAAGGATGCCGGGAAGTTCTCAGGGACGGTCTGGTTCACCTCTCCAGGTTCAATGTTCGGAGGCACTGCAAAGAAACATTCCATCAGCACGGCTGCTCTGAAAACCCCACTTAGGGCCGCGAGCAGGTTCTCACCAGACACAGCTCAGGGAGGGAGGAGGCTGGGAGGGGGAGATTTGATGCACACAACTGTGCCTGGATACAGCAAAGGGGCTGGGAGTCACCCTGCTGGGCCCCATAACCAGCTCCGGGAGGGAGTGCTGTCTAGCAGTTACAGTCAGGGGGCTGGTAGTCCCCGGACTTCTGGGTCCTATACCCAGTTCTGCCACTGAGTGGCTGGGAGGCCTTGGCCAAGTCACTGTGACTTTGTGAAAGGGGAGGTGACACCGTCTCCCTCACCAGGGTGCTGTCAGGGTTAATGATTATTGGTAATGCACTAGGGTTGCAGGATGTATGGTGCTATATGAACAGCAAGTATTGCATTGCTACTGAACGGGGTCAATTTCATTCACAGAGAGAGAGAGGGAGGGAGGGGATGGGAAGAGACTGATCCCGTTTGGTTCATCCTCAGGCCGGGGGTGGCTCTGATGGCCGGTTGCAGCTCAGGGTGCTGACTGCCAGGGTGGAGCTGGGGCTAGATTGCTGGGTGCAGCCCGTCCTGTCCTTGTCTCCTCACCCAGCACCTTCACCGTGATGTCTCGCCTCCCCTCCCCCGCAGGGTTCGTCGCCACACACGAGTAAACCCCTTCGTCCGCCACGTCCACCTTTGTGATCTAAGGGGGAGAGGGGGAGGACAGGAGGGACTAAATAGTTAGAGTCTTGCTGCACACAAAGGCACTACCCACGAGCACAGTCACATCCTGCAAAGAGAACAGCTCAGAACAGCAACTCAGAGCCATGGCCACTCAGCAGTCTTTCCTTCCTCCGTAGCCCTGCCAACCCAGCCAGGGCACCTCCAACAAACACGCAGCTCCCTGCTGTGCTAGCCCTGAGTTCCCCCACAGCTCTGCTACTGCACCTCCATCCTGATTTCAATCCCCGGCTATTCTAGCTCTCAGAGACAGATGTGGCCTTAGCCCAACATGCACTAGGCTGGGACCACACTTGTTTTCAGCTGTGACCTAAGCCCAGCCTGGAGCCAGGACCCCAAGGGCTTGCATGTTCACATATGATCTTTGCAGCACCCCATCTGCTCCCTGCCCGTCTGCCTGGGCAGCAGCTGCACCCACCCTACCTGCAGAAGGCTGCCTGTTGCCTGGAGAGCAATCCCATCCTTCCACCAGCTGAGGCTGGGCGCCGGGACACCGGTGGCCAGGCACTGAACCTCCACCGAGTGACGAAAGGCAACGCTGACCTCCTCTCCGCCCACGACGCTGACCGACGGGCGCTCTGGCAAGAAAGGAGGGGGGGAGGAGGTGGTGCCACATGCGCACGTGCCAGTCTCACCCATGGGGAGGTGGATGAGCCGACACAGGGTGTGAGTGGGTCTGTCATAGCGAGCCTCTCCTTCAGCTTTGGAAACTTTACCGGCTGTCTCCTTCATATGTGAGGATGAGCCTCATGGGACGCACCAGATCTCTGCCCTGGTGACTGTTCCCGCCAACCTCTCCCGCCTGGGACACACATGATTATGCCACCCCAGTCCCCAGTAGTAGATGCCGGTGCACTGTGACCTGCCCACACACACTATGGCTACGTCTACACTGCAGGCTTCTTGCGCAGGAGCGCGTCCACACTGCCATGTGCTTTTGTGCAAGAGCGTCCATGGCCGTGTGGACGCTCTCTTGCACAAGAAAGCTCTGATGGCCATTTTAGCCATAGGGGTTTCTTGCGCAAGAAACCCCTGTTGCCTGTCCACACTGCCTTCTTGTGCAAGAGGGCTTATTCCTCGTGGGGAGAAGAATAACTCTTGCGCAAGAAGCCCGCTGTTCCAACGCTTTACTGTAAACTTACTTGCACAAGAACGTGCGTGCAGTGTAATGGCCATTCTTGCACAAAAAGCCTGCAGTGTAGACGTAGCCTGTTTGTCTAAAGAAGGGGTGGGCAATAATGTTTTATGTTGGGGGGGGGACACCCAAGATTTTGGCAAGCAGTCAAAGGCCACAGTTTTCTGTGGACGAAGTGCGGGGTCTGGGACAGAAGGTGGGTGTGGAAGGGAGCTCAGGATAAGAGACCGGGGTTAGGAGGGGATGTGGGAACCGAGAGGGAGTTTGAGTGAAGTAGGGGGTTGTGACCTGGGGCAGGGGATTGGGGTGCAGGGTCTGGGAGAGAGTATGGGTTCAGGAGAGGATTCTGGCCTGGGGGAGGTGTGTAAGGGGGATACAGAGCATTTGGGTGGTGACTTGGGGCAGGGAGTTGGGCTGCAGGAGGGGGTGGGGTGCCAGGTGCAGGCTCTGGCTGATAGGCACTTACCTAGAAAGGCGTTTCTGGCCAATGGGAACTGCTATGAATGGACTGTGGGCAGGGGCAGCACGTGAAGTTACTTCCCACCCCCAGACGCATCGCAGAGAGGAACATCAGGGGAACTGCTTTGAGCCTGGAGCTGCGGCAGGCAGGGAGCCTGCCTCAGGGTCCCAGGGGGGCAGTCCGTGGGCCAGATCCAAAGGCCTGATGGGCTGGAACTTGTCCACCCTAGTCTAGAGCCAACCAGGGAACCTCCTTCAAGAGCAAATGGCTGGGGTGGGCGCCACGCTCATTCCTGGACCCATGACCCTGGAGATGCAGCATTCCCAGCAGGCTGGCTGAGACCTTCCTCCCCAGCAAGATGCCCCCTGTGCCAGTGCTCAGCCTGGGACTTGCTTCTCCGACAGGCAGGTCGGGAAAGTTCTGCTCACCTTGCACGGACACCTGCACCTCAGCTCTGGCTCCGCCCACCTCGCTGCTGGCTTCGCAGGCATAGAGCCCTTCATGGCGGAGCCCCACCTGGGGAATCCAAAGCTCCCTTCCATCCTCTGCCTTCACCACCCCATCCAGCTCGCCGATTGGCTGGCCATTCTTCAGCCACCTGGCAGAGAGACTGACAGGTGAGTTCCTACCAGGGGAAGAACAGCGCCCCCCCACCCACCACCTAGCAGGAGGCTTGTCACCCACCAGGCAAGGCAATTAACAGAGAAACAGGGAGCTGAAGTGGCATCAAGGGGTGGGATCACAGAGCAACTAGCAGGGTTTGCTATGGGAGAAGCACCTTCACTTCCCCATAGTACACAGGTTATTTCACAGATAGGGTTGCCAGATACCGTCCCGAACAATCAGGGAAAAATTGATTGAGCAAAAAAAAGAAAAGAAAGGGGTCGCTGCGCCTTTAAATTACCGCGCTCCTCATTCCCCCCACCCTCGCAGATGCAGACAGCCATCTTTTTGAGGAAAAAAAAGTCCACTGCGCCTTTAAAAATTACCATGCTCTTTGTTCCCCTCGCTCTCACAGACGATGCCAGCCATCTTTTTGAGAAAAAAAGGCTTCTGCACCTTTATATTACTGTGCTCCTTCCTCTTCCCGCCCTCACAGATGCCACCAGCCATCTTTTTGAGAAAAAAAAGGCCACTGCGCCTTTAAATTACCACACTCCTCACTCCCCTTGGCCTCGCAGATGCCACTGGCCTTCCATCCGAGGAAAACAGAAAATACTGGACATTTTACATGCTGTTTGTTTTTTTACCGGATGGAAGGCCAAAATACCGAACTGTCTGGGCGAAAAGCAGACACCTGGCAACCCTATTCACAGAGGTGAAAGTAAGCGGGTGCGCCCTGGTACGCAGCTCCGGCAAGAGCTGGCTGAGCCATGGCAAAAGCCGACAGAGAGCTATTTAAGGAGCTGGCAGGGACCCAGGTTGCAATAGGACGGTGCCTGTAAGAAACTGCAAACTACTTTCACCCCAGTATTTCAGCATAGAGCCCACTGGCTGCTGTGCTCAGGACAGAGGGAGTTACTCCGGGGAGAGGAAGGTGAATCAGCACAACACCCTTCATTGCTCACAGGAGGTTTCCATCAGCTTCCCCAGCAGGCCGATGACAGGGGCATTCACCTGGGTTGATGGCGCTAAGGTAGAGCTGTTATGGGACAGTGCTAGCTGGGGCACGTTTATACCCCAAACTAGAGAAGAGTGGGGCAGGAGATGGGAGGGAGCCATTTAACAGAAGAAAAAGTCTAGAGTAAAGGCTTAGCTCCTCCGTCCCCACTGGGTCACTTCCACTGAGCAGATGGCATGCATCCTGCATTCCTTGAGACCCCTGGGGCTGCTGAGCCTGTTCTACAGCCCAGCACTCAAAGGGTTAAGGGGACAGACAGACGCCTCAGGATGACCCATGCTCGACCCCAGGAAGGGGTTTCCTTGTGCACGCCATCTCGGTACTCACTGGACCGCGGGAGCAGGGAAGCCAGTGGCATGGCAGGGAATCCTCAGGGAGTCATTCACCATTGCTATCACATGACCTTCCCCTTCGCCAATCAGCAGCTGGGGAGGAGCTGAGTGGAATAAGAAAGCACAAAAGAAAAGTCAGCGGAGAATAAGAGGAGTCCAACCCAACCCAGACTGTGACCCTATTATAGGAGCAAATTCATCCCCAGGGAACTGCCAGAAGATCCGGGGGGCGGGGCACAGTTAGTATCCCTGGGGATCCGGAAGCAGTCGGGAGACTCAGCACAGTTAGTATCCCTGGGGATCCGGGAACAGTCGGGGGACTCAGAGAGCACAGTTAATATCTCTGGGGATCCGGAAGCAGTCGGGGGACTCAGCACAGTTAGTATCCCTGGGGATCCGGGAGCAGTCGGGGGACTCAGAGAGAACAGTTAGTATCCCTGGGGATCCGGGAGCAGTCGGGGGACTCAGAGAGAACAGTTAGTATCCCTGGGGATCCGGGAACAGTCGGGGGACTCAAGAGAGAACAGTTAGTATCTCTGGGGATCCGGGAGCAGTCGGGGGACTCAAGAGAGAACAGTTAGTATCTCTGGGGATCCGGGAGCAGTCGGGGGACTCAAGAGAGAACAGTTAGTATCCCTGGGGATCCGGGAGCAGCTGAGGAGCACAGTCAGTTCCAGGGATCTTGAGGGCAGCCAGGGGGCTGCAGTGAAATACATGACAAAAGTCATCCCAAAATGGCAAATCCATTCAGAGCTCCTCCGTGCAGTCAGTTCTTCCCCAGCCCTACCCAAGGCAGCTACCATGCTCCTGGCCTTGGCCCTATCATGACACAGTAGCCCTCTAAGAATGCTGAGCTGCTCCCCTAGCCCTGTAGCGAATGCAGTATCACCGCGACCCCTCCGAGAGCCTTACCCCGAACGACCACCCAATAGTGGCTCGCCTTCTGCCCTGCTGGGCTGCTAGCTAAGCAGGTATAGCTCCCTCCTGAGCCCTCGGAGACACTTTCGATTCTCAGCACCACACCGCCTCCCAGGAGCTGTGTCCCGTTGCTTTCGGCCAGCGGGAGGCCGTCTTTGAGCCAGGAGAGGGCAGGTGGGGGCTGGCCGCTGGCTGAACACTCCAACGCCAACAGCTGGCCCACTGCTGCCTCCACAGTTTGGCCTGCTTGGCTGTTGCCGTCAATATCCGGTGGCACTGCAGGGGCAGGGAAGACAGCGGGCACTAGCACCAGGGAGGTGGAACAGAGACACACCTCACCCGTCACTGCCATTGCCGGTGTGCTGTTACCTGTGCGGGGTGGGGGGAGGTCCAGGAAGGGTGGGATTCTCTGCTGGGGAAGCAGAGGGACTGGATGGACCAGAGACCCCACACCATACAGCTCTGCCCAAATGCTGGCGCCTGGAGCAGCCCAAGGCAGGACCAATGAGGGGAGAGGCCCAGGAAGGCAGCAGCGCACCTGCCGCTGCAGGAGGAGCTGACAAGCATGAGGGGAGCAGCACCCACCCTCTGCACACGTCACTTTCCTAACACTGCTCCCTGTGACCATGGCAATGAGCCCCATGGACCGTCGGCCTCGACTGACAAAGTCCTGGCCCTACAGCCAGCGCTGCCTAGTTTGTCGCCTGGGAACAACGGCCAGGTTCTGTTGCACTGCCCAGGCTGCTGGGGAGAACAAGCGTCGCGGGCCCCTCTCCCTCTCCAAGCACATGGCTGGGTGGCCCGGGAAGCCTTACCATACACCGCCAGCCTCACAGCCTTCTCTGCCACCCCCGCAGGGTTGGTGGCCCGGCAGGTGTAGAGCCCCGCATCAGACACCTGGACCTGGCCGAGCTGCAGGCCCCGCCCCCCACTGGTGTACGCTGCCCGGGCGCTGGAGACGATGGGGCGCTTGTCTTTGAACCAGGTGATGCTGGGAGCCGGTGAGCCCCGAGCCTCGCACTGGAGCCTGATGGGGTGGTTGAGCAGGGCCACGACTTCTGCCCTTTCGCTGGACCCCAGGATGGTGGGTGGTGCTGAAAAGGGAAATGAACGTGGAGAGTGAAATGCGGGTGACCCCAACAGGTCCAGCTCTCTCGCTCCTCGGGCACAGTGCTCCGCAAGGGCAGGGAAAGCACATCACACAGAAGCCATGGCGGAGCCACAGCTGGTCCTGTCAGGCTGGACTATGTCAAGCGACTCCTAGAGAAGCAGCACTGTCCCGTAGTCTGCCTCCAGCGGTGGCCTGGGAACCCAAAACCCTCTATACTCTATGGCTACAAGCAGGTGAGCTCCCATAACACGCCTGGCTGAAGAGCTCTTTTCTGGTCCTGCAGGCAGTGAGGGAAGGGTGGAGGCTCAGGGATTGAGGGCTGGTGGTGAGGAAACAGGAGTAAAGGCGGTTTAGGTTCAGGGCAGCGCATTGGCACAATGCAGCCATCACCCACTGGGGAACACAATCAAGGATCCTCACCCACTCCAGCACACTGCTGAGGAGAAATAAGGATCTGCAGGCTACCGGCACATGACCCACTGCTAAAACCACAAGACATCCCCAACGGGCAATGCATAATCGGATCACCAATTACTTAAACTAGCCTTGGCCTCATGGACCCTGGAAGAAGAGTCTGGGAGAGAAAATCTCTCGCTGGTACATTTCTGCTGCAGCTCAGCCTGGGCAGACAGACTTGGCCAGCAGGGCTCCTGCCAGGGCAGAGAGTTTCAGTGGTGACTTGAGCTAACACAGTGAGGGAGGTCTAGGTTGGATATTAGGAAAAACTATTTCCCTAGGAGGGTGGTGAGGCACTGGAATGGGTTCCCTAGGGAGGTGGTGGAATCTCCATCCCTAGAAGTTTTTAATTTTTGGCTTGAAAAAGCTCTGGCTGGGTTGATTTTGTTGGGATGGGTTCTGCTTTGTGCAGGGGGCTGGGCTTGATGACCTCCTGAAGTCTCTTCCAGTTCTGAGCCCTAATGTTCTTGTTGCTACTTTTAGCGCACTGTCTCCCCTGGCTCCCTCCAAATGGCAATGTAGACAGATTTCTTGTCACACTCACCCCCTTCTCTTTGCAGTTCTAACAGCAGGCTGCCGAGGAAATTCTACTTTGGGAACTTACTGTAAATATGCAACTGGAAAGTCTTGGTTTGCTGGCCAGCCTGGTTGAAGGCTAGGCACTGGTACCTCCCTTGGTCTTCCAGCTGGCTGCCCTGGATCCTCAACACCTGTCCCTGCTCCAGGAGCTGGATCCGAGAGTCCAGCAGGGCAAGAGGCCTGAGGATACAGAAGCCGTACAAATGCTCAATTCAGAACCAGGCATAAGACCACAGCCAGAGTGCTGAGCCTGCTGGATTTAGGCCCAAGGGTGCTAGTCAATCCTGGGAGAGTTTATACTTATAGGCTACGTCTACACTGGCACCTTTTTCCGGAAATGCTTAATACGGAATACTATTCCGTTTTCAGTTTTTCTGGAAAAGGAGCGTCTACATTGGCAGGCTGCTTTTCTGGAAAAGCCCTTTTTCCGGAAAAGCATCTGTGGCCAATGTAGATGCGCTTTTCTGGAAAAGAGCCCCGAGCGTCATTTTCGCGATCGGGGCTTTTTTCCGGAAAAGACTACTGGGCTGTCTACACTGGCCCTTTTCCGGAACAGTGTTCCGGAATAAGGACTTATGCCCGAGCGGGAGCAGAATAGTTTTTCTGGAATAGCGGCTGATTTTGTACAGTAGATCGTCGTTGCTTTTCCGGAAAAGCAAGCGGCCAGTGTAGACAGCTCGCAGCTTATTCCGGAAAAGCGGCTGCTTTTCCGGAATAAGTGGCCCAGTGTAGACACAGCCGTTTAGTAACAGTCAGGCTGGGGAAAGGTGCAGGATAGGAAGACAGGGAGGCCAAGACCATCTATTTGCCCACAGAAATGGGGCAGAAGTAGCAAAAGCTCCCCCACATCTGTCTCAACCCTGATGCAGCTTCGAGAGCAGAGGGGGTGTCTGATCATCAGGCTCTCTGGATGAGATCAGCATCATCACCATGTGCTGCCGTGTCACAGCAGAGCTTTTCCC